>NC_083656.1:9290169-9642692 GCF_963576545.1 Limanda limanda | reverse complement strand
GGATTATTGCGGAGGGTCTTCCGTCCTTCTTCTTTTTTTGGTATATATTTTTTCTCCACTCGCGTCAACCCTCCTCTGTTTGTGCGCTGAAATGCATAGTTCCTAAGCCGAAGAATGTGGAGACAACATTTTCCAGGCAAGCAGCATGTTTCCTGTTTTCTTTTCCTGATGTCTAATAAAGTCTGGCATGTGGGAGGTGGGAGGGAGGGAGGGAGGGAGGGAGGTTGACACGGAAGGGGTGGGGGGAGCATGCATAAGAGGAGGGAAGAAGGAGAATGTGTGTGTGTGTGTGTTGTGTGGTTGGTAAGGTAGGTGAGTAGTCCAACTGTACTGTCATTTCCAGGTCCGTCCGGTGCTGCCGTTCTTGGCTCCGTCTTCTCTCGCTCCCTCTGCGGTTCTTCCGGCTCTTGAGCGAGCGACGTAGCTCGTAGCAACGCCGGGAGAATAAAAGAGCGGGAAAACGGAGAGAGGGAGGGGATGGAATGGGAGGGCCCCGGCGGGGTTGTGCCATGGATGCTGCTGACACCCGCTTTTGTCCCGTGCCGCTGGAAGTGCGGGCCCGGCCCATCCGTGCACACACACAGGGCGCCATTTAAAACAGGCATGCGCTCATTCTCTTGGCAGGGGATGGATTGGTGTGGCGGGTAGCCGGGTGGTGACAGGGGTGGGGCACTGGCAGCGCAGGACAAGTGGCCTTTGTGTGCTACTTTTGGGGGAAGTAAAGGGAGGGAATGGCAGGGAGGAGGCTTGCCAACAAAGGGTGCTTATACCCACCCCCCAATCGCCCGCTCCGTGCAACCTCTACAACTCATGCAGTGACCTCGGGTTGTCACAGGCAGATGAAGGGTGTGTGTGTGTGTGTGTGTGTGTGAGCGAGGAAAGTAGTAAATGAGTAATTCAGCCTCAGTAAAGCAGGAGTACAGACCCTGGCAGAGAGCCACATGCAGAGGGAGCAAACTACAGCGTGGAGTATTGTTTGACCCGATGGCACATCTGTGAATTGTGCCAAGCCTCTCTGTTACTCCACAGTCAAACTCCAGGCACTCGGCCAAGGGTTGTGAGTGGGTTCTTATTCATTTGTTGCCACAGATTACGCACAGTTATTGACAATATGAATCTAGTACAGAATCTGCTCATTTAATCAATTTTCAAGCGAAGCGTTTTTTCAAATGTGAACTCCCTAAAATGCCCGACCAACAATTTGGTATTTGAAAGTTTGTCTTTCACATCTGAAGAACGTAGTAGGAGATTGTCCAGGTCAGGTGAGTTCACGACAACGGGAAAATATCCAGAATGTTCAGGCGATTGGTAATGTCTGGATCGAGCCTACATGAGGCCGGACATGACGTATTCATTCCACTGCTGGAATCACATGTTTTTGTCTCGAGTACATCCAACACTTGAGTAGACCCTCATCGCCGAAAGCTCTAGAATCTCGTAGCCTTTTCAAATTGGCATCTTCATCTGCAGCTTCTCTGTGTAGGGCTGTTCTTTATTTTCATCCTTTGATATTTGTATTCTTTTGCGTCTGTCACGTGTTAGACACGTCATCAACGCTCACTCACAGAGAATTTTCCGGACACTTTCCTGCCATATTCGCACATGGGCTCACTCGGACATATTACAAAGGGGCTGGCAGTAAAAGTAAAAGTTCTAACAAGAACAAAAAACGTCAAAATGTCTGGACTTCGCTGTATTTCTGAAAGCAGCTTCACAAGAGCTGTCTAACCTACTTCCTCATATCTTGATTTTAGCAGAGGTCCAATTCAGAACTCACATTAGCTTAAATAATGTAGTAAACAGGGTAAACATGTTTCCACTGACATTAACCATTAGCCATCAGCAAGTTTGTTCGTCCTCTGTTGCTCCCTCTGACCTCCAAACTCCGCCAGTTGACTTGTGAATGTAGAGTGATGTCAGAGGATTTTTTTCCATGTATTTCGCAAATTATCTTTGGCTGAGCGCGTATGCCAAATTGCAGCACATTAAGCAGACTCCAGCCAAGTTTTAACTTGGCCTTTGGGCAACCAACTTGGAGACTTTTCGTTAATTAGCTACAGCTGATATCATCTACTGCCAGCAATGTTTGCCGTTTCAGATGTCGGCGTTTAGAGATGATTTATTGTGAGAGGCCCGTGACCTGAGCGTTTTGTAGATTCATCTTTGGTGATAATTTGATTTGTCAGCTAATTCCGCTGCTTTGCCAAAGCGAAATCTGATCCAAAGTGGAACTGGCTGTCAGCGCTAAACCCTATAGACAAAACATCCAGGCGTGAGATCTACGCTAAAACTCCACTCGCTCCTCCATGGGCAGGTTCCTCCACCCGCACACTGCCGCCTCCTGTTTGACTGCACGGCTGCCTGTGTTAACTGGGGTAAGGAGGTGGGTCGGGTTTCAGCGCAGTGCTGTTGGCGGTCAGCAGCAGCAGCAGCAGCCGATCCTTGTTGTCAGGAAGGAGCCACCTGCAAACCGCAGCTTGGGGTTGCTAGGTAACCGGTGGCAGCAGAGGATGATAGTATGGTGGAGGCCTTGTCTAGTCTCCCATTACCACTTAAGTGGCGACTCCTCTTCTCTCCTCACATTTTTTTCTTTTCCTCCACTCCTGACCACAACAACACTGCGCTTCCCTGTTCTCCTCTGGTCCCTCCTCGCCTCACTGGAGGCAACATAACACCAGCAGCAGAGGCCAGCGGTAGGAAGAGAATCCCAGCTCCCTTCACCGCATAATGGAAACTCTGGCCTCATCTCCCGGTGCGGCGCTCTGCTGCGTCCTGCTGCCAGACTCTGACTAAGTGTTGCTGGCTCAGGAGCTGCAGCCTCCATCCCGCACTGAGTTTGGGTTCCACAAGCTTTTGTCTGTAGCACTGGTTCTGCAGGGGGGACTGGATATGGAGGGTAAAAAATGGACTGGGACTATAAAGCCCATTTTCCAATGGTCATAAAACCCACTCACACCCACTGACTTTTGTCTGCAATGGGAACGGATATAACCGGCATTCACTCCTCGGTTAAATGACTGAAGTATAAACACAGGTTTTTTATCGGCTCCGGCTGTGATGAGCTAATTCTTCTTCTTCTTCTTCTTCTTCTTCTTCTTCTTCTTCTTCTTCTTCTTCTTCTTCTTCTTCTTCTTCTTCTTCTTCTTCTTCTTCTTCTTCTTCTTCTTCTTCTTCTTCATTTTGGCAGTCTTGATGCTGATGCTGCTCCGTTACCGGTGCAACGTTATGATGGAGGACCGTTACCACATACACATTGTTGTGTACATCTTGGGAACAAGGGTGTTTAGTTTTTATTTTTCTTCGTATCATGCAAGATGCAACACAGGCAAGACGGCAAATTGCTGTTTGGTTTAAAAGAGGGACTGAAGTAAAAGATGTCACCACCATAACATTGTCACTGGTCTCTGTGATGCTTTCCTCTGTAGTGTTGTTGGGTTTCCTGTTCCAGACTTGTCGGTTTCGGGCACTTTGGTCATTGGTCTCCGTTACGTTGGTTTGTGTCAGGTTGGCTGTTTGGGGGAAAAAACTAAAAGGAAAACCTCTTATTCTGGCGATTGTAAAGGAATCAATTGCCTTTTTTAAAAGAAATGTAAAAGTGTAAAGAGGTAGAAGTTGAATTTCACAAAAATTCCACCTCTATTCTTTTTTTCCTTAGTTGCTCCTCCTTTCATGAATAATGGATAATCTAAAAAAAGTGTAAGGTGGACTCCTTTCCTCTTCTGAAAGAGAGTCCACTTTGCCAACCACTGCTGTACAGGAATGATGAGAATAGAAATACTGATGACTGAGTGAGATTAGGTTTTTAAAAAGCGGAGCAGACCTAGATTTCCAAAATAATTTTTGTCATGACCCACTTCTCATTTTTGATGACTTGAGCGTTCTGATTGAGAAAGAAATGTTTGAAAGTGCTCACTGAGCTCACCGCCTTCTTATTACAGGGACGTGAAAGGATCGTAACATAATATCTACCAATTTTGAAATAACAAAATTCAAGGCCCATTTTCATCATCTTGGAACCCACATGAAAAATCCGTCTGAGGTTAAGTAGAGAGGCTCCTTTAGAAATCATTATATGGGGCTTTTATTCCATTACAAGTACATAGCTGCTGTGAAAGCATGATTCAGGGTCATGTATGTTTCTGCAGTGGAGGCAGATGCTTCTAGTCATGTCATGATAAATAATTAATAACATGCATAACTACAAAATTCTTTTATCTCTCCGCTGTAAATTGAATAGTGCTTTGGATTATTGTCAGATTAAATAAGAAAACGTCACTTTAAGCTCTTGCCGCGTGTGGTGGAGTTTTGTCGAAGGGTTGATTTGTCGCCGTGTTTGACACGTCTTATAAACCGTGCGATTAATTGATCAAGAGCGAAAATCATTTCTGGATTAATCGCTGAGTGAGGAGAAAGTCATTCGTTGCAGCCCTACATCTGACGGAGGATATCATTACACAGACCCAGCAGGGGGTTTGTGTGTGTGTGTGTGAGTGTGATTGTGTGTATGTGTGTGAGAATGTGTGTTACATGCATTTATTCTTTTGGCTGGGAAAACCCATGACAGCAGCTGCCTCCCCCAATGAAAATGTACTCGTCCCAAATCATCTCATACAGGCGCACACATGTGCACACTTACACGTTCGCACACACACACACACACACACTCGGAGCCTGGCAAGAGTTTAGCAACAAGCAGAGGAAGCGAGAACACAGAGGAAAGGAAATGAGGGGGATTAATTAATGGAGGAGTGAAATTAAGAGCACTCTGCCTCCTGCGGTTCTGACATGACCCCGCAACACCCCCACCCCTTCCCTCAAAGTGCACATTGATAATATGTATGTGTGTGTGTGTGTGTGTGTGTGTCCTCTTCTCGTCTCCGTTGGATTTGTGACTCTGCTTGAATATGCGGCTTGTTCGCAGTCAGGCGGCAAACAGCTGCTTTAAACCAGGAGCCTGCAAGGGGAGAACACGACGGACCTGCTGAACAGCCTATGCTTCATTTCTGCACACTGCCTTTATGAGCTTGTGCTGCGCTGTTGGAACCAGGGAGCTGTGATGGTCTGTCCCAGTGGATATGGACGTTTGCAGGTCTAAAGCTTTTACATTCAATCTGAGCTGGATTTGGTGGAAACATAAAAGTATTTTAGACGTGTAGATTAGGAGGTTTTCATTTCAACCCTGTCTGTTTGTTGGCTGGTTAGCTTGTTTGTTAGCAAGATTACAAAGAAACCACTGGACAGAGTTCCACAGATTTTGGTGGAAAATTGCGATATTGATGAGAGAAAATCAAGGGGCAGATCCAGGATTTTTTTAAATATTATTTCTTTATTATTGCGAGATAGGGAGTTTCATAACATTTTCCATGGAATAATTCATGGATCTTGACAAAATATCCTTGTGACTAAAACGTCATTTAAATGCTGTTGAAACAATTCTTTCTTTTAATGTAAATCTCAGTGTAGAACTCTGTGTGAAGCTAGATCCATAGACTTTATTGATCTATAAGGTATTTGATGAAATCAGTGAAAACTGTTACCATCTTGAGTAAAGACAAAGAGAAAAGTACGATGTTAATACAAAGGTATATCAGTTTTTTGGACTCTGCATTTATTGTCCAAAATTCATTTTTAACACGTTAAATGAAATTCTAGATAATTACACACATTATTGCAGAATGTCCTTAATGCACAAAGAGGGGATCTGCTGAAAAGCGGGTTACATACACCTCCCCAGAACCGTGCATGGCGGCGTTGTGCGTTGACAGACGACCTGGTGGTTCTGGATGAGACCGGTTTGATGTACATGCTGTCAGTTTACCTCAGTGGGAGTGTTGCCTGTCACCTCCACGCCTCCCCTCCATCAAAATCAGCGAGAGTGAGAATCAATCTGTCACACAGGAGACTCACAAACACACAGTGCAGCTCCTGGAACGACAGAACCATAGGGAAGGAAAGAGAATGAATGACAGACGAGGTGAACGGTTGGCAGAGGAAGCAGGGTTGGTGATTACAGAAAGACAGCGGAGGAATGATAGAGGAGGTGTGAAGGAGATTCACGTGAGTTAAAGGAAAAGCAGAAGCAGATATCGTGGCGAGCGAACAGGGAAATACAACCCTGCAGATGCTGGGGTGAGATGTGGCGGAGGGAAGAGTCGGCGAGAGGGAGATTGAAGGAGTGAGGGACTGAAAGGTCAGAGAGACGGAGAGAAACCCAGCGGATGATTCATGGAGTTCATCCTGTGGAAGTTCTGCCTGAGGGTTTGGATGCAGCCTGCCAGCCGCTCCGCTCCCCTGCTGCCTCACCGCAGCTCCTCTCACCTGCACACCCACTGCTGCTGCTGCCTTTCATTTGTTACACACAAGTAACCACTGGTTAGATGAGACACTAACAGGTGTCCTGGGTCTTTGCTCTGAGTCGGAAACAGCCATGCAGATTTGAAGCCTGAATCAATAGTCTTGATTTTTACTTCAAGTTACGTTAAATGACTGTTTGAAGTGAAAGAGGTGCGACCCAAAGCGTTTTATCCTCTTTAAGCTTCATGTGGGATCTGAAGATGAGGGTCCTTCGCCCAGAAGATTGTGTTCTTAGCCCTGCCCAATAATTTGTGGGTTTGTGAACAGAACAAAACCTGGTGGAACGATGTGGTATGGGTCAGGGAAGAAGCCATTGCATTTTGGTGGTGTTCCGAATAAGGGAGATTATCCAAGAATTTGTTTTTCACTTTCTTTAAAATTGCGACATTTTGTTGATTTCATGAATAATTCCTTGATCAGGCATATTTACGGTGCTGATATATCTGAGTATATACAGTTTGGTGAATAAAGGGAATATGCTACACTGAGTTGTATTAAGTGGACTAATTGCTAAGTCTATAACATGATAAAACAGTGGGAAAAGCCCATAGCAATCAATCAGAGCTCAATGGGATGTAATAGTGAATTTAGAATCAGAAAAGCAGATCATCCGCATATTTGAGAAGCTGGTTCCACTGAAAGTCGGTTAATTAACTCTCTTCTTATTCTATCACTCAGCTCATCCTCTCAGCACCTGTTTGCCTGCGTGCACCGGCTCTGATGCGTCCAGGCATTAAGTGCACGAGCGCGCACTTCGAACAACCTCCCCGGTTTGATGCTCCGGTTCTCGGGGCCATCGCCGCCCCAGTCTTTACCAGCTGCCTCCATTAATATTCAACGAGCTGTCAGCTGCAGATGTGGCACCGACAGCCGAGTTGCCATGCATCAACCTTGCCGTCGACATGTCATCCATCTTGAACGGGGAGTGTGATGAGTAGGCATGGGGGGGGGCCTCTCCGTCTTGTGTATCAGGAGAGAAAAACATCTCCCTCCCCTCCCGCCCCTTATGACCGTGAGTGTGAGGAGGATACGGGTGTTTGCGCCTCTGACCTCAACTCCCGGGCGCCGATGCCAGCGGCGCCAAAAATAAAGTGCGTTTAAACTGGCAGCCAAATCCAGTTAAGTGATCGCCATGACAACAAGCAGAAGCCATGGGGAGACGCACACCTCCGCTCCGATCCTGCCCCCCTTCCTCTGCTGGACTGCTCGCTTTCCGTCAGCCCGGTGCTTCTCTCTGCGCGTCTCCTGTCGTTTATCTGCTTCCCCTCCTTTTCATCCTCCTCCTCTTCTTCCCTGATGTGTCTCCTGGGAGCGTTTCAGGCTAACAGGCAGTGTTTAGTCTGTTTTTATGTACGCTCGTTTTACATTTTCATTTCACTCCTCTCTGTCTCTCTCTCTCCCTCTCTCCCTTCTGCTCCCACCTGTTTGTCTCCCCCGCCGTAGGTTTCAGGCAACGGCCACACACACACACACACACAACTTTCTCATCTCATAATCTCACCTTTATCTGCTCTAATCAGCCTCCTCTGCTGCTGTAATCCCAGGGAGCGTGTCTCTAATGAGCCCTCCGCTCACCTCCACCCCCCCTACTTATCTCGAACCCTGACGTCATCCTAATCCCTGGGATAACTTCTTAAGAGCACACCAACGCACACACACCTGCACGCCACTCGCACATGCATGCACGCACAGAGTGAGGTCACGCTTTAGGAGGCCAGACATGGATCTTCGAAGCAAACCAGAGAGAGAGAGAGAGAGAGAGCGTAAACACCAGATAAGAAAAGTGATGCAATGAAATCACAGGGAAACATCCGTCGGGAAATCTCTGGCGACTCCTTGGCCTGTTGTGTCAGCTTGGACAGATCCAGAGCTGGCGAGTTCATGTGAACATCCCGACCTGAGCGGTGAGAAGAGCCACAGCTCTCAGTGGGGAAACGTTGCTCTTCCTTATCAGCTCCATCTATCCACACGCTGGTGTCGGAGCCGCACTCCGCTCCTCAGCATGAATATTGATGCTCCTCACTTGTTAACATTGTATGAAGCAGGACTGGTAATTGTCTGTCTGCTCAAGGTGACACGTGTGTTTGGGTCGGGTGTGTGAGAAGGTCAGGCCTCCGGGGAGCTCGGCTCTCCTCGCGCTCTCTCTTCACTCTAAGTGAGAAAAGTGGCGAGTCGGAAGGAGAGAGAGTTTGAGCGGAGACAAAAAAACAGAATTACAACGTGCACTTTTGTGAAGTGCACTGAAGTGCAGATGTGATTCTGCTGTGGGTTTGTTTCGGGCTTGTAGCGTTTCCTCCAACGCTCTCCATTTCAATGATACATGGCTCTTTGAGGCAGGGCAGCAGTAAAACTCATTTCTGAAGGTGCAGCTTTCTCTCTTTTTTTTTTTCTCTGTTCCACAGCTGCTGGTTGCACTCAGTGGAGCAAATGTAGGATCCTCTCCTTTGAACTGAGAAATGAGAACAAGCAAAGTGTATGTGCGTGTCGCTGTGCAGTTGTCGTATGTGCACACAAGGGAATATTCTGCTCTGGCTATGATTGAGTGCATGTATGTGCAACACCTGCAAACTGCATATAGTCTCCTCTTATGTTCACATGTCAGTGTGTGTGAGAGCCAGGAGAGGATTCCTATACGTGAGACTGTGGACTAATCCAGTCTTGAGTAGGTGCATTGATTTATTGAGCAACACTCAGTTAGTTGGAAGAAGTCCTGCATCCTACTATATCGTAATCAGTGCACACACAAGTGCTTGTTAGGTGTACAAACACACACACACACACACATAATTACCTTATTTTTTTCTTGTAAGAAAGTAGAAGATGAATTGACTCTAGCCAAGGAAAAAAAAAACGCTTTAAAAATTGATATGTAACAATTCTCCATTAAAATGTCAAAAAATAATTTGACCTATGTTACATATTTTGTTGACTTGTGCACTTACATCATCTAAAACGTTTCCACCAATATTCAACACAGAGGAGTAAGCGACGTTTCATTTTGTTTGCCCCAATTATTGCATCATATCTGCTTCACCCCCCCTCTCTGCGTTAACTTTTGGGGAAAACAACGTAGGACGAAGGAAACTCACACTAGTCAGTTTACCATTTAAGCCAAATTCGTAGTTTCCACGTCTGCCGGTCCTCTGGGGTCCATTATGGTCCTTGTGACGTAAACACCGTCCTCCTCCCACGTCAGATAGAGACACATGAACCCCTGTGGACGTCCACGTGCAGCCAGAAATCTGTGACTTCACTGCACCGGAAGGACTCTGCAGCTCTCAGCAAACACAGAATGTGGAATGTATGGCCAGCTGTGTTTGCTTTCCGCTGATAACCATGAAAAAATATATTCCCATGTATATGAAAATAATTTTTTTCTCTCTTTCCTCCGTCTGTCTCCAGGTATTCGGCCCCAAATCATGAACGGGCCAATGCACCCGCGCCCCCTGGTGGCGCTGCTGGATGGGCGTGACTGCACCGTGGAGATGCCCATCCTGAAAGACTTGGCGACTGTTGCCTTTTGCGACGCGCAGTCCACACAGGAGATACACGAGAAGGTAGAAAACACACACGTTCGCACACACACACACACACGCATACACACTTTACAACTGCAGAAAGTTGATGGAGCGATGGAACCTGTCTGTTCCTATCACAGCGCCTGGTACGTGTAGTGTGTTATATTGGCCCCATATGCAATAGCCAGTTAAAATACAGTGGCTTCATTATGATTTAATGTCACTTTGTGCCACGGAGCCCGGCGCTTGTACCAGTGCCATTGTTCTAATAGAGATTCTTGTACGGCTGGGATGCCGTGTAATTACATTGGCTTGTCGAGGCTCTTTATTGCTTTTGAAGCTGCACCGTGGCTGCAAAACAATACACGGCCACAGAGATGGGTATCGCCCGAGTGCTATCTCTCCATCTGCACATGGGAGCGAGAGAAGCCGCCACATCTTTCTTTTCGCTGTTTTTTTATGAAAATGGGACATATTAAAAATGAGGCATTTGCATAGAGATCAATTCAATCAAAGACCTCGGGCGGCACGGAGAGACGGGGGGGTGGGGGAGCGGGGAGCTTTTTGTTTGTTTTAACACTGCCTTATCAGGAAAAACATGATTGTAATGTTCACCTCGCCAGCATATTCAGCAGTTCCCCTGTAATAACTCGCTGCCTAGATACCCACAGGGCCGATGTAGATTGAAAATGTCCAATCTCTGCTTTCCCTGGATGCGTAGACGCACCCGATGATGATTCTCGCTCGTGATGTTGTGAGCGCAGACGCCAGCTGCCACACTCCCCTTCATCCACAGGCACAGAAACTCAGGGGAAAGTCTGGTGGAGGGTGGAGTAGGAAAGTTGAGCGAGGTTATGTCAAAGCTTCCACCTGCTTATCGCTTGTTTTTCGGGTGAGAGGGGGGAGTGCTGATCAAAATGGAGTTACAATATCATTTGGAATCCCGCACGCAGCACCTGGGCCCCAACATCATCGTCATCATCCTCCGAGGTCGATGATCCCTCGTCTTTCTCACAGTCGCAGAGCCTCAGAGTCACATGTGGCTTGTAGAAGTTGGATGGTGGCCCATGTGGCTCAGTGTCAACGTTGGCCTCACACTGTGTTCACTGCTGCTGGATGCCGTTCATCCAATTGTGGCGTTAAGCTGAGGGCTGAAATAATCACGGAAGCAAATGATCCACCGGGATTTTCTTCAATTCATTGAACTAAATTACATGGATTGTTTTGTCCGAGCGACAAATCGAAACACAAAGATATTCACTTTACTGTCGTACAACTGAGATAATAGAAGCAAATCCTCACTTTTGAAAAGCTGGAACTAGTGAATGTTTTGCTTCTAAGCCCCATGTTAGATTATTAATTTTCTCTTGATCAACTAATCAGTTATTCTGCTATTTGTCTCAGCACTCGTTAAAAGCGATTTTTCATAATTTGGGAAATATGAATATATGAATGTCAGGTATGTGCTGTAAATTAGAGTTATTGTGAGATATGAAAGGTTGCTGGTTCAACTCTCTTGACCGCCACGAAGAAAGATTTGAAATTCCTGTTTGTCAAAACACAATTCACAATTAAAAGAGGATTCTTCCTCTTCTTTTTCCTCTTATTCTTCTTTCTCAATTTGTTCTACTTCTTGCACTCTTTCTTCTTGTTCTTCTTCTTCTCCCTCCTCTCCTTCTTTCCCTACTTTTCCACTTCTTTCACATCTTCCTCTTTATCTTCTCCCGCTTCCACTCAATCTGCTTCTCCTCCTTCTTCCACATTTATTTACTTCCTCTATTTCCTCCTATTCCTTTTCCAGTTCTTCTTCTACTTCAAATTATTCTATTACTTTCTCATCCAGCTCTTCTAGCTCTTCTTCATCCACTTCTATTTATTTCACTTTTCATGGAACGCTCAACAAGTTTTGTTCCCAAAAAGTCAAACTCGTCCTTTTTCACTTATGTGTAGAGATGTTTTATTATTATTTAAGCTTCACTTTGTCATATGAGCCTCATTCATTCATTCATTTTAACAGTCTTCTCCATTTTACTCACATTTCTGCTTCACTGCCAAAGTGGATTTAAAAGTTATGATCAATAAATGATCTGAGCTTTTTCTTTGTAACATTCTACGACCACATCACCCTTTTAAAAAGTGCTGCATGCTAAAAAAAAGAGACCTTGTAAAAACCGCAGATCCTCTCTGCCAGGTGGAGAAAGTCTGTTCTCAGTGTTACAACCAGCTCTCACGTCCAGTACATCCACTCCGCTCACTGGTGGGATGATTTCATAGCCATAAAATCTCTCTGCAGCAAACCACACACACACACACACAAACTGCACAGGACGAGTACCACTAAGTTGTGTGTCTCTCTCTGTCTCTCACGCTCACCCGGGCCAAACAGGGAAGGGCTCGCGGCCAAACCCGGGCGTCATCAGAAATGATAGAAATGATGAAAGCAGCAAGGCTTTAGTTACATTGGAGAGTAGGGGTGGATGGGTGGGTGGGTGGGTGGGGGGGGGGTATAGATTAGGTCAGAGTTTCCATTGAAGTAAACTACATTCAGACGATTTCCCTGCTCGCACTTAAAGACCTCCAGCTCAAAAACAACACCAGACCTCCAGGCTCAGCCCAGAGGGAGATGCGTGTGTGTGTCAGTGTGTGTGTGTGTGTGTGTGTGTGTGTGTGTGTGTGTGTGTGTGTGTGTGTGTGAGGAGTGTTTTAACCTTGAACTAGTATCTGAAAGGGCCTGGTTCGGGGACACGGCTCCAATAAAAGCTGTATGGAAATTCAGAGCTAATCTGCTAATCACAGGAAGGCTAATGCAGTTTGGCTGGAGGTGAATGCAGAGCGGTGGTGTAGGCGCTGACAGGGGCTGATACCAACAGGGGAATAGTTCAGATCCACATCTCACCGGGTCACCTTGTCCATGTCGAGTGGAAGAGGAGCAGTTCTTTAACAGTGACGGCCCCATAGCGGTAATTGAAGTGGAACTGGTATTTCTTTAGGCGTTTGTTTTACTCAAGTACACGTTGAGATTTCCAACATCGCATTTGGTTGGTTTCTTAAAAACTTGTATGTTGTTAAAATCTTTAGATGCAAGTCTTGTGATTTTACTTTGATCAGTGCAGCTACAGATACAACAGCCCCACCACATGGTTCTTGTAAATTGTGACGTGTACTTGATTGGCTCCTAAATGGTGGAATGAGCTCCCCATCGACATCGGGGCATCAGAAAGTTTACACATTTTCCGCCGCAAACTAAAAACATACCTCTTCCAACTATACCTTGAATAAAAAAAAAAAAAAATTTAAAAAATACTTACAATTTAGTAGCACTTAAATGGCACTTACTTATAGCAATTTGTAGTCTTGCTTTATTTGTGAAGAAATTGTACTTCCTTGTTGTTCTTGGTTTGTACCCTCGGGGTTGAATGCACTTATTGTAAGTCGCTTTGGATAAAAGCGTCAGCTAAATTAAATTAAGATTAAGACACATTTATTCGTCCCAAACACATGCACAGACATGCACAAGCACTCATATAAAAGGAGGGAAATTTAACCTCTGCTTTTAACCCATCTGGTGCAGGACACACAGAGCAGTGGGCAGCCATGTACGGCGCCCGGGGAGCAGATGTTGGGGGTGTAAGGTGCCTTGCTCAGGAGCACTAGACAGGGTAGGGAGAATCCTGTTGGATAGATCAATCCAGGTTCGTCTTTTTGTTGTTTCTCCGTGGAGTCGAACCAGAGACGAACCAGAGACCTTTTCTGCCCATAGTCCAAGTTTCTGCCACTAGTCCACCGCCTCTATGTAATCTAATGTAAATTAAGACGAATGAAGCAGCGTAGACCACGTCCACCTCTGCCTTAAGACACAAGCTCAGTGTAAAACAGAATAGCCATGCATGTTTCAGGCCCATGTTCAGGTTGGCGATATCAGTCGTGGGATTAAACTCTTGGCACAGAGCAGCGTGTGCGTGTGTTGCTTAGTGATTTCAGTTCAGTGAGTCTGTCATGTGTCCTGAGTTCTGCTCTGTCACTCTGATGTCGGATATAAATGGGTCAAAAGGTCATTGGAGTTCAACAAAATGTGTCTCTGCGGGTCTGCGGGTTTATCCAGCAATCAGCTGCCCCCCCGCCCGACCTCTCTGTGCAGTCACTTGTCCTCATCCTTTGTCCGTAACCACCCTCGGGGTCTGAGAGCAATTGTGATGACCGTGCAGAGCCGCGGCCCCCCTCCAGACAATGTAATGACTTGTTTCCACTTCCAGCTCTGGTCTGTAACAGGACAGTGTGTCAGTGCTGCTGGGGACCATGTGATGACTGCCACCCCCCCCTCGTCTTCGCTGTGAAATCTTAAACATTTGGCTGAAGTGTCCAAATTCAAGGCAGACATGTGATTTTCATGGCGGGACCTTGTGATTGTTATTATGAATACAGACCTTGTTCTGGCCGTGTTCCGTGTTCTGTATGAAATGCTGGATCAAACTTTTCTGAATGTGCGTGTGTGCAGGTGCTCAACGAGGCGGTGGGAGCCATGATGTACCACACCATCACTCTGACCAGAGAGGATCTGGAAAAGTTCAAAGCTCTGCGCATCATCATTCGTATCGGCAGCGGATACGACAACATCGACATCAAGGCTGCTGGAGAGCTAGGTACGAACTAAATTACTATTCCACTAATGTACACACTCACACACACACACACACACACACACACACTTCAGATAAGTCATGGTATCTCAGCAATGGCTCAAAAACCAAAGACCAAACTTCCTGAAAGATTTAATGTTTAATATAAACTAAAGTTGCTGAAAATGTTACAGATTTTAATTACATAATTTTTCCAATTTACCTTTAACTGTTAAAATCCTGCATCGTGCTTTTGTTTTTATATAGGGAATTGTATACTGTATACAGGAGCTGGAAAAGAGCTTTAAAACGAACCTATATTAAAATAGATGTGACCAGTCAAAGACACAGAGACCCGATAGTTCCTTTGATTTAATCATTCTTAGTTTAATGGCGAGATTTATCTTTTCCCATGTTGGATTGAGGATTTCGTATGATACCTCGAGTGCCTGTTATCAGATTTAGGTGACTCTTAACAGAACGACTCATCACGCCACTTACGTGTATTATTAAAAGCACAGTGATTGGCCGAAGGTGGGCTCTGCCTTTCGAGGTGGAAGTGAGATCACACAGCAGACAGTGATTTGACTCCCAGTCAGGCTGCTCTGAACGGGTTTACCGCTTCCTCTCCCTGTTCCACACAATATGGATTTTGAGAGCGGTATCAAAGGCTGAATTAAAGAGTGAATGGCGGACCCCCCCGCTGTGAGCCCGAATGTTCAAAGAGACAGAAAACCAGGAAAAAACACAGAGCTAGAGAGAGAGAGGAGAGTTTGGTCTTTCCCTCTGAACATCTATCTGCTGGCTGGTGGCTCAAACAACCCGTACACTTGACAAAGCTGCCATTTCCCTGCCAACACCAGATACTGTGTCTAACTGCCACCCACTCACCAAAGGCGCTTTGCCTCGCTACGCAGGAGTCAAAAGCTATCGCGGCTGGAGAAGGCGGCACTGATACGGCTGCCGTTCTTGGGGGGCGGGGGGGTTGGAGAAGAAAAGAGGCCACTGATTGAGCGGACTCTGTTTTTTTAATTATTATTTTGCTGTCCAGACGTGCGGCTGTGCTGTGGCTGTGAGATACAGGGCGAGGATGAGGACATTAGAGGAGAGCGAGGGCAGGCAGACGTGCTTAAGTGTGGCAGGGAAATAAATAAATATACTGAAAAAAGCCTTTGTGTTGTGGAAGATAAGCAAGGTAATACCACAGGGTCAGGAGGTTCGAGTTCCCTCAATGCAACACAATTATGAGCCAATGCACTGGAGGAGAAGTTGTGGCTGAAAGTGGCTGAAAATGTCTAAAAGTGGCGACGTTATGAACATTCACAAGTTTACATAGAATAAGACTCTGCAATAATTAAATATACATCATCTTGATTTTTAATAGGATCATATTATAATGGTTTAATCATGTCTCGTTATTGTTTTTACAAAATTATGTGAAAACTGTAATGACGAATATCCAGATGCGTTGTGAAGCTTCTGTTTCCTGTGAATTAATTAGATGATAAGACAGTAAATGTATTTTTACATTAATTTGTCAAACGGTGATAAATATTGAGAGAAATGTTTTACAATGAATCAAATTCATCCAGTTTCAAACAAACAATCAATCTCTAACAAACCCTAATTTACTCTTTTCTCAGTTATAAGATGTTAATTTACATGTTTTGAGATCAGATACATATTCCATATACACAGGAACTGTTAACATAAGAATAACCATTATATTATATAGTTAAAAGTAATATTTGTTACTGTACAGTTACCGAACTAAAAATATAATTATTCAGATCTGCACAGCACTAAATTTCTTCATATATATAAGCACTCCACACATTAAGATCTCTATTATTTCTTGAGAAATAAATCCAAGATCCGCTGATCATCCTGATTATTTTAGAATCATAAATACATGTTTAAAAAATGATGATATTGATATTTTCATCTCTACCCTAATGTTTGTCTTTTTCTTTGTCCCTCTCTCTCTCTCTCTCTCTCTTTAGGAATCGCTGTGTGTAACATTCCCTCGGCCGCCGTGGAGGAGACGGCGGACTCCACCCTGTGCCACATCCTGAACCTCTACAGGCGGAACACCTGGCTGTACCAGGCTCTCCGGGAGGGCACGCGGGTCCAGAGCGTGGAGCAGATCCGCGAGGTGGCCTCCGGCGCCGCCCGCATCCGTGGCGAAACCCTCGGCCTCATCGGCTTCGGTAAATAACAAAATATGCATTTACGCCTCCGCTTCCCTCAGCGGATTTGAAACTCTTCCCTTCTTCCCTTTACTCTTATTTTGTTTTCCCCTCTCTCGCTCTGTCTCCATGCCTCCCCCTCTGTTTTCATATCCTCTCCCTGCTCAGTTTGCCGTCTGCTTTCCTGCCCTGATAAGGTTATTTTTCTCCCTCTGCCCGTCCCACAGATTATCTCAAGGTTGTCTGTTTCACCTCCCTCCGGGCTGACTTCCTTTCCTCTGCCACTGTTCTCTCCTCTCATCCCACCGCTCTAACGCTCACCATTATACCTCCGCTATTCTCCCGTCTCCTGTCTTCAACTTCTCCACCGTGTCGCTGTGATCCCTCGACATCTCGCCCTGCCATTTCAGACCCCTCATGGCTGCGGGGATTCTGTGTGTGTGTGTGTGTGTGTGTGTGTGTTTGTGTGTGTGTGTGTGTGTGTGTGTGTGTGTGTGTGTCCCCTCCTGCACATGTTTTACTGCTGATTGTGTGTTTGTGTGTCATTCTGTCCTGTCTCGACAACATCACTGGGCTGACAGATACTCTGTCCGCTCGAAAACCTTTCCAGAGTGCCACCTTATCTCTGTGTCCACATACTGCCCCCCCTCACACACACACACACACACACACACACACACAGACACACACACACAGACACACACATATATACACACACATAAACACACAACCTTCTCCTCCCCCCTTCAAGTCCCAGACATCTGCCTAGATTTACTGTGCAGTGGGTCCTGGCAAAGAAAAGCGCCCCCACCAATTTATTTTTTCCCACCCAACCCTCCCCTCCCACCTCCGTATCCCCCACCCCCCCCCTCCTCCCGGCCTCCCTGGCTCATGTCGTCTCCAGCACAGTGTCCACTGCCAGCGGGAGGTTGAAGAGAGAGCGGAGGCCTCCTGGTGTTTGTTTGTGGGACTCTGCACACACACACACACACACACACACACACACACACACACACACACACACACACACACACACACACACACACACACACACACACACACACACTCACACGCACACGCACACGCACACAGACACACACAGCCAGACGCACAACTCTGCAGGCTGCAATGACACAGACAGACAAAACCTCTGGCTCTGGTGGGGACAACAGCCGCAGGAGCACTTAAAGTTACCGTCCATCCTTTAAGGCCTGTGCACTCTTAAAAACACTTCGACAAATTAATTTGACGTGACTTGTTTTAGATGTAATACTATTAAATCTAAATGGCCCAAAAAAATAAGTAAAAGCTGGTGAATAAAAGGCAATAAAATTGGACAGAAGTTTTTGGTGTTATGATTATTATGTTAATTGGAAGGTATGATAGCCTGAATAATTTCCTGCTCGAAAATAATTAGAGATAACATTTAAATAAAAAGAAATTTAAATTACAGCTTTATATATTCTGAATAGTTGTACTGAACTCGAGTTCAATTGCTCCGCAGCTTTTTCTACCTTTGCCATATTACGATGTAAATTATTAAAGGACTGATCATTAGTTCGCCTCGACACAGACTCAGAATTTTATCTGATGTGCTCGATGTCCCTTTGACTGTGGATAAATGAGCAGCACAAAGCCAAGGTCGAGCACGGAGATGTGAGCTGTTGAAGATCAGTCAAATTCAGATTAACCTGAGCCCTCTGGTGACAGTGAACACTCGCTGCTCGTGACATTGATTAGTGCAGCGAGAGAAGGAGGGAGGCGGTTTTTGGTTCTCAGGTATATTAAAAAAAAAGATGACACAATTGGAATCTTTTTGAATATTTAGACTATTTCCAGTGCAGCTAGAGAGATATTTTTAAATACAGAAAATATCAACTTCAACTGAATTTATTGTACTAAGCTAAAATATGCAGTTTCTATCTTAACCCGCCACTTTGCACCAATTTTCCAGAAATCACACAAACACATGTTAAAAAGTCCTTGTAGAAGATTGCCAATTTTCAACATCAACCACACACACACACACACACACGCACACACATACACACATACTGTAAATCAGGTTGTACTGCAGCCGCAATGACCTGGAGTGTTTTAGTGGAAAAACTCATTCCTCCTCCCGCTGCTGCCACCACTGTTGTCGTCAGAACGTCTCTTTCAATCGACACTTTAAACCAACAGTTTGAAAACAACAAGTCCAACAAGCTCGTGCCCTGTGTTGTGGCAGAAGGTATTCTGGGAAATATAGAGTGAAAAATATGACAGAAGTGGAAAATACACAGGACTGGCAAAACATATTTATTTTTACTGTATGACAACCTAATGAAAATAATCTTAAATAGCAGTTTATTATCCACCACCTGCATGAAGAAGACTAGATTTCAGGATTAGTGTCCTGAGTGTTTATGCTGCAGCTGTAGAGCCTCAGATTAAGACGTGACTCCATCACAAAGACGGGACCTTGTGAGTGTAAAGAACGTTATCGATCCTTTTCACCAGCATCCGACGCTCTCTCATAACTCTTCCTCCCTCTCCCTCTCCCTCTCCCTCTCCCTCTCCCTCTCCCTCTCCCTCTCCCTCTCCCTCTCCCTCTCCCTCTCCCTCTCTCAATCTCTGCTGCTGCTGCTGAGCAGAGTGGACACTCGCTACACGCCTACACAACAAATGTCTGCGAGAGACACAGCGTCTCTCGGCCTCATGTTACCTCACAGTTTCGTAGGATGTTAAATGATGTCTGAAAGTTATTTGTTTTGTTCTTTCACCTACACAACGCTGACGATGTTAGGGGCTTTTCATAAGGATTCACTATGATGTGTTTACAGCCCTGTACTCATCCATCCATCCATCCATCCCTCTATCCATCTCTTCCTTTCCTTGCCTCCATCAAGACAGTTATGTTTTCATCTGCATTTGTTTATTTATTAGCAGGATTACGCAAAAGGTATTGAACCGATATCCATGACATTTTGTGGAGGAGCTTTTGTGCGGATCCCGCTCAGGGGGGCGGATCATCACATAGCGAAATTACACACAGATTTCAGTCCCCTAATTTTTTTCCATCATGATCGATGCGACAATAGGTTCTTCCCTTACTTGTACCACAACCTCCACTAAGTTAAGTGGAAATCCGTCCAGTAATCTTTTCGTAAAAACTGCTGAGAAACAAAAGCAGATAAAAACATAACCTCCTAGGGAGAGGTAAATATAAATGAAATACATCTCTGCTCCTCTGTGACCACGAATAATCACCATCTGCTTTCTGTGTGTGCGTGTCCCCTCAGGTCGATCGGGCCAGGCGGTGGCGGTGCGAGCCAAGGTCTTCGGCTTCAACGTCATCTTCTACGACCCGTACCTGCAGGACGGCCTGGAGCGCTCGCTGGGCGTCCAGCGCGTCTACACCCTGCAGGACCTGCTCTACCAGAGCGACTGCGTGTCCCTACACTGCAACCTGAACGAACACAACCACCACCTCATCAACGACTTCACCATCAAACAGGTAGAAAACACACACACACACACACAAAGACACACACATGCACACGCACGCAGACGTGTCATCCAGACAGAGCTGAACATCCCACTGAGCAGCTGTGACCTGACCTGGGCTTAAAGCAGTGCTATCTTACAGGTAGACAAGCAGAGCTGCCGGTGTATTATTACCCTGACAGCCTGGAGGCCGTCCCACCGAGCATTATAGTCGGTGTGTATATATACAGAGAGAGAGAGAGAGATAGAGAGAGAGAGGGGAAGCCGCAGCCGCAGCCTGCCTGCACATTCCCTGCTCTTTATCTTAAGCTCCACCAAAGCTGGACACAAATTCATTCCTTTGCTCTGTCAAATGCAATTAGCGCCAGCCCGTGGCTACAGCAAATATATCGACTCGGCTGCACAGCGGGGGGGCCGAGAGCGCCGAGGGGAGAAGTGCCGCTCTCTCTCCGAGTCAATAAGCTCGCTCCGAGGCGCCGCCTTTGGGTGACACCTGCAGGGAAGCGGAGGAACTGCAAGGGCCCCCAAAGGAGACATCTCCCTCAACTCTCGTCCGTCGCCCCCCCCCGCTGCACTCGCCCGGTTTCGGCCTGGTCTCCGTGCTCCCTCTCCCTGAGTTTTGCGATGGAGGAGGAGAAGTGGGTGAAGGGTAAAAGCCTAACCTAGTTAACTCACTGTCTTTTCTCCCCTCCTCAGCTGCCTCTTAAGGGCTGCAATGAGAGAACACTTTCCTCACCCAAAATCTTGGCAGTCGTTCTCAGCTCCTAAAGTGGAAACGTGTGTGTGTATGTGTGTGTGAGTTTGTGTGTGCTTGTGTGTTTCTGTGTGTTTGACAAAACCACCAAGGCCTAGTAAAAGACTGCCTGCCAGCGTAAAGGCTTTTCATGCCCCTGGATTTCAGCTTTTGTCAAGATTAAGGGATTACTTTCTTCTGAGCATATTCATTTGATTTTTTTTTTTCTTTCTGCCTCCCTCTTACACTTTTTTGTTGTGCCCCCCCCCCCCCCCCCCCCCCCCCCCCAAAAAAAAAAAAAAGCAGCACGGGGTGGTGGCATTGCCTCATCTTTCAGCTCATCCCTCATTTCATCTCTGGCTTTCCGGATCGAGTCTTCTCTGTATCCACATCTGACGCTATGTCTCCCAGGGGCCGCCTGTCACCTGGATCTTTTTCAGGTGTCAGAAGCAACAAAGATATCACGCCCCCCCCTTCCTCAATCTGTCAGGTGTCGCGTGCTTTAAGATTCCAAATTACAGACATTCAATGCGGATTGATGTTTCGCTTTAGATTAATTCGCCTGTCAGGCTGACGGTTGCTCAAAACACACACACGCTCACATCTGATCTTTCATCTGTAAATAAACGGCTCAATCTCCTCTCTCCTGTGCTGATGTGTTTGTGTTAATGTGTCACCACAGATGCGTCAGGGTGCGTTCCTGGTCAACACTGCGCGGGGGGGTCTGGTGGATGAGAAGGCCCTGGCCCAGGCGCTGAAGGAGGGCAGGATACGTGGAGCCGCCCTGGACGTGCACGAGACGGAGCCCTTCAGGTGAATACATGTACTCACACGAAGAATTCTCTCAAACCAGGACAGAGCAGAGCTTTATTTAAAAACGGGGGGGGGGAGAAAACAACAAGTTACACTCGGACAGGCGAGCAGAAACCATTTCAGACATGATGAGTTAAAGATGGCTCTCCCTCCTCTAAGAGGCTCCTCCAGGGCCCAGCAGTTAATGGAATTCAGGAGATGGAGAGTTCACTTTATTCCCGGCTGCTGGCGGAAGGTTGAATGTGCTGAGATGCATTTTCTTCTATTTCTTCTTCTTCTCCTCCTTCTTCTTCATGTGTTCGATCAGAGCAATTTCCAGGATGGGAAAATGTTCATAGGGAAAAGATCTTTTGGATTGTACAAATCAGCATCACACACTTCAGACCTGTGATCTCAACTGTTACAACCCAGTTAAGAGTTATTTTGTTTTCATTTCTTCAGTAGATCGAAAACTTTGCAAATCTCTATAGTTTTGTTCAAAAGATTTTTAAACATTGATCAAATAATTTTAGATTTTCCCAACAGCATTTTGTAGTTAGTTTTGTATTTGTGTATTTCATTTTGGCCCAAAGCAAACTGAAGATTTAGAATAGAAATTCTACTGTAGAACAATAATATTTATTGTTTATTTGATAAACATTTCATTAGTATGTTATAGATGGTTTGTGATGAATTTGATCAATTCATGAATTTAAACATATGTTTATAACATATTATTTATTTTACATTTGTAGTGTTTCAATCAAAGTATCCTGAAAACCTCAAAAAACAAATATTATGTTTTTAATATTATGTTTCTAAAGTGATTATTATCTCCATTTATTGAATATGGCAAACCTCAGGCATTAATCTGTTTAGTCTCCAATTCGACTGACACCAATTCTTCCCCCCCCCCCCTCCTGCCGTCATTCGAGGGAAAACATCTCGACATGCGTCTCAGTTTTCCACATTTCTAAGAACCATGTTCCCCGTCTCCGAGGGCAACGTGTGTTGATGTGTGGCTCACGCTTCAGGGGCCGGTCGGGGGGGCTACTTCGGGGGGGGCTGCTGGTTTCTGGCCGGCTGCTCAGCTGACGAGCTGCTCCAGGAAACTCAGACTCATGCTCCACTGACCCAGTATTTCACCGGGGGGGGGGGTGTTTTGTAACTTCGGCTCCTCCGGCGCGACACAACACTGATTGAGGGCGATACACATCACACACAGACACACACACATATATACACGACCAGGGGGGGGTGTTACGGGGATAGAGGGAGAGGAGGAAGGAGGTGGATAATCTATTTCTGAAAAGCCCCATGAGAGGGAAAGATGAGAGTTTGGGAGAAAATGGCATTTGTGATTAACAGGGTCTGACATTTTTCTCCTGGGCTTCCTGATCGCACCAAAAATAAATAAATAAAAGTATCCGTCTGATGTTGAACCGAGAAAAAGCTTCGGAATCCTTTGGACCGACAAAAAATGTAATTTGTGACAGCAGGTGTGATCTCATGTGAGAATCTTAACTTATTTCCCTGTGTGTGTGTGTTTGTGTGTGTTTGTGTGTGTGTGTGTGTGTGTGTGTGTTCCAGTTTTGCTCAGGGCCCGCTCAAAGACGCTCCCAACCTGATCTGCACGCCGCACACAGCCTGGTACAGCGAGCAGGCCTCCCTGGAGATGAGGGAGGCGGCCGCCACCGAGATCCGACGAGCCGTCACCGGTACATGAAAGCATTTAAATTCAATTTTTTTGTTCTCCACGTTCTGCCTCAACACAATGTGAAATCTTTTTTGTGTTCCTCCTCCACTGCTTCCTTCACATCCCTCAGCCTCGGCCCCACCATGTGACCTGTTGCACGCCCTTCTCTCCCAGACGTCACATTTCCACTTCACTGGGCCCTGGGCAGCCTTTATTAAATCTGGACGCCTTAATAGATGTCATCATTAGCTTCCCCGGCGCAGAGCAGAGCCCGCAGCGCTGGCCTCTCACAAAACATCCAGATTGTTAAATGAGCTTAATTTGCATTTGTGTGTGTCCAGGCCTGATGTGTGTGTGTCTGTCTGCGCTCATCAACACATCTGGTCCCCTTGTCGCTCCTGTAATGAGTCGGGGTTTTTCTCTTCTCCTAACCGTGTGCGTTTGGCTCATGTCGCAGGTCGAATCCCCGACAGCCTACGGAACTGCGTGAACAAGGAGTTCTTCGTCACCACGGCACCGTGGGCGGTTATGGATCAACCCGGGGTTCACCACGAGCTCAACGGCGCCGCCTACAGGTAGGAACAACACGCTAAAGTACAACAAGACATTCTTTGTATTTCACAAATATTTAAGGTCTTTTTTCTACCTTTTTTCAAGAGCTTTCAGTCAATGACTCGCACTCGCATATACTCCAGCTTCATCTTCTCTTTGCGGTCATCGTGCTTCGGCATCAGATTCCTCTTGTCCTCTTGGATTTTTATTGTACGCTTAAATTGTTTTGGGCAACAAGTCTGTTAATATCCCCAAATCAATAGAAAACCAGGCATTGAGATGACGAATTAAATTCCCCTCGTTTTGCTTAGTTTTGCTAAAGATCGGTAAAAATAAACAGGCTCGCGTCTAGTTTGGTTTTAAAGTTGTTATCCTGGATTTTATGGCTCCATGTTGACTCCTGCTCCAGGACCTTGTCGTTGTGAGGTTCCCGTGTTAGACTCTCAAAGACGTGAAGGATGTTCTAACAGACTTGTCGCACAAAAAATCCGACAGCCGACGAAAATCCGAGATCAGAGGAGACATCGTTTCACGTGCGCAACAGGAGCAGCCTGAGCTTCGAGGTGAAGAGCTGAAGCTGGAGCTCAGGAACTCGAGCACAAGCAGAGGATATTTGAGTGAAAGCTCCAGAAAACCTGACCGTGAAATCAATAAGTGCAGCTTTCGAACTGAAAGACGCTCTTGAGTAAAGGTAGAAAAAGAAAATGAAGGCTGGGTTGTCATTTTAGTATTTCCTTCAATGTCTATTGCAAATGAAATGTTGACCCATGTGTTTTATAAAACCCTTGTTATTGTTTTGAGTATTTCAAATGCTAGAAGGTCAGAAACAGTTTCACTATTATTTATTTATAATTTTTTGTATTTTTCTTGCCCTTCTTGCTACGTTAACACATAAGTCTTCAAATGCCATTGAATTCCTGTCTCCTCTCCTCTGTATTGAATTTTATAATCTAAATGAATCACTGACTACTCTGCTGTGGACCCTAGTGTCCAACCCCCCACTGACCGCCCTGTGTAGCTGTAGCGTTGTAACTCTGACCACCATGTCCCCCCCCCCTCCTCCTCCTCTGGGCCCTTCCTGATCTCAGCATGTCCACTTCCATGTTCTTCTCTCACACAGCCAAATGAACCAAACTCTTCAGGCCGTAGCAACCGGCGTCCCCCAAGACAAAATTAATGCCTAGAATCAGGAGCAGGTAAATACGACCGATCCGGGCCGACAGCCTCTTCCCTGGAGGTCCCGGATAAGAACTGAACTCTTCCCCCTGCTGGTCACATGATGTGTGTCCCCCCTCCCCTCTATAATCCCCCCAGCACCCCCCCTGTTTGACTGAACACAGAGTAGAGATGGATGGAAGTGAATGTGGGGTTATTTTTTGGGAATGTCCCAGTAAGCATGAGGTGAAGCTGTTCAGATGGAGTCGTGCTTTATGGGTTCTCTCTCTTTTACGGGGGTTCTTGGGCACGTTCTGTTAAATCTGAGCTGTATCGTTCTTTTTCTCCTTCTCTGGTTGAATGGTGTGTTTTTCTTCCCCCAGAATATTCTAAAGTAAAGGCTCTTTTCACCCAAAATAATTGTCCCAAGAACTGATCGTCTGTTTTTGTGTATTTCTTTTTGTGCTTCATCTCAAGAACCATAAAGTTCAGACAAATTAAACCATTCAAGAATAAAATCTGTGCCTGAGATAACATTTTGTGGAGCTGAAACTATGAGTCTATTGGAACGTGTTTTAATATATCAGACGTTTATCAAGCAAAATGTGAAACTGTTAACGGTTTCAGCTTCTTGAATGTGAAGATTTGCGTCAACAGCTTTTAATTCTAACAGTTTGATGTTGTCCCCTCGGGCGCTCACAACCTGTAAAAGACATTTCTGACAAAACACTTCATAATAGAATATCTGTAGTAGATTATTTTTCATGCAGACAACACAGCGCCTTTTTAAAAATGTACTTTTGTGCAATTGTGAATTGATATTTTAATGTATTTTATAATTTATTAAATTGTTCAGTTTCTTTAAATTTAGTTTAGAGACTTATTTGAAAATAATCAACATCAATTTACAGATTAATACAATAACAAGAATCCACATCTCAAGTGTTTGACCAGACAGCAAAGAAACAACTCCACCCTAGTGATTCCTAAACAGTTGTAAGGCTAAAGACTTTTCTGAAAAAGTTCCTCTGGTGAAAAGAGCCAATAGTGTGACTAGATATCAGAACTGTTCACTCTGGGGATCAGACCGTCCGCAGCACTAACCTTTGACCCTCCCTCCCGCTCACCAGATACCCGCCAGGTGTGGTTGGAGTGGCCCCGGGCGGCATCCCCGGAGCGTTAGAGGGCCTGGTCCCGGGGGGGGTGCCCATCGCCCACACCATGCCCTCCGGTACCCACCCCTCCCAGGCCCCGTCGCCCAACCAGCCCTCCAAACACGGCGAGACCAGAGAGCACCTCACCGAGCAATAGCAGCAGCAGGGACCGGAGCGGCGGCGCCATCTCACCCGACGCCGGCGCCACTCAGAACCAACCGGAAACGCACCTGGGACCAAGAGACAGTGAAACCACACGAGCGGCTGCCTGTTCCATCAGCCGGCACCTGGGAACTCCACGTTGTTCCGGGGGGGGAATTTGTACTTTTAACGTTTTAGTTTGTACTCTCTGTCTCTTTGGCTTCAGTACCGACTTTGATCTTTGATGATGATGTTGTTTTTTTCTTTTTTGGGGGGGGTTTGTTTTTCTTCGGGACATGCCTATGATTGTGGACACACAGAGTCCAGTGTTTTTAGCTCCTCGGGATGATGACCCGACGAGACTCGGTCCCGACGCCCCCCCCCCTTGTCCCCGCCCTCACCCGACCTGACCCGCCCCTTCACCTCATGGGAAACGTAGGCCCACGTGTCAACGCCACAAGAGCAAAATAAACTTTGGCATCATGTGCTACTGGACCTTATCCTCCCACCCCAACCTCCCCCACTCCCGCCCCCCCGCCCACCTCCACCCTTATGTAACTAATGTGTGTTGTTTAGGCCCCTCATTATGCCTCAGAAGAGAATTCTTTTTGTTTTTTTTGTTTCGTTTTCTTTTCCAATCTTTAGTGTGAATGACTAAAAATGGATTATTGAAGTAAATATATTTATCATTCGTCAAACAAAAAGGAAAAGATTGCTCATCACGTAAAGTGATCTAAGAGTGGCTTTCAACCCTTTCCTGGCTGGCACGGCTGCAGTTACACGTCTTCACCACTCGAGGGCGCTCCTCCTCCTCGTAGGGCTGCTCCAGCACATGGTTTTGCTTGGGGCGCTCTCTGCAGTAAACACTAAACATTCACTTTATACAACTGATTGTAGCTGAATTGAAAGAGATGAAGCTTCCAGCGGGGTATTTAAACGTTTGTTTTTAAAAAAAATGGAGAGGAGGTGATTGTGTCAGCCTGAGCTGTGAAGAAAAGAGCATTTAATAATAATCATTGAATCAAGAAGGCCGGTGTGACTCTTTCTGATTATTCTGTGCTGACCAGCGGACACTTGTGAAGACAAACAGCTCGTCTCAACGCACAGACTGAGTCGCCCCCTCTTCTTCGAGCACACTTCACACTCTGCGGACAGGAAAGGGTTAAAGCAAACTTCATTTCTTAACGACTCAGGAAAAACACTTTTTTGCAGATATTGTTTATTCCCAGAATTTTTTGTCTTTGAGGAAAAAAAAAAAAGATTTAAGACTGATCTGGTTAGTCTGGATACTTTCTCTCTTCCCTCATCCTCTCCATTGTGGTATTTTTATATACAAGGCGCATCCCACGTTTTTCGGTGTTAAAAGAGTTTTGAAGAGTCCTGTTAGATTTGTATTGCCTAGTTAAATGTTCCTATAACCATTAGTCCTATGTGATCCAACCTCTCTCTTCTCTCCTTTCTTCTATTTTTCTTTGTTCTATTGAAGGCCAGGTTCTTTTTGGGGGCATCCTGTACTCTGTAAGAGCAATAGCAGAAACTCCTACTTAGTGTCCCAAACAATAGCAGAAGAGGCAGCCAGGAGTATGTTTTTGTTTTTAGTGTGAGTATTTGTATTTGTTTCTTGTACAAGGTGAACATTTAGCATTCAGTGCAGTTTAAATAAAAAGATACAATACTTTGTCTGCTCTGTTCTCAATGGAATCTCATTTTCGTCCCCTGCTGTGATCTGTGTAGCTGTCATACTTAACTTATGACGCAAGGGGGCGCCAAAGAACCAACAAGTCCTGATAAATAGTAACCTGTAAAAAGAACCTAATGATTCATAAAATGCACAAAGACGCTTTAGGTAATTATTAACTACAATTTCTCAATTAAAATTAACTCTAGTTCTTGAAATTCCATCCCAATTGAATCGGGAAAGAATCTAGAAAAACTCTCAGGACGTTTCTCATTTCCTCTGCAACAGAGACACTACTGCACATCACATCTTAGTTCTTATACTCACAGGATTTCCTGGAGAAAATTACAGACATTCCCATCCACCAGCTAGATATTTCAGGCATGCAAAGAAAGTCTGTCTCCTTCAAACGTCACAATGATGAGATTTTAAACTCCGACAATGCCAAACTGTCCCCTTAAATTAAATCAAGCTGCACTGAATAGCACAGACTCATGTCAGTTGTCTAAATGTGCCAAAAAGTAAAATGAGAAAAACAAATCCAGATCTGTCCCCTTAATTTAATCTGATCCAGAGGTTAATGAGTTCTTCTTTGGCCCATTTACCACCAAGTTTCAACAAAATCAAGACAGTAGTTTGTGTAAAATTATGCACACAGATGCAGAAATGAAGAACATCTTTGGTGAAGGTAACAAATGCAAGAGACAACAGCGAGGATGCAAGTGAGTCAAATTTAATAATGCACTCCACAGAAAGAGTGTTTGGTTTTTCTCTTCTCCCCCCCGCCCCCCAGCGTCACCACCACCCACTCAAACAAGAACAGGAGCCATGAAGTCACACGTAAAAATGTCAGTAAACTTTGTACGTCATTGTTCCCCCCCCTCACAGAATGTAGGTTTCATCTGTGCAAAAATAAAATACTTCAAGACTGAATGAATCAAACGGAACACAGGTAAAACGGGGCAGAACAAGAGGTATCACCGCGCTAAACTCTCCTAAACAAATAAATAAATCCAACATGGGGAGGGGTTTAGCAATCAGAAAAAGAAAAAAAAACACTTTCACATACACAAGAATCAGCATCCTCTCAGATTAAAGCAAAACATTTCTCTCAGGCAATTCTGTAAATGAAATTCTCATAATCTAGTGCAGCTTCGGGATTTCCTTAAATATGCTATATGTTCCTATAGGTCGTAGCGTTTCTCTCAGGTCGAGATGATTGCTTTGATTTAACAAATTAGGAGAAAACTGAGAAACAGAAGGCAAACTAAGTGGACTTGATGTGCTTTTTGAAGGAGCAGTAATCAGGATTCTGTTTGTTGGTGCTGGTATCTTCTTCTTCTTTAATGTTCCTACCACAGAGCTCAGAGAACACATGCATTATTACAAGTCTCAGAGATTTACATTTGGGAGACGGAAAGGAAACAAAGAAAGAAAAAAAAAGAAAAATGAAGACGTAATCTCCCAGAGCCTAGTGTCCAGTCTCAAGAGTTTGCGGTTTCTTCTTTACCTCCCCCGCACTCACTCATCTTCATCCTCCTCCTCCTCGCCGTCGGAGAGAGAGGCACAGGGGCGGATCTGGCGGTATCTGTCCAACCACTTCTCCACCATCTGGGTGACCAGGGGGTGGTTGCGGCGGCGGGAGCTCTTCTGCATGGCTGCCAGCATTCCTCCTTCTGTCACGCAGCAGTCCAGCCATTCCCTCAGCAGCTTCTCCTGCTGCTCCTCGTTGCCCATCTGAGGCGCAGGGACACGGGAGACATTTAAGATGTGAAACCTCTGGTGCATCACACACACATTATACCTCCATTGTCTTCGAAGGAAGCATATTTGACCCTTTAAGCAAACAACTAATAAAACATTTCCCCAATAGAAATCATAAGAAATTAAAAAAATTTAAAATCAAATATGAAGATAAATAGATTAATTCCAGGGGTGTAAAGTAACGAATTACATTTACTCACGTTACTGTAATTGAGTAGTTTTTTCGTGTACTTGGTAATTTTTTGTAGTTTTTGAAATGGGTATTTTTACTTTTACTTAAGTAGATTTTAACCGAAGTATTGTACTTCGCTACATTGAAAATTACATCCGTTACTGAGTAAAAAAAAAACATAGTTCATGGCGCAAGGCAACTCTCACAACCCGACTTGTTAAATGTTTAACATGTTTAATGTCATTACACTTAAATTTGTAAAGATTCTCCTTTAATTAAAAATAAATGTTTTTGGATTGGATTTATGACCCCTTGTAACCCTAACCCCCATCATGTTGTTGGAAGTAACTAAGTAACTTTTACTTAAAGTACATTTTAAATTAACTACTTTTTACTTTTACTTGAGTAGATTTTTAGCTGGGTACTTTTACTTGTAGTAAAATGTCATCAAAGTAAAGGTACTTTTACTTGAGTACAATATTTCAGTACTTTTTACACCTCTGATTAATTCCATAAAAATCCGAAACACAAATCTAAATTTTCACCGCGGTACCAGAACGTACCTCTTGTGCGGACAGGAAGTGAATGTGCAGCAGCTTCCTCTCGCTGTCCACCAGTGGCAAGAAAGTGACGGTGACATCATCGTCAGTATTGAGGTTGGCGCCCGCACCGCGATTGTCGTAGCCATCGTTCTCCATGGCCACCAGGGCCGAGAAGTGGCCCCGCGTGTAGCCCAGGGCGATGGGGCTCTTCCAGCAGAAACTTTGCTCCCATAACAGAGGCAGGTACACACCTGGACACACACAAACAGACACACACACAGAGGAGGTCAGGGCAGCTGGGAGATACCGTACGACACGACACTGGAGCCACAGGGAAGGAACAGGCTCTGCAGCTGGACGCTCAGATGACACTGAGTGTGGATGTCAGTCAGGACCGAGCACCAACTCAGATCTGACCTGACATCAGCTCACTGGAGACAACTGGGTCATTGTGAGCAGAGAGCAGCTCTGTGGTGCCCGGCTCCTTCAGGAGAGAAAGAGTGACAGGAGGTTTTCAACCATGGTTTCTTTGCGGCCTCCTGTACATCAGTGACCACAGAATTTCAGGGGTCTAACATATTCTGCTGTTCTCTGGGGCCCCCCCTCTCTGCTCCAGGCCCCGGCCAATTGCCTGCTTTGCCATGATGCATCACCGAGTTATAAAGAGACTCTGAGCAAAAGTAGCTCAGGATGAAATTATAAAATAATCCCTTTTAGAAATACATAGTTAGTACACTATGTGACCCCAAGCACATTCAAGGGTCAGCACATCCTAAATAACAAAGGTTTTAAAAAACAAATCACACAATCTAAGTTGTTTCTGGCCAGGGTTTAAGAGGGGAGGAGAAATCTGCCTCCTCTCCTATACAGAGGAGTTAAATTGGAATTTAATTTTCAGGTCTTGCAACGACCAAAGAAAAATTACTTATTAACAGATTTTATAGGAGCTCCAATGAAACGGCTCCTCTCGAGATTTGTGAACAGCAGGTAAAACAAACCTCCACGGCTCACAAGCCAAAAGCAGGTCTCTGTATAGTTTTGTTGAACCTGTGCTTCATAGAATCACTCAAATATTTGTAGAACAGTCACTCATGAATAAAGCGCTGTTGCCGCCTTACCTTGAAAACGAGTGTATCCTAACGTTTCCCCACGGAAACTTTTGTAGTATTTCACTCCGTAGACTATGATGGGTCTGCGAAGAATGTGCGCAAGAACAAAAATGTGGGTCTGCTCCAGGCTGGCCCCGGGCTGCGTGGGGGGGGAAAGGAGAAACCAAAACAAAAAAATTACACATCATACACACAACCCCTCCAAGTATACATTCAATATCAATGCAACTAAAAATAGTGGAGAGGTGTGAGGCTGCCAAGCTCTGTGATCGTATTGCAAAGCAGTGTCCAGTACACCAAGAACATGCAACGCTGCAGCTCTGGGCACTCGCCCCCCCCTCACTCTCCTTCTCATTTCTCACTTGTACCATCTACATAAGCAGAAAGCAGATTACATAAGGGCGTTTAAAAATATGTGTGTGTGTGTGTGTGTGTATCTGTAGAAGCTGATCCTGTCCGTCACTGTCACAGCCTCAGATGAGGTGCACGGTTTGTTTATGCAGCAGTGTGGAGTGGCTCTCTGAGATAAATGCTTGTAATCCCAAGGTCACATGTTGCAGATGAGCTGTCCATCTATTGTAATTGCTCATATCCTCCCTGTCATTCATGCACGGCCCCGACTTCCACTGCGTCTCTCCTTCACGTCACTGCCGTTCACTTTGAGTTGATGAGCAACTCTCCAAAAGCCTTAGTACTCATCCACACTGTCTTATTATTAAGTGCTGAATTGCTACCACTAAGTGCGTGAGCCTGCTGAGAGTGGAGGATCAGTGCAGTTACAGCTTTGACCCACAGAGGGAAGTAACAGAATCTGTTGACATGTGTATCTAGATCCTACAACTCAAATACATCTCTCCCTCTTGGTCTTGGATCCTAATTTTGTTCAAAGTCAGATTGGACTAATTTAAAAGGCGGAGGAACATCTGCTGAGTGCCGAGATGAGTCCACATGAAAGACTCTGAAGCTCTGACCTTTTAATGACATTTGATAACAACAGCCGATACAAGATTGTGGCTCTTCCGAATCCCAGTGAAACACACGATGATAAAAACCTTGAAATCAAAAACAACAACCATGAATTTATCGCAGGCTAAAGGCGACCTGGGGGAGTTTATAAAATCGCTCAACGGATGGTTTTCAAAGTTCCTGTTTTATATGCATCTCCTGCTGTAGAAGCACATGATGCAATGCAAATGTGCAGTGGAGCCTTTTCATTATTACTGACCAATGTCAACAATGGAGGTTTATAAGGACAGACTGAATAAAAGGGGGAAAAACTGTTAAAATGTCAATATAAACATTTTAAACTTGTGTATTTGTGCTGAATAAGCCGCACCATGTTTTGTTGAGATTAACACAGTTTAAATATCAATAACTCTGCTAGTTTACACAGTCCAAAGGGTGGTTTCGGTTGCCAAAATAAGTAGGTGAAGTTCCAGTATTTCTAAATGTGGTCCAGGCAGTTTAATGATTTTCTAAAACAAGTCACAGTCTTAAAATAATTAACGTGTTGACATTTGAATTTCAAACAACCAAAAAACACATCAAACCTGTGATGCTGCTAGGGGAGAGTACATCAATTTATAAATTACATTTCCAACTCCATGAGCCATTTTCTGTCTTCCCTTGATAAGAACTAAAATGGAAGGAAGTGAGTAAACCGGGAGGAATCTCATAATTACCTGGCTGGCCAAAGACAGGATGAACGCCCAATCCTCCTGCCACTGCTCCTCTCTCAGGGAGAAGTGCAGACCAAAGCTCTGCGAGTACCACGACTCCCACTCCTTCCAGCGTGTGTAAAACCTATAATAGTTACAAGTTGGATCAGTTTTTGGACTATTGTTATCCTGTTTTTATAGCACTAGTAATAAAAAGCAGGTTATTTGTCCTCCTAAAGTCAATTGTAAGCTGTTTTTTTCCACCAAGACCGAAAGAAGTTACATTGAGAAATAAAAATATATTTTATGTCAAATACACATCAAATATCTTTATAAAAAAAAGACTTTCTAACACCTCTAAGTAAAGAAAAACATTTGTTATGCATATTGATCAAAACCACCCACATACAGAGTGAAATGCACACTCACAGAAGAACATCTTTTTCATATTACTCCTTAACAAAGTAAGCAAACCTGTATGTGAATGTGTCAGAGAAGTTATGTAAATATGAGAAAATGCTTCTGCAAATCAAACCACCAAAACCGACAGCAGGACGTGACTGCACTGATGTCCACAGGCAGCAGACAAGCAGTGAACAGCAGAAGCTTAAACTTTGCACAAATTCCAGACTCCTATCACTATCAATTTGTTTTAAACAAATGTACATCTTTACGGAAGCCATTTTCTAGGGCGTCAAATCTTGTTTGGAGCCAAGTGAGTGCAAATTCCAATTCAGCCTCAGTCAAACTTTATTTATTTAAAAGCAACAAGGTAGATCTTCACACACCTAGTTTTCATTATGCTGAGGACTTTGCTCTACTGGAATATGCAGCAGCAAGTCAGCATTGTGAGTTTCTTGGGTCGATTTTAATGTTCAAGGACATTATTCATAATACAAGTCATTTCATTCAGATTTTACTGTGCTTAATGTCTTTAAATAACACTTTAGACATGCAGCATGTAGCATATTACAGACACTAAAAACAGCACGGTTTTCTGGATTGGATTCTCACCAGTGGGAGCAGTCGTGCAGGCTGTCGTGGAGCGTCTTGCGGAGGATGGAGTCCTTGTCGTAGATGCCCCAGGTGGCCTGCAGAACAGAGTCCAGCAGACAGTCCCCGGCCGTACGGTTCCATAAGGCATACAGGCGACTGTCCAGGCGCGTGCCCAGCTCCAAGGACCAGTTGATGACGGGAGATTCCTCTTCCAACTCTATACACACAGAGACAAGACAGAATGGATTGATGTTGGGTAAGAGCACTACATAGAGGTCAGCTTCCATTAGGCCATGTTCAAACCCTTTTTTGTTTGTCAAACTCTGCAGGAAAAGCAACAAGGAAGTATAGATGAACCTTTTAGAAGAACCAGAGTTAAAATGGAGATTAAGTGAAAAGTTGATGGTTCTTAATGCATTCACCAAAATGCACAGGAACAGAGCTGCTGAGTTGAAAGTTTAAGATGTGCAACTGCTGCAGCTGATTGTTATAGGGACAAAATGAGCATTGCAAAACCTGCTGCTCAGCATTTCTATTTCCTGCTGATATAGTATGAAGCACACCTTTACCAATTCCTCAGTCACTTTCTATGCAAAAGCCCAGCACACCAGTCCTCAGTGATCTAGTTCATAGAGGCTTAAATAGGTCACAGGATTCCCCTAGTATCTTCAGTACAACACATAAACACACAGATACGTTGAAAAGGATTTACACACAGCCCTGTGAATGTAACTTTGTTGTGCGTGTGGGTGTGTGTGTGTGTGGGTATATAAAAACAATGAGGTCAATATAAGAAAGGGGACAGAAGATGAAGCAGGTGCTGGTGAGCTTAAGACGGAAAGAAGAGTTGAAGAGCAGATGTTGGGTTTTAGACGTCCCTTAGAAGAGCAGATCATGAATCACAGCCATCTAAAACCTGCCATGTCTGAACACATGGGATACACACACATGTAGATAACAGGTATGAATACTCCGGTACCTTTCTGCACATCCCGATCCAACACATCATCAAACAGCTTCTCTTGGACAGCAGGCGGCAGGTCCTCTATATCTGCAACGACAGATGAGAAAGATAAGTATTCATGCTCATCAGAACCTAATGGAAGCACCAGGGGCAAGAGAAATGCTACAGTAGTGACACACAGAGAGGATGGTCTTTGCAATTGCTTTCACTGGCTGACATTTTGTCAATAGCACACTGTAAAGACAAGCTCTGTACAGCATGTTGTGCTTCTATGTGTGTATTGAACTGTGCGCACCCGAAGCCAGAACACTGGCGGCTATTCTCTGGCTCAATAGTGAATGGCACTGGCTTTGTCTGAAAGAGAGAGAGACAGAAATGGAGGGAGAACGCCTTGCAGCTGGCCCCGGGCCAAATTCAGTCTGCAAAGAAATACTTGACATACAAAAAAAAGAAAAAGGGCAGGAAAAAAAAAAATCATATCTATCAGTGAAGCCTGCATAATCTTTCACCCCAGCGGCGATGGAAGCTCTAAATCACTAAAGAAACGGTGGTTCTGAAAAGCTAAGTGCATGTCATTTCAGTGAAGACATGACACCACAGGGACGAGACAGTGAACTGCTGTTTCTCAGAGTAACAAGGCTGGACCTTATTCTTCCAATTCTCCAGTGAGGACGGGGATAAACAATCTGAATCTGAAACTCTGCATACTAGAGGGAAACTCCTGAAATGAGTGTGAAATAAAAGCATTACTATATCTCACAGTTTAATATTAATATACAAGTTATCCACTAAGCGTGTGACAGAGTCGTGACGGGTACCTGCAGGGAGGGTGAAGGTGACCGGGTCGGTGAGGAAGTAACAGGCGAAGTCTCCTTTGCGCTGATGTAGTGACGCTGCAATTTCCCTGCGGATCTGCTCCGTCAGCTCGGGACACACCATGGAGGGGATGCACTTGGCAGCCTGCTGGTTCACCTTAAAAACAAAACACACCGAGTCAGTGAAAGTCAGAGGTAAACACACTTTACTTGTATTTATTAATTTCCACTGTATAAGAAAATACCAAGATCATCTGTCTGCATTTCCACACAACGTAAATGAACTGTTTCTTCACATGACGGCAGACGAGCATCAAGGTAATATGTCAAATTTTCACCCACTATTACAATTTACACGCACTATATGCAAGATTGCACGTATTTTGTATATTAAAGAACAAATTCTGCAATTCATAGTGAAGAGGCCATTTCCCTCTTACTACCTAAGCGACTCATTCCCCAGTGCAGCCCTCTGTGACACTCCTAATCGTTGCTTGCCCTCCTTGCAAACCACATCAGCTCTGTGGCATCACGTCCATTAGGAGCCAGTGACGGGTCTGCATGCCAGGCTAATCCGCTACCTAATCCTCAAAGTGCACTTCCACTGTAATTATAGGCATTACGGACATCTGCTATATATTGCCTACTCTGGCACAGAACAATTATAGACTGTGATGTGGTTGACGAGTTGAAGTCCAGAACAGCATCAAAACTACAGAAGCACTTTGCCTTTTTGTTTAAATGACAAACTTAATTAAGACTTTTTATAATTCAGTCTGATAAAGGGAATCACAAGATTACTGGACGGTATTATCCTCATACAAGGCTTAAAGGGAAATTTACAATCGGACTCAACTATTGATTTTCCTACTTGGTATATTCTCTGTGTACTAGAAAGGCTTTAATCTAGGGTTAACATGTTACATAAACTCATAGTGAATTTAAGGTCAGCATATTGGCACAGCTTTCATTTAAGCAGGGTAGCAAAGACAAAAATCGATGGCCGTTCTTACCTCCGTTAGCAGGATGGCTAACATGTCCTGCCTCTGGAAACGAATAGCCAGATGGACCAGGGTGAAGCCTACGTCGAACGCGGAGGAGCGGTTGAGGAGCTGCACCTCGTCGGCGGTGAGCTGTCGGGCGATGTCGCCTGGGGACGACTTGTAGGCTTCTACCGCCGCTATGTCTCCCTCCACGACACCTGAAGAAGAGGAAGGAAGGAAGGTCAGATGATAGGAAACACAGGAATTTTATAGAAAAAATGGAACAGGGAGTTAAAGGTTGAGTGTGTAGAATTAAGTGACATCTAGTGTTGGAGTTGCTGGTTACAGCCAATTTCTGCTAATAGATCTCTTTCACCTGAATCTGACACACTGAACCTTTAACATACTGGTGCAGTTGCTGTTACCAGGAACTAATGCACACAGGTGGAGGTGACCCACAAATATGCTTAAAATTTATGTTCACGGAAGAAGGAACAATTCACACTCAACCCCTGTCACAACAACAAGCTTGTTCATAAACCCCTGCTGTCATCGCAAGGCATTTTCACTCAGCTTATTAGGTTTATATCAATAAGAGGTAACTAAATACTAAAGACATGTCACAGTATACAGGAATAAATTCAAACGAATGACAAAAAACAACCTCTGAATAGACCATAACATTAAATAAACACCTGTGTAAATACCATAAACTTTAGAGGGTAGATTTTATTGCAGGGTTGTTGTGTTAAACTGTACATCAACTGTTGATTGAGTGTATGAGAGTATGAGAGTTTGATGCCAAACAGTGGGACTTCCCGTTCAAACACATCTTAAAACCTGTCTAAAAAGAAAATTAATCCATATAGAAAAACATGGGAATCCTTTTAAATCAGGCCTTTGCCTTGTAAAGGGATTAGTCTTGTCTTTTGGAGCGGCTCCAACTCCACGTCCCTGCTCGCAAGATGTAACAGCCAGCTCCAGCAAGCCATAGTTCAGATGACCTCTAGATGTAGCCACTAGCTAACCCAGTGTGAGAACAGTTATCACACTGTCAGGCGCTTACAGAGCAGAACAGTCAGAGCAGTGTAGCTTATAATGCAGAGCTATCGGAGAGCTGTGTCAGACAGAGGACAGTCTGTGCAGATTAGCGTCCTCCCCCGCTCTTCTGGCCCTAGTAGTCTCAACATCTGTTACGGGTGAAATGAGTGGCAGCTAGGTAGCACGGTGAAACTGAACGCATAACCTTCTGTGAGGAGGTTCATGGGCAGAGGGCAGTTACCTTGGGAGAACCCACATTTCAACATGCCAAGAACGTCAGGTCTCCTTTTACACATGCCGGATGATGTTTTGCAAACACAGACCCGTAACTAGATGCCCAATGATTTAGCAAATGATTAACAGCTCGTGCCATGCTGGACACCTTAAATAAACTTTTGGTTTAAGTCAGAGTTGCCATGGTACAAACAAGATGGAAACCTGTGTCCTGATTCCACTCCACATATGCAGAGCATTCCCATTATGAAAACATTAAGGTTACACAAGTGTCCTTCCATAACGTCCTTTGCCAATCTGGAGTGTTTGTTACCATAGTAGCTAGCTGGCCTGAGAAGTAGCGATAGCTCACTCCTCGTAAAATAGTGTTCACTGAGATGCTAAACAGAAATGTTAGAGGCATCATGACAGCCTAATAGTTTAGATGCATGCCACATAACAGCAATGTCTATGCTTCATTTCCAAAAACCTGAGTTGCATGCAATACCCCACCCGCTCTCTAAAGACAACTTGTCCGACATGTCTCTTGAACAAGTCTACTGTGTTGTCTTTATTTCAGAATTGGTCGCTCAAGATGTTCAGGATTCCTCATTTCGGGCTGATCGTGTCATTTTGGGATATTTGTTTTATAGTCTGATTACACCATAAGGGAGTGAAATTTTTTTTCAATATCATAAAATACACAGCAGGTCTTTTGTGTTGTTTTAAACAATCAAATAATTATATTGCATCAACAAAATCCTTTCTATTGCTTAAAGTAAAACAGAGTTCCTCTCAAATGTTTTTACAATCACACTAAACTGTTCAAAACATCCCCATGAGCAAACTCAAACTAATGATCTATGATATCTAAATTGTCCGCTTACAGTATTTCAGTAAAACAAAAGAACAATACAGCGCAAACAGTGTGCTTCCTTTAGTGGGGAGGTTGAATCAATGGGATCATTTGATTTCGGCAAAAACCGCAGAGCGCTGAAAAAACTTCAGCAGAAAAATGCAGGGAAACAGTCAGTCGAGCGAGGTGAGATCAAGTTGTGGGACCAGAGGAAGGGCTGAGCCTGGTCATAACATGCTGCACGACTCACTTCCTCCCTCCACAAACACTTTGAGGAGCCGTACTGCAGCACAGGCAACACAAGTGAAGCCAGGATAATAAACACAAGAGACAGAAATCAAAAGACAGTTAAACGCCTGGAAATGTCTAAAGGTCTGTGTGGGGCGTAAATGAGAAAACAAACTGTGCCACAGTGACACAACATCAATGTGTTGTGCTCTTCAACAACAACCCGAACAGGGCAAACGGAACAAAGGTCGTTGGACACTGATCATGTGCTGCTTTCATGCTTTTTGACATTTTTTGTTGACTGGTGTCCATGTCTTGTCAAGGCTATTTTTTGCCCTCTGTGGGCCTCTGCTCGGCACATAAGCACCACTGTTTACAGGGTGTTTTGAACACGAGCCAGGAGAGCCTCTGGTCTGCGGGCTCCACTCTCAACTGTGCTGCCCAGACGGCCCATTCATCCCCACCGGCTGGGAGGCACTCACACCCTCTCAGTTTCTCAAAGACACTCTCAGTGGCACAGCAAGGGCAGCGCTGGGGCTCGGTGATGAGCCGGATCAGATTCCCACCAGCTATTTCGCTACACACTGTCATTATCCCGCCTTTCAGATTAATTTATGCTTTGTTGACGATAAGTATCATCTCGCTGTAGTGGAACATTTCCACCCGAGGGCACCACTATGTGAAATTAAACCCTTCTCGGCAAAGCCCCGGTTCTTGCTAAATTCCTCTTGTGCCCTCAATGTTTGGAATCTAAACAAGGAGACATGACACTCATTAATAAAACACCACTATGGCCTTGGTAAGGTGAGGCCCTGTGTACTCTGTAACAAAGTAGACCTAGGCAGGAACTAACTGAATTAATGTTTTGCCTTGGGGACAAAGTGTTGCCTCTGACTGGAGCAACTCGATCGGTCAATACGCAGCATGACATCATGGGAGGAAATAAAAAGCTGGTGTGACAGTGGATAACAAGAAAAAAAGTGGAACACGAGTATGGATTATTTGTATCAGTTTAGATTACACAGGGGAACTGCACAGGGATATGACAGCCTGTCCTGTAAACCCTTTGACTATTTGTCATCGCTACTATGGGATGCACAGGCCAGACCAGACGCCAAGAATTTTAAAATCTAACCACGTCCATTTATCATCTTCAATATTGTGCAATCGGCTGATAGCTTTCACCTTTAATGATGGAGGATTTCATGGAGAAAATATCCAAATATGTGAGCAAGTTCTCAGGGTGATGTGCTGAAATTGCTTGTTTTGTCCAACCCACCAAAGACCTTGAAAATGGCTTATCCATAATCAGCTACTAATTTGTTCACTTCCGCCCTTGTTGGAGGAAGATGAAAATAACATAAAAACTCACCGGCACATGCATTGAGGAACAGCCAGTCTGTTTTCCGCATTCGGTTTCTAATCTGCTTCAGCTTCTTGAAGTCCACGTCTTGCTCCTCTCTGCTGCTCATGGCTCCAGCTGCCAGCTCTATCCTCTGGAAGTCCATTTTGACATTGTCTTCCCTCTTGGGCATTGGAGGCGACCTCCTTTGGCCCGGGCCTCCACTGCAACTGCCCCTCCACCGACCTCTGTCCTGCTCGTTGATCACTGGTGACGGATCTGCCGACTCGGCCCGCCCTATGGCTTCCTGGTTGTTGGGCTTGGGGTGCTTACACACCACGCACTTTGTAGTCTGGGGCCAGTTCTGGTAAGTGCAAGCTGTGCATGTCCAGTGCTGCTGGTGGGTGTTGAGTCTGTTCCTGTCATTGTACTCCTCACAGGTGTCCACAGGCGAGTGGAGAGCAGGACGGCAGCCTGCGTTGGAGCCTGAAGTCTGGGGGGACTCGGTGGGGCTGCTGGTCCTCTGGCGCTGACACAGGCACTGGGTGCAGCGGATCGCCCGGGGCCAGTTCAGGTAGGTGCACACCTGGCAGGACCACTTGCTGGCGATCTCGGCAATGCTGGCCGGCTTAACCCTGGGCCTGGCACTCGAGTCGGGGCAGATGAGGAGGCTGCTGCCACTCTCAGTTCTTGGAGGGCTCCGATCTACACCGGGATCTGGATCAGGACAGTTCTTGTAAGGTTCCTCTGTGATGATGGGGCCCGTGGACCTGTGCGCACGGCACATGGTGCACTTGACTGCAGACGCCCAGTTCTCATAGGTGCAGTAGTCACAGGCCCACTTCACCTTCTGCTCCGTCATTGTGGATCACTTTGGTTGGCCACTGTGGAGGGAAATCCAGGTAGAAGTGAGTCAAAAACAAAGTTCTGTGAATCGTCTCGAAGATCAGTAAACATGATGAACAAATGTTTCAGATACACGAGTTGCTCCATGTTTTCCAATAGTTTTTAAACTAACATCTGGTATCTTCACTGACATTGACAGCTCGAGATAATGGTGTGACAGTGACGTCGCCTGCTGGCTGTCGACCATCGATCACAGTGTGGACGTCATTAACTTCCTGCCAGACTTTAATCTACATGAACCGGGTTAGGGTTACCTTGTTGTCCTTAGTGATAGCATGCTAGCTCGCAGGCTAACCACCCAGCTAGCATACAGGGCAGCAACCGTCGCTTTTTTTTTTTTTTTTTACCAGTTAATTGACATTTCCCTAATAACGTACAAGCTCATAACGTTTCCTCAAGAGGAATACTCGCAGGAAACACGTATTGTTCTCACGGTTTCGCGGCGGCGCTCGGTTCTCAAGTGTTGTGGAAAACCACAACAAACCCCACTCCTCCTCCTCCTCTTCCTCCTCCTCTATCAAAACCTTCCCAATCCGAGTGTTTCCGGCCCCGTCGCTGCCTCACATGTTTACCTTCACGTCGGCGTTAAGCTCCCGCAGGACGACCCGCAGCTCGACGAAGGCTCCGCGCGGCCGGGATCATGGCGTGAGTCCGCGTCGCTCCGCGGGTTCCATCGCCTCCGTGTTGTTTTAATGGCGGCGACAGAGAGACCAGTGAGCAGCGGAGCCAAAATAAACGTTCCCGCCCCCGTCACCAATCATCTGGCCCAGCGCGCCATCCGATTGGCTGGGAGCAGTGCTGCGAGGCGTTCAGGACTCATCAGAAATGCAACAACTCTGAGGGGATTTAACTTTTCACGGCGAAAGAATATTGTGTTTTTACTCGGTATAATTTTGCTATTTCAAGAGATTTCGCTTCATCGTTTCTTGGTATTTAATCTGGAGCGTGAGGTGTTGTTACCTTGCGAAAGAACACGTACTATTTCGGGGTGTTTGTTTGACACAGTTTATAAATATCCGAGCTTTCCCGAAACCCCAAATTGCCCCGTGGTTGCAGGGTGAAATGTTGTCACTACTATATCTATGGTCACTACAGTCATGACTACAGTTAGGAAATAAAACTTTATTGAAATGAGGCGAACAAACAAATTAACGTAAACTACTATGTTGTACGTAAAGTGTAATGTCGTGTTTTTATGATTTAAAATCTTGGTAAAGCAAGGTTTCATTAAATAAGCATATAAAAATGGGTGTTTTTTGAATAAAGAAATACATCCTTGTGAATAAAGAATTTTACTAAATTTAGGAAAACATGAACCATTTGAACCATGTTTTATCCCCGTATAAACCAAAAACATATATAATTTAAGGATCTAAAACAGAAATCGATTATGTATTGCTATTTAAACAAACAAATAATGAAAATCCACACAGAGATTACATATTTTAAAAACACATTCATTCATATGGATCATTCAGATTTTATTTCAATGTTTGTGTTTTATTCTTTTGAGAAGCACGTTGTAAAGAAAACTTCCGTACACTTTATCATCATCATTATCATAACTATTGTATACTGTGGCTGGGGGGCGTTGTTCGATAAGTATGGGACACGCCCCCTGCCAAACGTCACATCCAACATGGCAGCCTCCTTGAGCCGGTTGCACCACATCTCGCTCCACGTTTCTAACGCGGGGAAAGTAGCCAAAGACCTCGTGTCCAAATTCAAGTTCCGCCTGTTCGCCAGCAGACTGACCGGCGGGTCCCGGCAGCTGGCCTTCCGGAAGGGAGCGGCCGTCTTCCTCCTCAACGAGAGAGCAAACCGGAGCCATGGCAAAGTGAATGAAGAGCCTCCTCACCCTCCTCATCCTCCCCGTCCACAGCAGGTGAAGGTGGGGAATCAAACCCACGACTCATCCGAGAGATGTCTGTACGACGTGAGCCCCGACTTCCCCGTGGACACGGCGAGCAACGTGTGCTTCGAGGTGGAGGATGTGGAGAGGTCATTCATCCACCTCCAGCGCCTGGGCTGCAGCTTCCTGGTTCCGCCCACCACGGTCCAGGACGACGGGGGTCCCGTCACCTACTCCGTGGTGAAGTCCGTGGTGGGGAACGTGTGCCACACGCTCATTGACAGGACCAGGTACGAGGGAGCCTTCCTGCCTGGGTTCGAGATCCACGAGAGGGACAGCGGCCTGGAGGACGAGGACACGTCCTGTCCAATCACACACTTCGATCACATCACGTATGCCTGTCCCAGGAAGACGACCCACCAGGTCATGAGGTGGTACGAGCAGCTCTTTGGTTTCAAAAGGTTTTTCATAGACAGGTGAGTCACAGCGAATCACTGTTTTCTCCAGTGATGTGCAACAGGCACGTGCACAGACATTTTGGGGGGCAGGTCCTCAAACCAAAAAAAAGGGCAACCATCGCCAAAATTATTTACAATAATAATAAATAAATAAAAACATACTGATCCTCCCTCATTTGTTTTACTAGTTGATGGCCTGATCCAATATAAAAGAGAGCTGCTACCCTGAGCTGCTTGTTGCAGTTCCCTGTCCTTCTGCTTTTGGAGTCTCTCTTTTCTTGGCATTATGCTTGTTGCGGGTGGAAATCAAAGGCAGGAGGCGTCGTTCTCAAGTTAAAATTAAGCAGGTTTATTCAGAGGTCACAGGTCAGGGGGGGCTTGTCAGCGCCGCGGAGCATGTCGGGGCGAAATTCTCACAAGAACTCAAATAAATGCCCCGTCAGACATCAAAACACATTGGGGGGAATTGATGACAGAGAGAGAAATTTTTATTCTTAATTATTGATGAATGAAGAAAAAATTGGGCTCCAGCAGAAGGGCAGTTTTCTCCTCAATGGCAAAAGGGCTGGTGCTTGAGCACCACTAGGGGTCTATCTGTGCACGTGCCTGGTGTACAAAGTACTTGAAAGCCATACTTGAGTCAAAGTACAGATATCTTACTTGAAAGTGACTCCGGTAAAAGTTAAAGTCACCCGTCAGAAAATGACTTGAGTAAAAGTCTTAGAGTCGCTCATATTAAATGTACTTAAGTATCAAAAGTATCTGGTGTTGAAATGTACTTAAGTATCAAAAGTAAAAGTACGAGTACCAAAATTAAAAGTGCTAAGTGCTTTTTATAGTAGGCCTATACAGACAACCCAAAATTGTTCTCTTCAGGATTTATTTCAACTGACTGAAAAATTATTACAACACTATATATATATATAATGTATAATTTTACAAATTTTGGACCCGAGATGCTGAGGTTAAAATAGTATTGGACAAGTGCATCTGAACTTCTAGAGACAACAAAGAATCAACTCAACAGAATAAACAAGTGCCTCTTGAGTCTACCAAAGAACACTAATAGACCAAAGTATAACCAGTAGAAAAGTCTGTAAATATAACTAAACATGGACCTTTCATCAGTAGCAGGAGTGATGCACAATGCCCCTTATGATAACTCAGCAACAGGAAACTAGGCACACAAATTAAGATAGTTTCTCTTTTGTTAACAGCCTGGGCAGTGCTAGTACAGAGAAGAAAAAACACTGGACACAGTCTGGTTTTGCTGCCAAATTTCAGACTGAACAAGGAAATAAATAATTGAAGACAAATGTTTTTTTGAATGCTAAATTACATCTCCAAAATACATCCAATTGAATATCTTTAGGTGCAAATTTGGTTACAGTATTTTGGTGACTTTATTTTGAAGTTTCATAAATTATCAGTATCTTGCTTGACGGCACTTCAATACTAACCTTTTGTGTCTATTAGCTGTATTTTGTAACTGCCTGTATATCTGCCCACCAGCTTGTCCACGCATCTACATGTAAGCCTGTTTATTTATCATTAGACTATCTTCACTGCATTTGTTTCCAGCAGGGTGAGAATACACCTGTAGGGTATCTTGCCTGTAGGGACGGCAAAGTGACACAACCCTGCTTGAAGTTGTATACATTAGCCAGTTTGTACAATACATATATAAAGGCTCAACAGCTTCTAAGTTGTGTTGAGTCAGCACAAAGGGCGACACCACTAGGACTAAGGCGTCCTAGTGGTGTACAAAGTACTTGAAAGCCATACTTGAGTCAAAGTACAGATATCTTACTTGAAAGTGACTCCGGTAAAAGTTAAAGTCACCCGTCAGAAAATGACTTGAGTAAAAGTCTTAGAGTCGCTCATATTAAATGTACTTAAGTATCAAAAGTATCTGGTGTTAAAATGTACTTAAGTATCAAAAGTAAAAGTACAAGTACCAAAATTAAAAGTGCTAAGTGCTTTTTATAGTAGGCCTATACAGACAACCCAAAATTGTTCTCTTCAGGATTTATTTCAACTGACTGAAAAATTATAACAACACTATATATATGTATATATATATAATGTATAATTTTACAAATTTTGAACCCAAGATGCTGAGGTTAAAATAGTATGGGACAAGTGCATCTGAACTTCTAGAGACAACAAAGAATCAACTCAACAGAATAAACAAGTGCCTCTTGAGTCTACCAAAGAACACTAATAGACCAAAGTATAACCACTAAAAAAGTCTGTAAATATAACTAAACATGGATCTTTCATCAGTGGCAGGAGTGATGCACAATGCCCTGCTTGAAGTTGTACACATTAGCCAGTTTGTACAATACATATATAAAGACTCAGGAGCTTCTAAGTTATGTTGAGTCAGCACAAAGGGCGACTAAGGATTGGAATTGGCAGTATATAGATATATAATACATTTGCAAAAATTATATTGCCATTATAGTGAGTAGAAAACTGGGCCTGATTACCCAGGGTTCCATTTGGCGAGGTCCATTAAAAAACCTGTATTGTGTGCATGAATATGCAGTAGTCCACGACACAGTGTTTGTTTTTGGTTGTGTTGGGTGTTTTTCCATCTTGATTTGTTTTAAATCTGTTTGTTTTGTTTACGTGGACGTGTAAGACTAAGCAGACACGGCCAACCAATGATAGTCTATTTGACAACAGTTTTTTTTTTAAACCAACTACTTCCAATATTTTCTTTAAGACAAGTGAACCACTTGCTGCTTCGAGTTATGTATTTATGTGCAGATGTTGACACGAAGCAGGAAAGGGAAAACAAATGTGAATCGAAAAATGAATACCTTCAAAAAATTATGTAAAGTCACCTAATAAAAACCCTCAAAAGGCCAATTCATTTGCCTGAATAATAATCCTTACAATTTCAATAGGGCCTCACGTCTGTCAGTGCCTGTCAGTGCTCGGGCCCTAATAATAAAGACTGCAGGTGCGAGAAGGCGAGAGAGAGGTGCGCCGTGCGTAAAGGTGCACGTTGCGCCAACCTCCGCTGCTCAAGTAACGAGCCAGTTTTGAGAATGTAAGAAGTAGAAAGTACAGATATTTGTGCTCAAATGTAGCGAGTAAAAGTAAAAGGTCGTCAGGAAAATAAATACTCAAGTAAAGTACAGATATGTGAAAAATCTACTTAAGTACAGTAACAAAGTATTTCTACTTTGTCAACAGTAACAAAGTATTTCTACTTTGTTACTTAACAAAGTATTTCTACTTTGTTACTTCCCACCACTGGTTTTCTCCAGGGTTTAGTTTCAAGTTTTGTTTGTCATATGGTTGTTGGACAAGAAGGGGCAGTGCAATAGTCAAATAAAAATAAAAGCAAGGTAGAAATAGGTCACTATAGCAACATTCAAATACAAAATAAAACTAAAGCTTTCTTTCTGAGTTGCCTGCTGCTGGAACATCTGAATTCCCACGCTGTGTGGATCAATAAAGTTTTATCTTATCTCATCTCATCTTATCTTTAACAAGGGCAAGAGAGACACCGAACACCATTGACTTTTGTTTGTTCATTGTTTGCAAAATGGAGAAATAAACCACTTATTAGTCCCTGCGTTATATTCAGTCCTCAAGTGCCTCAGGGGCTTTTTGAGTTGAGTTTTAATTTTTATTCATTTGCTTTTTTTACCAAAGTTTGTGGACAAACCGTCACTACAGCAGTCCCACTCTGTTTTGTTCAACTTGTTGTCAATCATATTAAGATGACTGGACTATCTGAACCCTGGACATTTGCCCCCTTGTATCACGTTGTTTTTGGGACTTTCTGTATTTTATAATACAACATATTGCTTTGTTTGTTTTTCCGAGCAGGGAAGAAGATGTGGACGAAGGTTTTGTCATAAACCAGGAGGGCATCGGTCTGCGTCTCACCGCCATGGAGTACTGGAAGTGCAGCAAATCAGGCATCGTTCTTCCCTCTGTGGATAAAAAAGAACCAGACTGCAAGTTTGTCATAGCCGAATCGCTGCCCGAGCAAGGTAAGAGCATCTCTCAAGATATGCTCAGCCATCGTGTATGAGCTCACACTTCATCTCACACCGTCTGCTTGCTTTAATTTCAGGCAGGAACCAGGTGGACACCTTCTTGGAGCAGCACGGGGCCCCGGGGATCCAGCACATCGGGCTGTACACAAAAGACATTGTTTCCACAGCGCGTGCGATGGCTGGAGCTGGTGTGCAGTTTTTCTCCCCCCCTCCTGCCTACTACACCGAGGTCTGTCTGAGCATGAACTGATTGATGCAACACACAACCCACATTTCAATCAGCAAGTCAAAAAAGATGATGTGAAGAAAATAAACCTTTAGTAAAAAAGCAGCAGCATCCCAGAGCAAATTGGCAACAACCGGTCCAACACTATTAAATATCAGAAGATATCAGGCCTTGCAATGACTTTCGATGTCAGTCTTTAATAGACCTCAGGTAGAACTCTAGTGCTACATTGGTTGGATACTTTACTGTGACACAGATCATATTTACAAACATATGATGTTCTCCATTGATTTTTATATATTTTACTGATGCTCTGTGCTGTGGCAGGTGGGGAAACGGCAGGAAATAGAGGAGGCAGGACACGACCCCCAGAGGCTGGCACAATTTGGCATTCTGCTGGACACAGACCTGCACAAGGATCCCTCATCACTAAAAGCATCCAGTGAAAACAGAAGGTAAGAGCCAATAAAGAGCAACAATTACTGGTGTTTTTCAGCCACTTTTTCACTCAGTCCCATGTTGTTGAACACCATGTTGTCACTGTCTGTCTCTAGATACCTCCTCCAGGTGTTCACCAAGCCCATCTTCGCAGAGGACACCTTCTTCCTCGAGCTGATCGAGCGAAGAGGGGCGACGGGCTTCGGCGAGGGAAACATCCGAGCGCTGTGGAGGTCGGTGCAGGCCTACATGGCCAACGAGAGGGGGGATTCTCAAGGAGAGGCCCCCCCGAAGACTGCTCACCCCGTTCAGGCCTAGACACTGCAAATGTTTTTTAACTGAGGCTATTTTATTTTTATGCGTTTTATATGTTAATATGAAATCATATATTCAAAAGGAATCATGTCAAATGTAAAAAGTGAAATATTTAATGAGACACTGTGTCTCAGTACGTATTGTGTGCACTGCTAACAAATAAGAAATGCTATTGTGCTAATATATGTGTTGAACATGCCTGAACATGTTACTGATATTATAGAGCATTGTGCACAAACTGGTTCGATGACTGATGAAACATAATGCACTTGACACCTTACAAACAAAAATGCGCTTGATGAAACGGTAAAACAATGTCTTTGTTTTCACTTTCAAAGCCAAGCAACTGACGACTCCTGAGCAACTGTTCCTCAGTAAATCTATAACTCACAGTGGAGCGTGAAACTCAATTACTGTTCTCAAAGTGTGTGTGTGTGTGTGTACTTATATTTACTTTTCACATTCACTTAATAACTTGATAATACGTACATACTTTAACTTCATATGTTGAATTTTCAAATGGTTTTGAAAGCACTTGTAATTAAGTAAAATCTTAACACTTCCTCCATAATTGCTGCTGTAATATAAATTAAACTAATGTAGATATGATTAACTCCAGCTCAAGCTGGTAAACGATGAGCAGCTGCTCAAACGTTGATGCATCAATATTAATAACTTAATTATGTGCTAAGTATGTGGTAATATAATACTTCCATAACTCATTTACAAAAAAGAATGTATGCAAAGACTTACAGCCACTTTACCACATTACAGTCTAGAGTTTTACTCCTACAGTACTTATGGTAGACAAATCTTGGATAACTAGTTATTAATATTAGTAATTTAATTTAGAACCACTGGTCTGAGCTAAGCTGTGTTTCTTGCTCAATAACTCACTCACACAGTCACTCATGAACCATTCCTGGAAGAACAGCTGCACCTCTTTCAGATGCTGTTGAGGTTTTAGTGATGTTCAAGCGTTTGGCAAAAACATGCTTTTACAGCCCCTTCGAAGGGATCTTCAGAACCCACAGAGATGTGCCAGTTCAATTAACTGGGCTATAAACATTATGGGCGAGGATAAGTGGGACGAACGAGAAGCAGTGAAACTCAGATGGCGTTCCATGAAAGCCATGTGCTCTTTCATGTCCCCACTACAGTTACAGTATCCTCGAGTTAACAGCTGAAAAATAATCTCAACCTCAAGCTTCAAAAGTTCAATTTGTAAATACGTGTACTTCTGCCTTTTGACAAATGGTGTCACTGTTTTTCTTTCACTCAAGTGTGACACACTTATTGCCAAATCAAAACTTTTAGAGTTGACTCAGTTTCTGATACTCGTAATGGCAAACAAACTCACTACACATAAAACAGCTGTCGTCTTTATTCCACTTTAGAAGTTATTTATGTCAAGAGACATCAAGACATCTTTATTGTCACTGCGAATACAATAAAATGTTGTGTGGAGCAAGCCTGAAGATGCCTTATTGGAAACACACACAGACTAAGAAACATGGAATTAACAGTAAAAGCTTAGAATAAGAACATAAAATCATGTTTTTACAAGGAATTCAAAGTAGAGAGACAATAAACAGTACTATGTAATAATAATAATAATAATCCTTACAATTTCAATAGGGCCTCACTGTCTGTCAGTGCCTGTCAGTGCTCGGGCCCTAAAAACAATAAACTATAATAATATGACAGTCACAAGAACTAGTGTTTGCACAGATAAAATAAGATAAATGCTGCGCTTGGGGGAGGTGGATAGATTCGAAGATAGTAAAAGAAGAAAGGAGAATAACTGGAAATGATGACTGCAAACAGTTAATGGGGAGAGAATGAACTGTTGATTAAAGTTGAGAGGGGAACGCTCCTGAAACAGGAGTCCTCCAGCCATCTGTCTGCAGCCGCTGAGAAACACAGATGGCATACAGCATTCTGCATGGGGTGTCAGCACTGGGAGTTGGAAGCTCACCTCCTATTCACTGTAAACCACATGGTAGCTACGGTCACATGGAAAAAAAGAAAAAGAAGAAATGACTAAAGAAGCTGTAACACTAAAGTTCAATCTTGTGGCCTTTTTGTAGCTGTGATTGGTGGATACTGCCCCCTATGGCTTTGACAGTCACAGCACACACGGCTAAAGTTGCTGAACTGTCTCCCCAAACAGATTACAAAAAAATGCTAAGTTTGCTGTGCAATACATAATTTGCCGTCCAGACTGCTGAAGGGGTTTTTGGTTTAAAAACAACCTGTCACCCCCGGCCTGCAGCTCACATAGTTGAGGAGACAAATCCTCGGTGCCCTTTAACACAAAAGGCAGACAGTCTAAAACCGAGGAGGACAGTACGGCAGTCTGACAGTCTGGGGGAGATTAGTGGCACACAGCAGATGTTACTCCTTGATTAACAATAGTGTCTGCCAGGGGTGACCCTCAGCTCCCCCCTGCCCACCCCTCTGAGCCCCACTGTGTTAACTTCGGGCCCCACAAAATAAATCTGCTTACCGTATATATTGGTGTTATGGGATAGGAATGTGTTTTAATATTTTTGTCCGATTATGCAGAAGTATCTTCAATAACTGCAATTTGCTTATGTCATGGTTGCTATTTAGCATCATAACAAAGTGTGCAACCATGTGAGCTCACATTTATAAGGTTTACACTACAAATGCACACAGTATCTAAATATGAAAGTGTCCAAATATCCAGAAATAAGTTTTAAAAATGTGATGTGCTGAAGAAATAGCCTCATAACTAAGTGTGTCAACCATGTGACCTCTCATATACACAGTTTACAACTCAATTAATGTGCACACAGTATCTAAACATACACAAAGCTAAGTAAATGAGATGAAAATGCTATATTGAGAGTGAACCTTGACTTTAGGGAAAAGAAGGTTTGCAAGATAAAGACAGAGAAGGTAAAGATTTCTGGAACCACCAGTTACAGTGGTACTAATATTGTCTGCATATATTGTATATGATACCCCTGGACAAGGGGTGGACGACCAAACCTGGAGAGTTGAATGAAAGCAAACTGGATGCTGATGTAAGTTATGATAACTCCGTGACTCTCTTCCAGGAAGGAGAACATCTGTTTGTAATGTGTGTATTTATGTAGAATCAATGCTTATTATACTGGAATTCACTTTGTGAGGGGGAAGTAGCAACGTGCAGCGGTGGAGAGAGGACCCAATCGTATGAATTAATAGACAAAAATGTACCCTAGTAAAAAGTAGAGTACCACATAAACTTTTTTACTTGAGTAAAAGTAAGTACTTACTTTAAAAAATATTTGAAGTGTTGAGAATAAAAGTAGACTTGCCGATAGTAGCTTATAACTTTATGCAATGTGCTACTACTTCATAAACTGAGACTACTGCATTTTCAGATCAATAATAATACAGACAGATCAGGAATTCTGCAGATGATTCTACTTGAATTGTAATTTGGTTGAGTCTCCATTTTAAGTGTTTCTTCACCAGCTAGTACAACAGTAATCGGAATTAACAGTAATATTTGATGATAACTTTTGAAAATATAAAAAACATGAATACTTAACTTTCTTACCTACCTATATAAAAATAAACTTCAGATACATGAAAAATGTGCTTAGGTCCAGTAAACAAGTAAATATGCTTTTAAAATGCTTTTAAAAATATAAAAACAACATGTAAACATGTAGCGAATGCTTTGTAAAAAAATAAATGGAGAAAAAGATTCAAGATTCAAGTCTTTATCATGTGCACAACAATAACATTCAATGAAATGCTTGGGTCACAACTACTACTACTACTCCTACCAGTACTCCTACTACTACTTCCAGAAGTAATAGTTGTAAGTACAGTAAAGAAGTAAATGTACTATATTTCTAGTACATATATTTCTAGTTGAAAAACAATATAAAAACGTAAATGTGCAACGCAATGATTCGTTAAAAGGTAGTAGAGTAGTAGGTAAAGATATTTGCTGACATATGTAGAGGAGTAGTACCCCAAATAAATAACTCCACCGAGTTAAGTACATTTACATGAAAAATAGTAAATTTACTTTGTTACACATCCCACCACTGGCATGTATATATGTGTAAACAACTCACATCTGTGTGTAAATCCCACAGTTTCCAGGTTATCATGTTTCACATCTGTACAATATGAGAACTTCTCTTCTACAACTCCAAACTGATTACTTTTCATTACTGCAGGGCGGGTCAGACCACTATTCACACGAGAGAGGGGTGGTGCGCACTGTTCAACAAGTACCATAGATATGAGTATGCTGCTTCTGAACACTTGAAACTAAACAAGAGTACAACACAAAGTTATAATAAGTCAGATGGTCGGTGTAGGGGGACGTTACACGGTGGGGTTCGGTGGGTTTGAGGAGGGGAGAGTCGGTGTCCGCCCCTGTGAGCCGGGCGGTGTGCCCTCCCAGGCTCATTAGCTGGCTGGGCTCATGTTGTGTTTTGCAGATGGAGCCTGGAGCAGGACGAGAGGAGCAGTGGTCGCTTCGCTTCCTGCCCGTCGCCCTGTTGTTCCCCTCTCTCCCCTCCAACATGGCCCCCCCACACCCTGAAGCCCACCGAGGAGCTCACCGTCATGCGTGTGAGTTGGACTTTCCTGTAGTTTTCTTTTTTGACACCAATACTAACTTTGTGCGCTAAGCTAACTTGGGAGCTGGGGCTAGTCCTCTGCTGTGGAAAGTGAGTGTCTCTGCATTAACAGTGGTTTTCAATGGTGACATGTGTTATTACGAGTGTCCAGCCACAGCTCTGCATGGAGATTACACACAGCTCCTGTGAGTTAGCAACTTTTCCCTATGTGTGGTGGATTAGCTGTTTCCCTTTTGTCTAGACTGAGGTTATTATTACTTCATAAAAGCTGCTTAAAGTGATTGTTATCTGCTTCTTTCTCCTTGTTATGTAGTATTTGCTGCCATTCAGTAGCACAGTAAAGGCTCAATGTGGTGAAATGATGCAGGGGAGGTTAATAGTTTCAATATGGTTAAACATGTCCATACATATACACAGGTTTAAAAAAAAAAATCCTGTGTGGTAAATGCAAGTATGTCAGTTTCCTCCATTTATTTTCTTGATGTGAGAAACAGAAAGTATTCTTTGCCTCTTTGACATCTGACTGTAAATGTAAACCCAATCATATTAGCTAATTAAAAAGTGACTGAATTTCCCAAACAGGAACCACCATCCTCGGATCAGAGACCTTTCATGTGAATTGGCTAAAAGCCTTGAAGTGCAAATTGGGTTTTGACTCCTGCAAAAAGTTGTTGTGCGGTTTTTAAAATCATGTAAATAGAATAATTACATTTTTTTGAATGCTTTAATGCCTGACACCGCCTGATTCGGTGGCGTGGGGCCCTGACCCCTCTTTAAGTTTGTGTGTTTCAGTTTATGCTAATGCAGAGGAATGTTGTTGTCTTATCTTTATCAAGCCAACCTTCCCCTCAGGTATGAAGACACAGGGCTGGCTGACACACAATCCAACAGATTCTGCAATTCAGGCGCTCAGCGGGATCATAAACACAGGAGCTTGTTAAACCTGAACTCCTCGGTGTCCCATGGCCGTGACTACGACTGCTTAAGTTCATAATTGGCTTGAACGCGCCTTAAACTATAAGTTGGGGAAATCCGAGGCTTCGTGTCAGTGTACAAGTGCATCGCTTAGCTTGTTTTGAGGATGTACTTTTCATATTTTCTCATCAGTAGCTTGTGGCCTTTCTCTTGAGTTCAAAATCCTGTTTGCTCTGTAGCCTGCGTGTAACATTCTGTGAGCTCCCGTCACACCAATTTCTTTGCCAAACTCATTTCCCTTTCATGAGGGATTTTGGAAAAAGGGGTTTAAGGGACTGTTTGTGCTGGTTACTTGGACAAGCTCAGTTTTCAGGGCCCTGCTCTTCTGAAACCGAGAGAGGCATCCACCTGGAGGGCTGGCAAGCTCATCTGAAAAACTGTTGAATGGTTTTAGCTCCAGTACAAAAGAGGCTGCCTATCACAGCTTGCAGATGAGTCCTCCTTCCTTGTCTATACCACAGACAATATTTGGACACATTTTAGGGTTATCTGAGATCCTGTGTAGTGTCATACCGCTGTTGTGACATTGTTTAAACTCTTACATGGAAGAAATTTTGTTCCAGGTTTTCCCCTGTGTTGGGTCATGGATATATGGTCAGTGAACATGCAGAGTGGGGGATGGATAAATTCCTGCATGCAAAACCAAGAGTTCCCAGTCCCTCTAATGCCAATTTTGATTAAAAACTCATAGAGATGCGTCTTGTGAATGCAACTTATTATTTTCTGGGACTACTCCCATGCAATGTTGTTTTGCAATGGAAGAAGAAGGATGTTGTGTCTTCAATCCTTTGTAATTAAGAGACTCGGTGAGATTTAGCATTCAAGTGGACCACATTTCTCTCCAACTTGGACAGGTTTGTTGAAAGCCTCGATTACAGAGCTCAAAAAAGCTCTTGTTCTGGACAAATATATACAGTGCAAGTGATTATGTATGAGATAATTAAACAGCAGGCCTGCTTTAAAACGTAGGCCTCCTTGGCTGCCATGCATAGCCATGCTGAGCCTTTGTGTTTATGGTAAGTGGGCAGCTGCATGCTTGTGAGACATTGGCTGTACCCCAGGCCCTCAACTGAGCCTGATAACTACTATTGAAGCCTCCCAGCCATGCTCATTTCTGACTATTCACTCACTGCTTTAGATGTAGTGTGTGCCTCCTGTTTGACATAGCCTAATTTCTATGTGCACGGGGGGGACAGCTGTGGGCCAGTAGCCTGCACTGGACAATGAGTTTCATAAATTTCTTTTCAGTCAATCAGCCGTAGCAAAACTTTGTGGCACCTGCCCTTTGTGGCACCTAATTAATGACAACGCTGTAAGTCTGGGGGCTTCAAAAATCTTGAATTTTCATAGTGAAAATGGAGCATAGTGCAGAAGGAAAAAGCAGAGATGGTTTGCCAATTTGTCATTCAATTATTCGGTCTTAATGTTCCGTGCATTTCTGTCTTTCTTTCTATGACCCAAACAGTGTACGACATGAGAAACTACTAAAATTTGCCTGAGTCCAAATATGGATTCTGCTCAATCCATGCAACTCTAGGAACTTGGCCGTCAGAGCCAACAGGTTGGAGGAACAAGCTTTTTAGGAACAAGCATATTTTCTTCCAGGGAATCTTTTATGTTTTGTGGAATAGGTCAGCTAAAGTTCCTTTCACAAGCAGTATGGTGATGAAGAGCAGGACAAATCCTTCAGTTAGGTTTCAAGTTGGGTCGTCTCAGTTGCTCAGCAGATGCTCAGATTACGGAGATGACCACAATCCTGGGATTGTTGAGGGCAGGATGCAGATCCAACTGCCGTGCATGCAGGAATGTTAAAGGAGGATGCCTGAAAATTCAATCTAACATTTCATTTATGTTTTGTATCAATTGACACACAATAATTAATAGAAACGTTTTTAAAAGATGTGATGAAGCGAAAAAAGATATGTCTTGTGAATTATTAACAAATTGTGTTATTCAGTAGCTTATACAAGGTGCAACAATGATATCAAACTAATTTCTAGCAGCTGTCGCACCAGTGCTAAAAAATAGATTAGCATTAGCTCTAATTGTCAGTCAGACGCAAAGCTGCCAAATCCTTATGTAATGTTGACCTAACTCATGGGATTACAGTCTGAGCAATGTATGGAAAAGCTGCTCTAATTGGTAAACAGGGCTTTCATGGATGACCACAGTTTGGATGCTTATTGTAATGTCTAAGCTGACAGTTTGCAGTCCTTTTTTGGAGTGGACCATAATTTAAGGAGTCTTATAAAAGTGCTCTTTACAGCATTGCATTGCAATGTCTGGTATTTTATAGAAAGTACATCGGGGTATGTTCAGGCTTTTGAAAACTGAGCAGACTACAGAAGGCATCTGCCTTACTTGAACCAATCGTCTTTGCGGTTTCTGCTCTCGCCTTATCGAGCGCTCATTTAGGCCGTGCGATAGCTTGCCGTCTCTGACACACCAAAGTAGCGCTGGTTGAAAGGCTTGTGGTAACCACAAAGGAAGCGTGGAGTCCCATCAGCTTGTCCAATGCAGAGTTATTGTTGTCTTTAAGGAAGGCCTCCGTCACCGCAATGCCACTGTTTCTTTGTCAGCAGCCATTTTGCATGTGATGGAAGCGTCCTCCAACTCTCTTCCCCTTCTCAGAGATTAGACTTCTCAGTTGTCATGGTGGCTGCTGCTCCAGCCCAGATAAAGAGCTATCGGACTGCAGAAGCATATAGACTCCAACTGATTCCTGATAATAGGGGCCCCGTCATGGAGGTGAATTCAGGTTTTGACGTCCCAGTGGGAGTGGTACCCTTTGGGCAGAAATTCTAGATGTCCAATTTAACAGATTCTAACTTAATCCCCATTTTACAAAGCAGTTCATGCAGTTTGAGTTCAGTGCCTTGGGTGTATCCATTAAGCACTGGAAACCAATGCCTTGTATTGCCTCCTGCATTTGGTTTACAGGTTTGACTGTAGAAGGAAAAGTAAACTGCCCTTTGCCAGCGCTTCTCAACATGTTTCCTATCCCCAACCACTCACAAGTTTGAATGCCTTTCAAAGGCTGTGGGGCAAGGTTAGACTTTTATAATTGTATGAAAGACTTTTGTCATGGAGCCGAGGAATGTTTATAATGATGTTATAAACCTCACCCATTTAAAGTGCTCAGATCAGATTTATGGGATAAAAACGTAATGCAGTATGAGAAAGATGATAAATTGCAGTTCTCTGCAACCGAAAGTAAAAGATGATGTTTACAGTTTAAAGTTCAGAATGTCAGGCTACACTTAGACATTTTTCAATATTTCTAGGGAAGGAAAACATCACTTAATGTCCTTTTTTGGGTAAACATCATGTTAAAGAGCTTTCTTGTTTTTTCCAATTTAATTTCTGTGGGCGAGGTTTTTTCTTTCGGTGCCAATGCCATCTGCATCCATCACCGAGCCATTAAGGGCAACATATAAACAAGAGTTTCCTCTACCCCAGCACGTCCCGAGTTATCTCTGCAGCAAAGCAGAGATCTGTGTGGTTAATGGTCACGCACAGTGTAAGCTGGCCTGACCTAGTCTTGTTCCAAGCTTTGGTTTGTACTTTTCTAGTCCCAGAGGCCATAAGTTAAAGCTGCCAGACGTCATTGAACTGATCTCCTTGAGGAACTGGGCTAAAAACATCCTTGTGTTTAAAGCTGTTTTCCTCATGTGATAATTGTTGGTAATGGAAATCATATGCTGAATGCAAACACCACCTCCAGTATGTCAGCTCGCTCTTGTCTTGTGATGCTGCCCCCTGCACACACACACACACACACACACACACACGCTCACACACACACACACTCCCACCAACCACAACCTCTGATGTTGCCTCTTTTGTTTCCCACGGTGTCTCATCTTCTGCACAGAGTGCTCTTTTGTTTCACGTACACCGTCTCTTTTTGTTTCGCTCTTCTTTTTTTTGCCAGTAGTTGTTCTGTCATTCAAACAGACTCTCTGACCTTGCAGACATTTTATCGTTGTTTAAGTCCCCTAACTGACGTGGGGGGGTACTGCTTTGAACTGGTGTCATTCTTATTTGACCGACAAATATTTGAATGCTTGTATCAACAATCATGGGTCCTCCTCAGATCCCATGCTGTGTGGAGTCCCTCAGGGGTTGAAGCTTGGACCATTCCTCTTCTAACTGTAAATGCCTCTGGAGCATTTGTTCAACTGCTTTGAAGATGTCACTATTATGCCAACAATACTCAAATCTATTTCTCTGCTAAACTCACTAAACTGAATTGCCTGGATGTCTCTTAAGTATATCCACGTAAACTCTGATAAAATAGACATTATTTAACCTCATTACAGCAGCTTATCAGTTTATTGCTGAGTCATGGTGCCATCTTTGATTAGTATAAGACTTTTGACCGCCATATAACTAAGCTTGTCTAGTCTTGTTTTCCTTTTCAAAGAAATGTAGCTAAAATCCCTCCATCCTATAAATTTTGTAATAAACAGGATGCTGTTGATTCCATATAAGCCACCACACAACCTTGCTTTCAGTTACATTTCTCATCTCCTCTTTCCTTATACGGACTCTCAGATCCTCAAATCTCTGCCCTTTATCTGCCCTCCGCTCCAACTGCAAAACCAAAGGTGACTGCAACCTTGTTGTTTTGGTCCAAACCCTCTGGAACCATCTTCACCAATTAATCAAATTTGCTGAATCTTTAGACTTTTAAGAAACTTCTAAAAACCCATCTTTATGGACAAGCCTTTTTTACGACCTATCTTTATCTTTTTTTACCTGTCCTGGGTTTTATATTGTAATTTATAACTTTATATATTTCAAGTGTGTCTGTGTACGAAGCACATTGTACCTGCGAGTTTTCGAACATGCTATATAAATTAAGGTTTACTCAGGTAAGACTGTAGTAAAAACCTTTCAGTGATGATGATATAGATTTACATCTGTGGCTAATCAGCTGTTTTACTGTAATTGTGGTGCAGCACTAATGTGAGGAGGGTTGTTTTGATAACCGCAAGGTCAGCTATTCCCAGCCAGCCCCTGAGGATTCACTTACACAACTTTGACTTTGCTCTATTCCTCTCTGTGTGCTCCAGTGTGGAACACTTAGAGGAAACGCGTTCTCTCAGATGACTGATAATACTCCACTTGGACACGCAAGAGCAAAACAAGGTATAGAGTTCCACTTTTGGTGACACTGGAGAGACCATGTGGAAGTGAAAAAGCAGGGTAATTTCAACTCGCAGCCCACCGTATGGCAGCGCCTCACCTTGGGCTGTGTTTGCTGGGAATGTTTGCTGGCTCACTTGAGAATTAAAGTACTTTGTTGAGCCACTGGCCTCCCTGGAATTTCTAATGTGTATCTTTTGCTTTTAAGGGTTTCAAACAGGTTGCTGATGTGTTAAGTGTCAAGGGATTCAAAAAGGATTGAGTGCTGCGTGTGTTTGTGAGTTCAGGTTTTTATCTCAGTATCAAATACCCATCTGTGGGCTGTGTGAAAGTTTGGGAGCTCAGTGATTACTATTTATAATTGTTGTGAATCCTGCTGCCACCTTCCACGAAGAAGCAAGCTACAAACTTTTCAGAATAACTCTTTGAATCATCACACGATTCAGCGCCTCCACCCAGGGGATCTGTTCCCCCAATCAAGCCAGATAGTTCTCTGCTTATACAGTATGGTTGACAGAATGTCAGAAATGTACTGAATTCTAATCCTGTGCTCATCTTTGTGTGTCTGCTCAGGATTGGGCTGAGGAGTGAAGCACATTCCTGGAGGAGCCGAGGGTTGCTGTCTTAAGCTTATGAGAAACCATCCTGCTCACACCATGCCCGTCAAGATGGCTTCCACCTATTCTTCCCCTCACTGGAATGACTTGGGACAAGGATGTGTGTTGCCATGGTGATCATTTACAAGAAAACACTGGAAAAGAAGGGTGCCGACGATGTAACATCCAAAAGGACCAATTTGGGCTCGGTGAGAGTTTATTTTCGGTTTGTATAAGAAGTTTTTTCTCCGTGTGAAATGTGTCATTTTGTTTTTATAAGAAGCGCTGCCAACGGGCCTCAACTGCATTTGTCAAGAAGGAAAACGAAAAGGTGCTGCTCTAAATCAGGAAATTATTACCAGCCACCGACCACTCCTCAAGAGTTTTATAGCTCCACATTCTATTTTCCCATTTTGTCAACTTCAATCATAGTTGAAATTTGACTTCGGCCTTCCCTCGAGTCAAATTTGTGGTGTTTCCTCACACCATCTCAGGAAGTGATCTCTAAAGAACAATCTGGATGTTGACGCCTTGGAATAAATTATGTCTTTGTTGCAATTACAGATAATTGCATCATAATAGCTGCCAACTCTTTATCACAAGGGCATGTGTCATCTGGTTATGAATCCTCCATCTTACATTTATCTCAAGCAAAATAACAATGGGCTATTTTAGTCCTACCAGGCTGAGCAGCTCTGACTCATTTTCTAATCAGCATCCATGCAATAGATTCCTCTTTCAGCCTGGACACAGTGAAAATTCCCCCATGAATATGGGCTGAGTTTGCCCTCTCAGCCACGTGAAATGAAGTCATCATGCTCCGCGTCAATCAGAGGCATTTATGATGGAACTCCCTCTTTGTTGCATTTGGTCCGCATTGCTTAGCAAACGCAAAAACTGTGCCACAACATACAGTCTCAGCACCAGCAATACAGTTGACTTTAAAATTTTATTTTTAGAGCTTTTCTGAGTTTCTGTTTTTTGGTGAGCTGACCTGATCCTTCTTTTGACCTTTCCACAGTTCCAGGCACAGACCATGAGCCAGGGGACTGCACTTTTCTCTTGTGGACTCATGGGTAAGTGTCAACCTCTGCATACCACAAACACACTCACACATGTAAAGACAATATGGATCATTTAAAAAAATTATTTGGTGAAAGGAAATATTGTATAGTAAAGTCTCTGAGTCCCATCTCACAGTATATTTGTCATTTCTCAAAAGTGCTTCACCATATCTGTCAATGTGCCGATAAATACCTTCACAAACTGGTGTACGACAGTCAATTGTCAGGTGTTTAGTCCTGAAAGCAGCGATTCGGATGGGGCCACGTTATATTGCATCGTTTCATAGAAATTATTGGCAGAATCTCATCTGGATGATGTTCACATGGCATAATGTGAAGCTGGCTTGACAGGTGCCTGTGCCAACGAGCGTTAATGATTATGTGTCAGCGACTTTCTTTGCCAGGGATCTTATGGCATGTTTCAGAACAGTGTGGACGTGATGTCCTTGAATGGAAAATTGGGTTATGGCTACAAAGGAACATATCCTTGATTTACCTTGCAGTAGGAGGAACGGCCAGAATACAGATTAAACTGCATTGTGTCCTCACAGTAACTTGGCACCGTGCGTGAAACGCTGGCAGAGAACACAGCAACACCAGTAGGTGTTGTTAACACTGCCCTTTGTTCCTCGTCCTCTCTGTGTACTGTACGTGGTATTTTCGGGTTTTTATCTCCAGTAGAGAAACAGACATTTTAGCATACCAGGAATGGGCTGAGGCCTCGTTGTTCGGTGACTCAGAGTTGACTGACCAGTTCATTTGGCTGATCCATTCAGCAATTCAACAAACTTCTGTTGTGGCAATAACAGGTGCTTTCCTGGCACAGTAACCATGGTGCTGGCACAGAGACGATCAGCAATGGCGGGTAGCCAGCTGCTCTGATACGGAACTCTTGTAGAGCAACGAGGAACAAGACGGTTAATGTAGTCCGAATGTTTATGATGGGTTATCGACATTTCATCAAGCCTCATTCTGGCAGAGTCAAGCCGTGATATCAAGTACATTAGACATTGAGCTTCGTTCCCTTCTCCAATCAGTTTACAGATTGTGACAGTAAAGCAGAACCTGAAGGACCTGATTTTATTTTTAGTTCCAATAACACAAAGAAGTCAGTGAGTTGTGTAAATGAATCATGCACATGCTGGGACACTGGTCCAGCCTAGAACATCCAGTGTCATGGATGTTGAGGTCAGCTACAGTGCATGTTGCCTCTGGGAAACGTCAGAAAGATAAGTTAAGTGTTAAAGCAATTTAACTTGTGTGGGTTATTATTCTTTTGAGCCTTTTGTTAGATTAAGAAAAAAACTACTTCTGACTGAAAACCAAGTGAATCAATGTATCTGTTTTTTTTTTCATTGCAGAGACCAGTCGGTGGCATGAGGTGGGTCATAGCTGTGCTATACAGCAGAGGCCAGTAGGAACCAGCCTGGAGAGCCTGTGGGACGTCCTGCCTGAGGTGCACAAGAGTTCAGCCCAGTGGGACTGGGATGTCGGCTCCACTTCAAGCACAATCACCAGCTTGCTGCAGGACCTTAGCCTGACTGAGGCCGCAGCGTCCCACTCGACAGCCCCTCCCAGCAAGCGGCAGTGCCGGTCCCTGTCCTGCTCAGACGAGCTCGGTGGTTGCCGCTCTACCTGGCGGCCTCAGGGATCTCGTGTGTGGACGACAGTGGAGAAGAGGAGGTGCCACAGCGGCGGCAGCGTTCAGCGCAGCATTGTCGGCAACGTGCAGCTCGGCTTCCCAGCCATGCAGCGTAGCTCCAGCTTCAGCCTGCCGGCCCGCTGCAACACCCTGGAGCTGCCCTGCTTCTCCCAGCGTCTCCCCTGCCCCTCCGCTTTCACTGGTCTGACACCCTCCTCCTCCATGCCCCTGTCCCCAGAGCCCCCAGTGCAGCCCCTCTACCTCTCTCATGAACAGATCTGCCTCCCCGAGCCCCGTGGACCCTCTCCACTCAGCTCCCCTGACTCCACTCCAGAGCTGGAGCGTCGTGGTGGACAGGGGGGTCTCCCTCGCAGTCGCTCCCAGCCCTGTGTCCTCAACGACAAGAAGATCGGTGTGAAGCGCAGGAGACCAGCTGACACACACAAGCAGAGGCCTTCACTGGATCTGGCAAAGATGACCCAGGTTGGTGTTTAGAAATGTCACTTGCAAAAACAGATCATACATACACATTTCCTGTTTAACGTGTTTAACGTCACTAGATGTCGTTGAAATGTGCCACAGTCATCTTGTGTCCTCCAGAGCGCAGGACAAGACCCTCAGGAAATGGTCATGCCTGCTGGATGCTCTGCTAGGTCCATCAGTCTCACTGACATTAGCTGGTTATGCTCTGTTGTTGGGGCAATTTGCTTCGTCCATGTTGGATAAACAAATGCTTGCAACTAAGGTCACACCATTGTGTCTGTTCTCCCTCAGCGCACATCAAAGTGCCTCTGCATACACTGTCATTAAACGATGGCGATCGTTCATTCATGGAGGCCTGGGCCACATTCCGTTAAGTGGGAGTGTGTTTTCACATGCAGAGCCCTTTTTTCCGTTTTGTTTCTTGATAAAGATTAAAAGTAGGAAACAAGTCAGTGGATTGGTTGAATTCATGTTAATACAAAATATATATATATCTGATGAAACCACTGGTTTGGGCTAATCCACTCGTGGTATCGACCACTTTACAACAGACGAGTCTCTTTCCTCTGCACATCCCAGCAGCCGTTTGTCTCCTTGCCCCGCGAGCACACAGACGCAGATGGTAAAGTTTCACACCAGCACCGGCTGGATCATAAACAGTGAGTTGGACTTGGACCCTTTGAGAAAGTCACCCGGAGTTCAGCAGTAACTTAACAACAGCGCTGCTGTGACATGACAGGGAGACGACACACACACACACGCTCCACACAGGGATGAGGTCAGTGTGGAGCAAAGAGCCTTAGGCGAGGCAACAGACAATATTTTTACAGAGGGGAAGTCGGGGTGCAGAGATTGTTAGCAGTGGATTTTCCGTGCTATTTGTGGATCATGTTTTATTTTCCTGTATTAAGATGGGACTGCTGTGATGTAGGTTTTCAGCTCGGGATGAAGAAACTTTTTTTTTTGCATTAGAAACCAGCTTGAATAATTTTCATTTCCTTGAATATTTCTTCTATTTTGTATGATTGATGATGTTCTTAAACTTCTCTCAACTGACTCTGGAGATGTTAGCTTGTGATAGATCGTTTTGCACTCGGCTCGATGGCTTTGTCGTGCTTCGGACACGTCAGCCTATCAGCATTCAAAGTCACCTTACAAAGACTGGTCACAGTGCTGAGTGTGTCTCCGAAGCGTCCTCCCAGCTCCACGCCACAGCGGTGTAGCTTACCCAGGGAGAAATTGCAACCCTCGGCGTGGCTCGCTGCGGCTCTGCCAATGTCAGGAAGCAGAGCAGCTGTGGCAGGGCTTATAGATCGCCGCGCGGGAGAGATGCGTGTTGGGTAAAGAGATATTGATTTCTGTAAATTCAGCTCAGTGGGTGGATCGCTGCCACAATCGGGGGCCTCATGAGCTATTGATCCGCTTGTATTGACGGAGAGTCAAGGTCAGTATGGATGAGACCTTCTGCTCATCTCTCCATTTCACTTGGGTGGTGGGGGGGGGTTAGAGTAGACGGTAAAGTGGACACAAGAAACACTTAGTTATGGCACAGAAAGTTTTCGTGAGGACAAAGCACCTGAATCGTCAGAGCTTTACATGGTGGGGCAGATATCAGTGCCAATGTTCCAGACTTCTCTCCCAGCCTTATCGTTTGGCTCCCATGGTGCGGAGCCAGAAATCTCGACTGTTAACAGTGAAGTTTAAACGCAGAAGGCCGCGATGTGACACTACCATGGTGCTGACAAATGTACCCGCTCGAGCGGAGCCAAGAAAAACAGCAGGGCCCCTTTTTGATGTAGTGCTGCCCGGTGTGGAGACCTTTTCTCACTGCGGTCCGTCTGCAAATGTGGATCATAACTTTACATTCTCTCCTCCAGCCTTACTCACGACTGAGCGCAACCGTGTGAATATTATTGTAGCGCAGATCTGAAATGATTAGTGGACCAACAGATAATCAAGTTAGTGTTTGGAGTGATTTATCAAATCCTAAACATTCGTGGGATCTGGCGTTTTCACAGCTTGTCCCGTATCTCTTTATTATTAGCTGAATCTTGATGTTTTTTTAGCTACACTTTTTGGTCTTGACTGAAATACCTCAACCGTTAGTTGCATGGACATTTAGCATTATATATTTCCACTTTCTCAATCCTTTGGCTTCTCCTCTAGCGACACAGCGAGTTCAGTGTCTGTGATTTTGAGTGAGAATATTTAACAGACATTTATGTTCCTCACGAGATGAGTTGTAATAACTTTAGCGACCCCCTTCTTAGCTGCTATCACCACCAGCAGCTTTCAATTCAATCATTTATCAAATATTAGCATGAAAATACATTCAACTTGTATTTGTAACAAGATGTATAATATGGGATTTTCTTTAATTTGATTATTTAAACTGAGCGAAGATGACGCGCTCCTATTTTATGAATTAAAGAACTTCCTGAATCATTACATGTCTCTTATCTAATGCGACTTCCCATTGGTGCTTTCAACATTTAGAAGAGGCCATTCAGGGTTCAGCATCTTGCCCAAGGACACTTCGGCATGCAGATAGGGAAGACTGGGATCGAACTGCCAACCTTCTGGTTGGAAGACGACCAATCTACCCCTCAGCTACAGCAGCCCTATCAGAAAAAGTATTGATTAATTTTCAACCTATAGATTAGTTGGAGCCATATACACTTGGCTTGGTACCCCCAACAGTCCGATGCCTGTTGAGTAGCAGATAAGCACACAAGTGACAGGAGGTTTTCACAGAGGCCCTATTCTCCTGTGTCCTTCTGGCCGAACGCCGCTGCAGCCAGGCATGAGGCAGCTGTCCTGCCTTCTCCACATTAGCTGTATAGATTGGATAAGCCTCTGTCATAAAGCCTCATCCTCCAGCACACACAGCTGTCGTTGAACTTGCCTGCAGCAGTGCTGGCACATGTGGATTTGCCTATGGAAGTTTCTGGGCTCCACAGATGTATGTGTTCTTTGTGCGATGCCAGTGAAAGGCCAGCAGAACCAGAAACGGCTGACATTAGTGATGTGTGCCCCCCCGGGGGTCTGGCCACTTGCTGCCTCGGCTTCCCGTCAGACCTCGGGTCACAGAGCCTCACTCATCCAACCACCAGTTGCTCCAGTTTGTAGTACAGGCTAAATTTAAACCCTTCAATTTCATTGCCTTTTTATATTGTAGCGGTTGTTACCCAGTGTCCAGCTCTGACCTCAACAACATACTATATGAACGCAGTAGATTGTTTTCACAAGATGGCTGCGCGCCTCTAGTTTTGTTTGTGTGCTGGTTAGGTTACGGGTCATTGTCGAGGAAGAAGGAAATGTTCTTGATTTCCTCGCCAAATACGTCACCTCCATAGATGGACCAAAGATTAATTTGTTTTTAGTGTATCCTTGTTTCCTTGAGAGAATCAATTTGATGCTTCTAAAATAAAAACCCAACCTTCCTGTCTTTCCACAGAAACTTCGGAATTTCCACAGCCTTAGCTGCCCCGGAATCACAGGCGAAGACAGCTGCGAGTCCAGCCAGGCCCCCCCCACCCTCATGCACAGCGCCGACAGCTCCCAGGCAAATGGTTGTCAGCCCGAGACCAAAGAGGGTGAGACAACCGGGAACATGCCGTCGGACCCCACGATTGAGGAAGTGGAGTGGAACTCCACAGACTGCGGGGATGTAACACCGGGAACGACCAACGGGAAGGACAATGAGTCTCTGTGGGCGGGGCTGTGCAGCATGAGGAAGGACATGTACCAGCTCGGAGGCGAGCTCGACATTGAGCAGATTGAGAGGAACTGAGCTGCGCTGCCTTCCTCATGGGGGGAGCTAATTTAGGGGACTGAAAGTTTATCACCAGATGGGACAGTGAACAGTACTGATAGTCTTAAGGACAACGCGAGTGGAAAAACTAATGCAGATCCAGCACTTGTCTTTTTTCTTAAGTAGAGATTGAGCAGAAGCCTTTTGGGATAAAGGCCTATTTTTGGGGACTTTCTGTCGTCAGACGCCGCCCCCGCCCCCCCCCCCCCCCCCCCTTCACTGTGCAGTAACTCAACTGTGTCTCAGGAGAACAAGGAAGTCAGGATGTGGGGTTCTGGTGAACAGTACAGAACTGATGAATATAAAAATGTTGACTTAATGTTGGCTCAGAGACTGGGGTCTTTAACATTTCTCCGTAAGCCTGATTACCTTCACTGTACTACGTTTGGAGAGAATTCACAGCAGGTTTGTACAAATTCTCTGCACTAGAAAGGGTGTCCCCGACGTTGTTCACGAGTACGAGGGTACATGATGGACTGACGCGGAGACGTCTTCCAGGAGCTTCTGCTAGTAAAGCCCCCGTCACGTCCCCAGTATAGTATATTTGAAGAGCTTAACATTTCACACGGTAACATCAGGCTTTCTCTGTGAGATCTAGGCTCCCGTTTTGTTTGAGAGAAACTTTGAGATGCTAATAGCGTTAATATTCCTTCTTTTTACAATTTGTAACTCCAAAGTTATGTAAAACATGAGCATATTTCTATACAAATAAACACAAGTTTTAAATGTGTCATTTGTGATTTCAGCGTCTTACTCTCTATGTTTGGAATGTCAACGCCACAATGTATCCTAACATGCGTTCAGAGCTGCATATGAAGTCAAACAAAAGATGTGAGTGTGTAAAACTTTCTCTGAACACACTTAAATACACTGGATAGGGATTTGGATGAATGTCTTTATCTGTTAGTGGTTGAATGTGACGTACAGAATATCATTATATACTTACTGGTCAAATATGTTAATGTCCAGATTATTAACTGTTAAGTGTCTGGTCCACATTATGGTATCAGCACTGACTACAGTGGGTGTTTAAGTCTGCTACAAACATAAAACACAGTCATGCACCTTCATAAATAAGAAGAGTTGCACTGTGGCGCTGCTGAAATGGAAACATTTAAGTACAAGAACTTTCCTGATGTCTGTTACTGTATTTGACTTTGTGTGAAAAGCACTGGTCTACAAGTCCGTTGGATACTTCAACATCTGCCAAAGCTGCATTGACCAGTACCCAGTAGTAGTAGTAGAGCGGTTATTGACCCTCGCTAAATATAGACACACAGTGATTATGCACATGGCACAAAAAAACAAAAGCAACCCACAGTCATGATACATAAAAAACAAAGCGACACCAGTCAACTTAAACTCAATAAGTGCAACGCTGGAACTTTTTCTCATTTTACCACCATCTCCATTATCAACTTATCTCAAGAACAATTAACTATAAAAATATATATATATGTATATGCATATGGCCCTTTAAGGATAAGTGGTGTAGAAATTGGATGGATGGGATGTTGCTATAATCAGAGAAACTTCTGGTAAAACACAGAATAAATTTGTATATGGTGATAACAAGGGTCTGTTCTGTAATCATTAGGGGTTTGGGTGAGGGGCTAGTTTAATGCAACATGCCAATGAGTGTCCCAACGAGTAGGAGTGAGAATGTGTGTGTCAGAATGACGCATTAAGGGCACAGGGTTTCCAGACGCTCCACCTGAGGCTGCAAAACATTTAGTCTCTTAGAGCCTTAATGAAGTTTAAAGTCTTGTATCAGGAGACACAGCTGAGTCGAGAATCCAGGAACATAAGATGCAGCTGGTTTGTTTTGCTTGAAGAATTAAGAATAGGCCTTGAATCCTGAACCCTCACTAAGAAACCCAAAGTCAGCTGATCCCCCTGCCGCTGGCTGTGAAGCCAAAGTCGAGACAGACAGGGATCGGCTCCGGTTATTTGTTACGGGTGCCGATGATGAGAGTGCACGATAAGTGTCACGCTCTGCAGAACCACAGCTGGGAGGAGCCATGTGGCTGCATCTGAACTCTGGTGAACTCTGGATGTAAAAATGGACGTAGACACTAAAAAGCGAAGCCAACGAGGATGTGCTTTGAAGGATTGCCTGAAAGATTCTTACTGGAGGTGAAGGAGCTCAAGAAGTTCTGTGGTGTAAAACCAGCAGTAAACCCTGTGCGTGCATGATCAGCAGTTATGAAACGAACTGTGGACACTGTCTTTGTTTGGACTTGTTGAGTTCTCGGCTAAAAATGACAGAAAAAGGCAAACCTCTTCACGTTGTCTAAAGATTACCTCCAGCCAGTTTTGACAGGGGAGCTGCTGCAAATGTTAAAGTGTAACCAGGTGCACAGGAGCACCTGCAGCTGTTGGCAGGTGAGGAAAGTTACGTGGTGAGTTTGTGTCGAGCTGAACCGCCGCTCAGTGGAATCACCAGGCTGAGGTCACCAGCAGTTTCTCCCTGGTTCGGCAAAGTTAAGCAAATTCTTATTTTTTTACAGTGTAAATCTTCTCACCCGGTCTGTCTCGTCATGTCTCGAGTCACCAAACGAAAGAAGTGAGGAAAAAATGATGCCAATTTTCATTTCATATCTTTTAAATCGCTCTTAAATTAAGGCTATGAAAGCAGATGAGAGGTGATCCACACTTTTTATATATCATATATTTACAGAGGTTTAGTGAAACATATATCATTAGATTTAAAAATCATTGTATGTATACATTTCCAATCAATCATGTATTTTTTTATTGGAGAGTTTAAATCCATTTATTTTCTTTATTAATTATGATATTTTTTAATCAATAATGATCATAAAAAGAATTCAGCCATTATCCAAAAATTTGAAATATATGATCACGTTTTAAATCCATCACATTGAGGTATTTCTACTTTACTTCAGAACTTCTAATAATGTTTTAAAGCTACTAAACATATTCTCACTTGTTGATCAGTGATAATAATTATGTAAAAATCGATTATACTCAAATACATCACAGTACAACACTTACAGGGTCTCTCAGTGCGAGAACTTCTACTTTTGATACTTTTGAGAACATCTTGCCGAGTTTTAGGATGTTTTCTTTGCTAGGTCACTTTTTAACTTTCACTGAAGTGAAGAGTCTGAAAGGAAGAGTTCTTCCCGCTGCTGCTTTGAGCCGAACACACGCATCAACAGCAAGGTCATTGTTGAAGACGTCTTTAATGCATCAGGATGGACTGACCCAATTAAGTAGCAGGAAAAGACAATCACAAGCGTAGTAATGGTACAACTGACGAGCCTGTGTTTGTGTGCTGAAGCGGCGAGTGAGTAGGGAGGACGCCAGGCAGGGGTGGGAAGTCCGGTCCCTTTCTTTCTTTCTTTCTCTTTTTGTGTGTTTTTGATGGCGGGTGGAGTGGTGGAGCTGAGCGGCGGTTTACCCCAGAGACCTCGCTCCCTCCCCTGCGCTGGGAAACAAAAGGGTCTCTTTCTCTGAGGAGCACAGTGACGTGGGAGGCGGCTGTGAATGTGGGCCATGTGTCAGGGTTACTGCTGCTGCTGCTGCTGCTGCTGCTGTGTTCGTCTGCTCCCCCCCCCCCCCCCCCTTCCCCTGCTCAACTCTGAGGCCTGAGAACAAACCTCCAGGATCACTGATCCAACAGTGCATACCACTATCTGAGAGCGTTTGTTCAGACTGGCGACGATGCTTGTGATTCTTTGAGAGCGTAAGTTGGCTCTGAGGGAAGCACGCCACCTCATAAAGTTGGAGACCGAGATGCTCAAATATCACACAGACCATAACTGTGGCGTTCGACTCGCCCACGAGGCCAGAGCATATTCTGGTGATGGATTGGATCACTGCTGCATGAGAATCTGTGTGCTTGCTCAGTGAGGTAATATTTACACTTTGTCCGACACATGCACCAGCCTCCTCTTTGCACCAGTTAGGGCCCTTCGTTCTTTCTTTCGCGTAATGAGTCCTGGAGGAAAAGGCTAAACAGTAACAATGTAGAAGCGTCTGTGTGGCGGCGCGACACACGGAGGGGCCCCTGGCCTTTAATCAGTGGAGTGACAGAAGTGAAAGGAGGCTGTGTTCAGGGAGAAGATAGCAGCACAACAAGATGGGACACGCCGTGCCCAATGACCACAACCCCCACCAGCACCCACCCACAGCACAACAGGGGTGGCGGCGGGTCACTTGAGAACTGTCACCGAAGGTTATTCACGGTCTCGTCAGATGAGCCACAGTCAGTGCAGATGTGTCAGAGGTTTTAATGGTAGGCTAAAGATTATATAGATACAGATTCCTTTGCGTTACTATTTTGGTGGTTGTTTGTTACGTTTGTTTTTTTAGTTAGCAGAATTACGCTAAAACTACAGGACGGAGAGGACATCACTTGATAAATTTGGTGAAGTGATGCAGTGTGTGTCAGAGTTTTGTTGCGGATTTTTCACTTTCTCAACATTGCGAGATCGGACGTTTTTCAACATTTTTGTAGATTTCCCGATACAAAATCCAAAATCTAGTGAATTTAAATGTGATTTCATAAATGGATTGTTGAACAACCTATAAGGTGGGGCACTATTATTATTATTACTTTATTTTACAAATATAATTTCATTTATGTTTTAGGTTGGTTAGTTATTCTCCATTTCACCCAAAAAAGAAAAAAAAATTATATAGATACAGATTCCTTTGCGTTATTTCGTTACTAGCTTTCGTCTACGTTTGTTTGTTAGTTAGCAGGATAAAAAACTACAGAACGGACATCAGTTCAAAAAGTTGGCGATGTGTCAGAGAGGAATCCATTGAATTTTAGTGGGATTTTTCACTTTCTCAACATTGCGGGATCGGATATTTTTCAACATTTTCATAGATTTCCCGATTAAAAAGCCAAAATGTAGTGAATTTAAATGTGATTTCATAAGTGAATTGTTGAACAACCTATAAGTTGGGGCACTATTATTATATAAAATATATTTTGGGTTTGTTAGTTATTTTCCATTTCACCAAAAAAAGAAGCAATTTTTCTGACGTGGAATTTTTCATATAAACAAAATCAAACCGTGTGTATCATGAAGCTGAAAGTTGGCGCTCTACCTTCGCTCGGCAACTCGAATGACATCGGAGTGAAAAGCAATGTAGCAGCACCACCCAGACATTTCCAGTCGAGCTCGTTGTGTAGGTAAGTTGTTGTGTATCATTTCAACACCACACTTTGTCAGATTGATGCACAAGCAATTACATGTGTGTGTGTGTGTGAGGTACACGCTGGTAACAGTTGAGTCAGTGTTGTGTCTGCACCCACACAGAAGAGAAGCATCGAGGTCGCACAAGACTTCTCACGTAAAACAGTCGTGAAAAGTTACAGTAATTTGTGGGATCGGAGGTGTGAGTGCTCCAGCTTGAATCCTTCGGCTTTTACAAGACGCAACTGGACACCCTCAGGCCAGAGAGCTGGAGCGGAGAGAGAGACAGCTTTAAAATGGAGGTCAGCTTTAAGCCTTCAGACCTTTCGCAGAGCGAGACAGTTCGTTTACACTGCACGGTGACATACGACCACCCTCCCGCCCCGGATTGTACATACACACGTGCGCTCGGGCTATGACATCATGGGGGTCACGCTTTGTGTCTGGGGGGGCAAAGTCTTGCAGGCTTTAGAAGGCGGTTGAGCAGGGGTCACGTCCCTGGAGGGGGCCTGTGACGGCTTTGACCATGTCAGCAGAGTACAGAGTGCTCTGTGTGTGAACCGAGGCGCTTCTCAGATTGCATTCAGACTGGCAGGGAGGGGTCGGGGGTTCGGAGTGAGGGGGGGTGGAAGGAACGAGTAGAAGGAGGAAATTCAGGCCTCGACATCCCAACCCCGTCCTGCAGCCCATGAGCACGCCCACGCCACCGAGGGCTGTCGGCGTGCCTGCCCACAAGGGAAGGAGAGTGATGAAATGTGGGGAAACCATGTGGCTTAGCGGGTAAAGAGGCCTCGGCATGCACCAGCACTCCACACACACACACACACACACACACAGACACACACACACACGTGCACCGAAGGGAGGGGACCAAAAACTGGCTGCTGTCAAAACAAGCGCATGTTTCCAGGGATAACGGTGCATTCAGGGCCTGCAGGTGTGCAGCGTTGTCTGGTCAGCTGACCCGCCGCTTCCTGTCAAACAGGAAGAGCCAAACGAGCCGAGACGAATAGTTCAAGGTAACACACAGCTGGCAGTGGTTTAAGGTGGGTCGGTGCAGGTGCGTTACAAGAGCGGCAGTGTGCGTGCCGTGTAAGCGGAGTCGAAACCCAAACAGATGACATAGAAACACACTCTCCAGCAGCGGGTGTACGTCTGTGTGTGTGGAGTCTACTCTGTGCAGATCTAGAATGATCTCAAGGGTCTTAAGATTTGAATCATTCCAACAAATAAAACCTGAATGGCACTTAGTAGAGCGCATACGTCCGCCAAGGCCCAAATGGCCCTTAAATTCAATCAAGCTGCACCAAATTACACACACTTAGAGAAATCATGCACCTAAATGTGCCAGATTTTTTCCCCCCGTCTAGCTTCATGAATTATTCTCTGGGAAACAGGAAAAAGAAATACTGGATCTGCTCCAAAATGTTAGGGTTTCTTCCCTGACCCATATTGTATCCTCCCACCAGGTTTCATGGTAATACGTCCAGTATTTTAAACGACAAAAACAACAAACAGTCAGAGGTGATAATTTCCTTGGGGAAGGTAAAAATATTATTAGTTTTAGAATCAAACCCCACTGATTCTGCTTCATGACACGTGTTTTAAAATCAATCACAACTTTCTTGGATTTCGGTTGCAGCACACATTTAACAAAGAGCCTCATTCTCCTCCTCCTCCTGACTGACACATGCTGTAGGGGCGTTGCATCCCTGAGGTGTCAGTCATGCAATGAGGAAAATGAGATCATCAGCCTAATGACTTGAAGTTTATAGAAGCAGAGGAGAGGAGAGGAGAGGAGAGGAAGAGAGGAGAGGAGAGGAGAGGAGAGGAGAGGAGAGGAGAGGAGAGGAAGAGAGGAGAGGAGAAGGGAGGAAGAAGAGAAGACCTGGGGACATTCTTGCAGAGAGTTATAACTGTGTGTTTTGGTTTGACGGTAGAAGCGGATTCTAAAAGTTGCATCAAGGTTTCTGAGAAAAAAGTCATTCACCACTAATTATTGATTGCAATTTATTGTTCAGGCTTTGAAATGTCAGCTCAAATACACTCACGATTGTTTCTTTTTTCAAACTCCCAGAGTCGCATCTGTCATCCTTCAAATACTTCAATCTGAAAAAAAGAGTGAAAAGCCCAAAGGGATTTGATTTATATTGATAGGAACCAGTGAAAAGCCTTGATTGTAGGTTTGATGAAGACATGTTTGCCAGTAAACATCATCCCCAGAGTATTAAGTACTTGTACGGTTTCGGGAATGACTCTCTATCAAATTAATTGGCCTTTTTTTATTTGATAAATGACTTAAAGCAGCGATTAAAATTCTTCCCTGCAAATTGTTCCTGTTGACTGAGCTGACTGAAGCGATTAGAGCGGCTAATCTCCTCAGACTAACTGTGTTTACTTGAGCGAGCACACTTGATGCATGTCAACACCGAGGTTAGCTGCGGCCACGTTACACATCGTGACACTCCGGGTGCGTTTGGATGCAAAGGTTCCAAAAGGCCGCAACTGGAGAGTGAGCAACAACAACAGCTGCAGTCAGTCAGTCAGTCAGTCGATCGACAGTGTATTAAGTCTGTCGATAGGATCCCGCAGCGGTGAGGTCATACGTGCCCAGACACGTCTCCTGAAAAAGAGGTCATCTCTATTATGTGAAAGGTAATCTTGCTCTGCAGCCGCGGTCACAAGGGGAAAGAATCAATGTGCTGCCCTGCGGGAGGAACATATCAGTGTTTACTGATCGCCGCGCCCCGCCGAGGTAAACTGCTGCTAATTTGTAACTTGTGAGGAAAAGGGCGGACGACCTCGGGCCCTGGCCTGAGAGGTGTGGTTGACACCCGGCTTCCTCTGAAGGCATGTGTGAGTGTTTGCCGATGACGAGCCCAGCCCGAGTGGAGGTGTTGAAAACCGTGGCCTATATCCCTCAGAGCGACTGCAGTTAAATGAACTGGAGGAGGGAAAGAACCAACAGAGGGAAAGCCAAGTGAATTCACCCGAGAGTCGTAAAATACACGTGTAATAGCTTCGTTAAAGGCCGATGGGCAGCAGCGCAAAGTGTGAGCTGTTAGAAAAACCGGTTGCCAGGTGCTCGCATTTTTCCCCGTGTGTATTAATATGCATTTCCAAATCTGAAATAGGAGCAGTGCAGCCGCTCGTTTCATAATACTTCATAGCATTTCATTACCTTTAATTGCCCAATAACATTCAAGCTTGTGTCAGCTAATGGTGAAGTGAACCAGAAAGAACTCGATGAATCACTTGGCAATGGGCTTTTGTTCTTGATGAATCTATTTGGTACACTGAAACCTCGGGGGCAGCGTTTGGAGAATCGTTTGTTTTACGCCCCACTTCCAGAGGCCTCAACGATCCAGCTGGCACACACAAGTCCCAAAACCAATTCTTTTTTTTTTTTTACCCACGTCATTTTATCAGACACTGGAGTGAATGTGGGTCCGTCTAATGAGCGGGAATTAACAATGTGACTGCAGCGGGACGTCCCCCGGCAGAGGCGGCTCGCAGGCAAGTGAATAAAGATCAAGCGCTCTGTAGATGTGCGATTCTTCGCTCTGATGATGGAGAGCTTGTTTCAGTTTGTTTACAGAGGGAGAAACATGAGCCCGAGCGCCGGCGTAATTCATCACACTCGGAAGAGTTCTGCATTTATCATCTCTCAGAGCAGCTCACTTCCCATTTTCAGCGACTTGTTTGTTCTTTTCAAAAGCAAAGCTGCTCCGATATGAGTCCAGATTAAACCAGAGCCAGGGATACGTTTTCCCCAGAGCTTCAAGAGCTTGAGTCTTAAAAAAAAATAAAACATAGTTATGCAACAATGGCCGAGAAAAACAGGCAAATTCAGGAAAGAGGATTTCAGCTGGTAGACTGGTAGTAAAATAGCTTTATTTATAATTATCATATCTAAATGCAAACATAACTGACAACTCCCTGCTCCTTAGCTATAATGTGTTACTCTTTACGAAGTATGAGCCCAAAATAGTGACTTAATTTGTTGACTCCATGTACAGATGTCTGAACACACAGCAAAACTTTCCCCTCTAACCGTCAGTCAGCAGCTGGCTACAGCCAATCCATGTCAAGCTGTGGTATCTTATCTGTGCCAGCGCTACACTGACAAATGCACGGTACAGACCTGGGTTACACTTCTGCAAACTTTATTCTAGAAACACCATGTGTAGCAGCAGCTGGGCGGGTGTTTTCCATATTTCACAGTACAGGGTTGGTTACAGTGTTTAGACGGTAGTTTAGGTTGTAGAAAGTTACAGCTACGTGAAAATGCTACAGTGCACGAGGCTGTATCACCGAGGCCTCACAGTAAGTGCAGAGCCTCCGGTATCTGTTGCCTGGTACTCAGCCCCCCCTCTGACTGAGGATCATGTCCACGGCCTGGGTCAGGTTGTCCACGGTGCCGTCGGCCGTCACCGTCGGGTGCTTCTCATCGCTGGGCCTGAGAGGGGAGAAGCAAAAAAACCGAGTTTAAAGACACGCAACGCAGGGAGAAACAGGAACAAACAAGTCCCCACACAAGGGTCGTAAACGAGAGGGGCCAGCAGTCAGATGCTATCGGCCACATTAACAATACCGAGAGCAGGACGTGATGGTCTAAGAAGATTCAGGAAAGGCAGAGGTTTACACAGAGGCAAACACGATTACTCTATACAGCTTCAGCTTAAGGGGGAAGCTCTGGTGATAAATGGGGTCTGTGTACTCTCAGAATTATCATAAGAGCTCACTTATGATCAACAGCAAGTTGAACTTCTCCATGTGGGTTCTTTGCTGTGCTGCTTATCTCCGCACTTCAAGGTGTCTGTGGAGCTGAGCTGCCAAACGCCCCTGCAGGGTCGTGCGTGTTCTCTCCGTCTCGGCCACCGGCGATCACACTGTGTCCCAGACTTTTGGTTGTGGGCAAATTAATAGATTTATTCACAAAAATAAGTTAATAATTTGGTTCCTTAAGACCCGATTGTGAGATGAGTAACATATAAACCTTTCTTTTTAGCCATGCTAGCAGCGAGGCTCTATGGAAATGAATGATAACAATATTCAAATGTATTGAGAAAGTGGAAAAATAACTATGTTGACTGATTCAACTGACAAAGCTTAGCCAGCAGATATTGCCTTTTTAAAGATAATGTGTCCTCATATTAAGTTTGTTTATTAGAATGGGTTATGAGACGGCTTTATCTTTACAGATATGAATCTACACATATTTAAAAACACATCAACACAGATGAGGAGCTATGGGGACGTGCTGCCTCGCTCTGGCCGTTGTTTGGCTCCGGGCCCAGTGATGGATACAGATATGGCTGTTTAATCAGCTGGTAGGGGAAATGTGATCCATTTGGCTTGGCACCAGGATCGGGTCAACGTGCAGGACCCTTTTCCTCCCCATTACATTAAAGACGGAGACGCCCCTTTCATTCATGCTCAGGGCTGCTCAGGACTCCTGTCCTGCTCGTGTATGAAGCGGTGCCTATAGATCCGCCCTCCGCGGGCCGCCTCGACCGGGCTCTGTGTGCTGCTTCTGTTCCCCAAGTCACGGGTTGGGAGCTCCAGATGGGGAGGCTTTGTCTGGCCCGGGGTGTGCGGCACACACCACCATTAATCCTGCCCTCTGAGAGCTCGTGGAGGACCATGGCAAATATTTGTGAGCTGTCCAAGTGTAGCGACAGAAAGAAGAGGCCTGTGGGGAGGGGGGGTGAGGAGAGGTGTTGAATACTGAGGCCGCACTGAATACAGGGAAGCAGTGCCATATGTTTACGCATGTCTGTCAGCCGCCAGTGCTTGGGTTACGTGAGCTGCTCCACTAATGGTCGAGGTGTTATGTCTCCTGTGCTGGATTACTCCTGCACCCTTTTCTGCCTGAGGACTGATTGAGTTCACACACACAGTAACACACACACACACACGAAGACACACACACACACACGCCACTTAGTCACATGGTTCTTATGTTTCAAACAGCGCAGAGCACAGCGTCTCTCCAACCTGATGCTCCTTTAAATCTGCCCCAGCCTCCTGCCCTTTAGATATGCATGCATGCATGCATGCGTGTGTATTCATTTTGCTGCTTTCCTCGCATTGCAATGAATAATGTACGAGTAACCAGGTCAATGTGACCATGCAAAATTCAGCACAATGTGGCTCTCGTTACTGATGAGGTAATCTGCAGCTCGTGGTCTTGTCAATGATATATCAACACACGTGGAGGAATAGGTTTGTTGCCCGGGCCTAACGGACTCCACACTGCCTTAAACATCACTGCAGTCGTGTTCAACGACTCTAAAACTTCCCCAGAAAGTTGGTAAATGCTTGCAAGGTTTGGGTTGAGAATGTGCTAAGAACTACAGAAGTTTGGTTGGATTTGAAGATCAGGATGCACAAGGTGAGTTCTCATGTTTTAAAGTTATGAAACAGGTGTTTTAAAAGAGATTTACAGCCCCAAGTGTAAGATAGAATCTGGTGGTCTGACACATTGTTTGTGGGATTGTAGAAAAATACAGCAGTTTTGGCAGGTCATAGGGCAGGAAATGAATAAGATTCTGTCTATTAACAGTAATAATAACCCTTTATACCTGCTACTTGGTATATCTGACATGTCCATCACTGACAAATTTAAAAGAAGACTTTATCAGACACTTGCTTTTTGTGCTAGAAAGTGTATTATTTTGAATTGGATCACAGATAAAGCTCCATCTAAGGCTCAGTTTCAAAGGGTTGTATTTGAATATGTTGTGTTGGACCATTTGACATGTAAACTTCACAGCAATGATGATGCCTTTCGTAAAACATGGGAACCCTTTCTGTCATATGTTGGTCTGAATGTTTCCACCATTCTCACAAGAGGGTTTGTATCATAGCTCAGAATGCTCTGCCTCAAAAGAGGCACTCCGTTTTATCATTTAATCGATTTACTTTTATTTCTGTATACTTTTATTTTACTTATCTGTTTTTAATTTTGTCTTACTTGTATAGGACGTGACCCCTGAATCTTCTGCCTGTATGGATTTGAATATGTGTGTGAGCCAAATGTTTGTCTTGTTTTTGTTTTGTTTTGTGTTGTATTACCTGATGGAAAACTAATAAACATATATGAGAAAAAAAAAAAGAGATTTACAAACAGGTACATACACTAATTCTCCTAAAACAGCTTTGACATGACAGTGGATTTAACAGGTGTTGGAGCTGGTCAGGAGAACATGGATATCATGTATGTTCTGCTCAGGCAATATAAGATTCTAGGATATCACATGGAGAGATACTCAACATGATATTTGGAGTAATAAAACATGGGGATACATTTTCATACAGACATGGCTCCATGACATGAAAGTGGATACAAAGGACTCATACAGTAGGTTCACTTGTGTGTGAATGTGAGCTGTGCAGAAAAGAAGGGAAAAAATATCGAAAAGAAGAGGAAAGGAGGTCGTTAGAAAGAAGGATACGAGGGCAGTGTCTCTGTTTGTTTTGCCTGGATATATTCAGTTCATCGTCACGGTAGCTGACCGCAGGGTGAAAGGCAGGACAGCGATCTCATCAGTTAATGCTTAACACATTAGCATATAAACATAGAAACACGTGCATGCAGAAGGAAGCAAAACTGTCGGGTACACCTGATTTCATTTTACGCTGTTCAACCCGAGCCAACAATATGTGAAACTCAGAACAAGGTTTTTAGATTTGAATGCGGCGACGGAGCAGACGGGCCGAGCAGTTTTTTTTGGAGAAACCTGGCTGTTTCCCAGCAGCTGGATTTCAACACAGAGAAGTATTTGATTTTAGCAAACTCTGAAGCTTTGAAATATCTCAGAAATCCTGTTGTTGACACTGTAGACAAGATACTGAGAATTAGAGTAAATTTGCAAGTAATTCTACGAACAGATTCGGCAAAAGATTAGATAAGATTTGGGGGCTGGGTTCTGTTTGACCAATTATGTTTTAGCAGACTGTGGTTGGCCGCAGGTACACAGGAACACGTTCAACAAAATGCATCCGCTATCAGCTTTTTAATTTATCGGCATTCATATTCAGATTAACCAAAATGTTGTCTGGACCTAAAACACCAACAAAAAGTTTTGCGACCTGTCTACACCGGAAACCGCAAAATATGGCCCATCGTCCCCAGGCGCTTATTTGTGGTCAGATGATAGCCGATGGTTCCCAAGATTTATTTTAAAAGTTCCATATGTAGAATTTAGTGACATCTAGTGGTGACGTTGCTTGTTGCAGCTGAACACTGCTAGCCTCACCCTCCCCTACCATACATGAAAGAGAACCTGTGGCAGCCTTCAGTTGTCATAAAAACTCAAAAGGTGTTTGTTTATCCAGTCTGGGCTACTGTAAAAAAACATGGCAGCCTCCATAGAGAGGACCCGCTCCAGATATAAAGTATTTAAGTATAAAGGCTCGATTCTAGGTTAAAGAAAACAACAATTTGTACAATTTAGATGAAACACACATAAATTCTTGTATATTCAATATCTGCCAATAGATCTCTTTCACCAAAAACTGTCACACTAAAAACAGTCACAGTTCCAAAGAAGACAAATCATCTGTGCCTGACTTGCAGGTGCTCTGGTTAAAGCAGAAGTAAGTTATATGTAAATGAAAAATATGTTGAAAGTCTCTATGGTACATGCAGAGCAGACAAACTGCAGAACAGGAGGGATGAGGTGTGGAAGGCAACCAGGGAGGATGGGACACTGCTAAAATGCAAGCAGGCACAAATCTCAACTCCTAAACCTTCCTTTGTAAAAAACCCAAACAAATAGGCCTCTTTGTAATGAGTGCGGCCGCCTGGTTTTACAGAGGGTAGTGACATTTACGAGAGCTGCACAACAACGCTGTGAGGAAGCGTCACCCTGCCAGGGAGAGACGGAAAGACACTCATTGTGTCGAAGTGAGTTTCTCATACCAGCGCTGTGGTGGAGCCAAAACTCTGCCTTGTCTCAAACCGAAGCAGACGATGCAGCCACGCACCCCCGAAGGAGAACACGGGCCCGGACTATCACTGAGGCCTTTATGTTCCGCCGAGCCTTGTGGGCGACATGAGATACCGACACAAGACAAAGCTTCCTCCCCACATCGGTGGAGGTGCGTTCACTGCATGTGCTCGGTGATGGCGCAGGAGGTTTTTGGCCTCGAGGGCGAGAGCATGAACGCAGCTTGACTGACACTAAAGGTCATGGGGGGGAAGAGGGAAAGATGTTCCAGCCTGGTTTTATCATCATCATCCTCATCATCATTATCGTCCACTTCAACTTCACTTTTACTCCCTTTTATTGTTTGAATCCACCTGAGAGACGCATAACACCCTTGATGCAACACAGCTGCAGCCTCTTGTGAGAAAAAAGAAAAACTGAACTGGGGGAAACCACCATGTTACATGTGTGTGTGTGTGTTATGGCAACAGCAACGGCAGATGCTACGCTGCAGCCTTCACATCCTTTTTCTGTGGCCGTTATCGCTTTACTGTGCAAAAGGCTGATGAGTCATGATCAGCAAACAGCTGCCGCATGGTTTTTCACACTCTACACGGACGACTCGGGCCCGACTCAAAGGGGATTCCCTGAACGCACCGTGAAGGGGTCACTTGATGCGTTTCCACCCTGTTGCTCTCCGTCTGTGAGGATGTCTGTGAATGTGTGAGAGAATCCCGAACCGTTGAAACCACGCTGGAAACTTTCTGTCTTTCCCGACCACATGCACACGACACACGTTCACATTCTGTCTCTCAGACTTTAAAAGTCCTACACTTGTGTTTTTGCAGCTAAACAGTACAGGTCACACTTTCAACTGCCTGTGGTGTAGTACTAGATTAGTGTCCTGCCTCATTGGCTTCTGTTCATTTCCATATTACCAGACTCTTGAAACAGCCTCCAGGGCCAGTGGCTCCCATTTCTTCTTCTCAGCCTTGAAGAAAAAAAAAGACAAACTCAAGTGGCCCATCATCATGTTCCAAACATGTTCTGAGTACACTGGATGTTATTTCACGCTACTTACTGTGGATATTGTTACAGTATTTGTCTTACAATGGGACTGTCTGGGCTGCTTTGTTCATTGTATCCACACTACAACTGTTTGGTGCTGCAGACGTGGACGTTTCTACGATTCATCAGCTGCTTTCAGCTAATTACTTCAAGTCTATTCATAGCTTTTAGATTCACAACTGTAAATCCATTAGTTTAAACTCTTAAGTACTTTAAGCCAAACATTTCAACAATTACCTTATTACCCTTATAGATAATTTATAACTTTTGGCTCCCTACCTATAGAATTCAGCACTTTTAGCTATTTTATCATCTTTTACGTTCAGCTATTTCAACTATTTAGTCATTATCTATGGCTGACTGTTTCACATATATTAAAACCTTTTTGCAATTCTTTATTTCTTTCAGCTGTTTAGCAATTAAGCTATTTAAACTATTTTCACCTATTATTTGATTAGCCATAGCTTATTATTTCCATCATTGGAGAAAAGTCCTTGTCGTAAGAAAGCAGGCTGATGTCATGACTTTTAATGTAAAGATGCTTTTCACTGTCACAAATCTACTACAGGGGGGTGATGATGATGATTTGACAGATCCACAATACAGATTTTGACAAGGAAGAATAACGCATGGGATATAAAACGATATTATCTCTGCTTTTGCTGCATTGGTTATTGAATTTAGTTTTTCAGCTTAACATTGTTAGTCACACAATGTTTTAGGAGGACAATACTTGGTGGAGTTCTCCTTTCTTGTGCTAAGCTAAGATTCAACATCCTCCCGTAGTCATAAATTAAAAGTTAATATTTCACAGAGCTTTGACTTTAGAAGAATGGCTCCTATTTCTTTGACCACATCCTTATAAAAGTTGTTGTGCTCAATATGCAGAGCTTCATGTGGCCTAGATCTAAACAGACTCTTTTCCTCTGCATGTTATTAATAGCTGTGCCACCGGTGGCTTTCTGAGCATTCACTTACGAGTGTATATCTCTACATCTCTATATGTGTGTGAGCGTTTTTTGCTGGAGGTAAAGAACTGCAGCCTCACCTGCTTCTAACATGTGCAGCTCCACTCAAACAGTTTGGTAGAAAAATGGTTCCAGGAGAAACCAGGCAATGCCCCAAGTCAGCCCAGCCAAGCAGCCTGTCTATTGGTAATTGCAAGACGGATTGGATCCCCATTGAAGCGGTCAAGGGCCTGTGTTCATGTATTTAAGAGGCAGTGCTATGTTTCAGCCGGCCATCTGTGGGCTTAAGCTCTCACGATTCTCTCCCACTCTCGCTCCTTTCCTTTCTTTCTTTCGTTCTCCCTTCGCTCTCTCATGGGTGGAGGAGAACCGTTGAGGGGCTCAGTGGTCGAGGCCCGGCCGGCTCCTTTGTCTCGCTGTGGGAGTATAGTCTCACTGTGAAAAAAGCTCCGGTTAATTATTAATATCTCATTGACTTATAACGCACGGCAGGCTTTAGAGGAGCCTGCGGGCAGGGGAAGCTGTCACCCCGGGGTGGTGAGGGATGGCGGGCCGGGCTCGGGCACCCAGCGGAGTCTCATCAAACTCTTTCACCTCTTTGTGCAGCTCGGGCCTTATCCCTATAGGATCTGCCCTCAGTCTGTGTGGCGCTGTTATGCTATTATCTCACCTCTATCTGATCCAAACAGAGGGTTCACAACACAGTTTGAATGGGAGGGAAGTGGGGGTGAATCTCACTTTATCGCTTTCACATCAATTTTAGCTTTACAGGGTTTTGCACACGAGCAGGTCACTGATCATTGTGATCTATAATCACCCCGTATGTGTTGATATGGAAAGGGCACAGGTTAATGGCGTCCTTCACTGAAAACCTTAGCAAATACTCACTGACTGAATGCACAGGGATTAAAGGGAGATTTAATTAGCTCCATCACAAATGAACCATCTTGGATCAGAGCAGTTATAATAAATGTCAGTAGTGTGGGTGGAGTCTCAAATTCCCAGTTGAATTCAAAGTAAATACTTAATAGGTTTATCTTCACATGTTATTATGTTTGCTAAAGTTGCTTTTTTTTTGCCGTGAATATTAACGGTAAACTGTGCGAGTGACAACCACATGGTATTATATAATGGCTGTGTTCATAGCTGCATAGGTAACAAATAGCTGTCATCAGTCTGTCAAGTTAGCTGTCAAGATTAACTAATACTTTTTTTAAATTCCATTGAAAATGTGTTAACTTGTGAAAATCCACAGGAAATTTCAAATATCCTTGTTCCAAGTAAACGCAAATATGTCCGTCAGACTCCTCCCCCTTGATTGAGCCTAAGTTGGAAAGACTTTTGACACAAAGCAAAGTTTGCTTCATCAGCACTTCCATGCACTGGCTTAAACCACCAAGGGGACACGTCATCCTCAAACCGCTTCACATTAAACTTGAATTTCCCTTTGTTCATAAACTAGTTTAACACGTAAACAAAACCAGAAACAAAGCAATGATGCAGTAGCTGATCATGCGGTTGCAGTTTGAGATGTTTGTAGATTTGTTTGCCTTGAGTCCTGGCCACCATCGGACGCCACCTTAACTGTTATAAATCCAAGTTGATCACAGCTGCTGTCCCGTGTGAACGAGAGCAAACGAGCAAGCCTCGAAACACGCGTTTCTGTGGAATATTCTATTAAAAGACCGGGAGTATGAATGTAAACGTTAGGAAAAGACCAAGGAGGGGGAAAAAAGAGGCAAAGCAGCGTTGGGTCTCACGCCAACAACAGAGTGCCGGCTGGACGAGGGACTGCTTCCAAGGATTGATTGTGTTTACATTTCCTGCAAAGCTGCCGATTCCAATCCAGGGGAAAGGGATGAAAACATAGATTAGATACAAAGTTAATTAGATCGACTGTTGTTGTTATTGTGAAAAAATGCTGCCCTTGACAACGTTTCAGGGAAATTTCTGTTTTAAACTCATATGTGATTAAACTTTGACTCATTTGTGAAAACGTTAATTGCTGCAAACCAAAGGCAGAAGAATAGAGGTTAAACAACTGGACGCGGCTGCATGAGGTGGGAGTGTGCAGCCTGGAAAGATATCTAACCAACAAAATGTTCATGTGTTATCTGTTAAAGACGGGGAAATCCATCAGTGGAAATGGAAACCTTACGTAACATGTATTTTCCTATTGTACCATGTAAATATCATGGAAAAGCCCTACGGCTCACGAAGGAAACGCTGGAGAATCTGGCTCCAAATGCACAAGATGGTAGCGTTCGTATCAGGGGTGTTTTAGCCTCATTTCTAGAGGAGAGGGAGGAGGTGGAGACGTGTCGTCCATCTTTATATCCCGTCTATGTTCAGGTTCAGATTTATTATCATGTATGGGCCTTTTGTATCCCTCAATTTGTCATTATACACACTTTGTTTGATTGCTGATTCGCATTTTGTTAAATCAAGTCAGTACATGGATTTCCTCTCGAAACTAAAGATTATATATAATATATATTTCTTCTCTTTTGCTCCAAGCCCACAGTGTCACCTTGGGGAACAGTAACAAACTAAACACAGTTTACTCAATCTGCCTCTTTGCCTCAGAACAAACAAAACCCAACAGGTCACTCAGCTCTGGATTTCAGAGCCTCTGAGGAACCAGGGGGATCTGAGCACAAAAGTTGGTCCCTGTGGATCCTGCCTCAGTTCAAAGGTCATATTGTGCACACAGTATGATTCACTGGATGGGTGTAAATGGTGTCTGTGAAGGCACGGAGGCAAACGGACCTCAAGGACACGTTGAGTAATACTGCAGCTGTCGAGCTGACAAGCTTTTAAGTTCACAGCCCAGAGCCTCAGCAGAGAAATGAGATAACTTAATTTCCTTCCCACACTGACAAACACTGATGTGCGAACAGTGGTTAGCAGGACAGGACAGGACAGGGTGTGGGGCTGTGCTGTTCTCCTAGACACTATAAAATGCTCACACTCTTATAACACTTGACAAAAGGTCAAAACAGAGCAGCCAGGCAGAGAAAATGCAACTCAAGCATTAACCTGCTTTGGCACGTCGCACCCAGCTCTATAAAAATTCATTCCAAAAATGGAAACTAACAGCATACTCCGGCGTGAGAGAGATTTCATAAGCGCCTGGGCGACACACATATGAACAATGCCTCGGAATATAGTATGTCACATGCGTTCCAGACGATCCCTCCCTGTCTGACGGGGGCACACCTGAAACCGTGTACATTATCACAGCGGCTCAGGCTATAGGCTATAGGACACCAGCGAGCGAGTGAAAGATAAACGAGGCTGAAATACAGTATGTACCTGAGAGCTATCCCAGGGCAGCGCCGGGCTCATAAAGGAGATAAAGGTGCCACCACCACGGAGGTGCACAGAATACACGTCTGGCCTGTCAGGGTCCGGTGTCACAGATCTGTGCGGCTGTAAATCCAACACACTTCAGTCTAATGTCTGTGTGGTTCAAGAGAACTGAGATCTGATAGGTCGGTAATGTCCACGCAGGAGGGCATCACCTTACTGCAGACACACTGTGATGCAGTGAAACGTTTAGCCTGACTACTTATTCACTGTGGAGAACTGTTGCACTTGCTATTGCGCCAAGAAAACAGACAAATTCAATGTTGCAAACAATATAAGATAAAGAAGCAGAAACTGAAAGGAATGAAAGTAATAACAAGTAATAAATAATGAATTTTAACAGCATGTGTTAAATGACTTAAAAAGGCAGAATATCTGTAAGAGAGTCCTTTTGGAAATCAGGTTTTAGGGCTCTGTTATGAGTCATTCTGTGGCGTTCCATCACAGCAGGGCCTTGTCTACTCCTCTACCTCTATTGATTGCCCTATTCTCACTGTTTACGTAAAGGGGAAGTGCTTATTTTAAATTAAAGTCAAAATGAAAGTCACAGAAACGTTCCGTCTACCAATCGCTGATCGCTTATTTTAATTGATACCGCAGCCACCTCCCAAGTCGTTACCATCGTAGGGCTGGGGCGATGACGAGAGGCGCCATAGTAATGTTGGGCCTGGCGACACAGAACCAAGCAACTATGCAAGCAGTGCAAGTTTATGACAGTGATAAAATGAACAGCTCTAAAGTGCGACTCGTTTCCTTTTGTTTGCACAAAAGAGATTTTGAAAACCATCAGGTCGTTCACGAGCGACATCACTAAGTCCAGGTGTTAACTCATCATGGATCAGGTAAAAGAGCTACATGCATACAACAGGACATTTCAAGGATTTTTGTTTTCTCCTGATCTGTTTGCTCAGGCAAGTCCTCCACTCTATTCACAACTTCATAGCAGGCACCAGAGGAAATCTGCTCTAGATATATCCCTCCACTCATCACAGGTGACGTTTTCCAGTCTGGACATCTGGGAAGGAGGGAGGGACGGGCTGGACACTGGTGACCGGTTCCTCTGGACCACACCTGCCCTGGATCCGATGGGGACGTTTATTTTACGGTGTATTGTTGCCAGGGGACGATAAGGAGGAAGTCTGTCGTAAGGTTTTAAGAGCTCCGGGTGCATTCCTCTGTCAGAAAGGAACTGTAGCTTCCAACACCCCTGTCTGCTGTCTAAGAAAGAGACTCACCGGGTCACATTACAGAATTTGACTGTGGCAGAAAATCCACATTGCTGATCACACTCGTTCTGCGTTTGGCCTCAGACGACTCTGATTATAGGAGAAGCAGTTGCACTGATAGCTTTGAATATTTGCATACCAGACATCTGGTGGGAACTGTGTGTTCTAACTGATGTTATACAATACACAAAACGACATGTGTGCACGAGAATAACAGCTTTACTGATAAGCGGTGTGTGTGTGTGTGTTAACTACTACTTTGTAGTGCATGTAAGACAATTTACAACAGTCATGGAATGGAGAAAAAGACTGTAAAAATGTATGTATATATAATGTGTGGTTGTCGTGATGGTATGAGGCTCGAATGTAATTTTCTTGCACATATTCTTAGATTGTTATTATTCATCAATCTACAAGTATTGGGATTATAGGGGAAAAGCCGGAGAGCCTGAAGAAAACCCACTAAGACAAGAGGGAGAACATGCAAACTCCACACGGAAAAGCACCAGCAAATCCGGAATTCAAACCAGGAACCTTGTGCTTACCAGTGCATCAAAATATTATTATTAGTATTCTGCTTTGCTAAACTCACATTCGCGTCACATTGTTTGGGGGCGTATTTACGAGCAATGGGGGGGGGGGAACTCCACACAGAAGGCCAAGCCGGGATTCCAACCAGGAACCTCCTTACTGTGAGGTGACAGTGCTGTAAATAAAGTGGCCTATAGGGAAAAATGCTCATGTCAGTCTCCGATAAGTTTAATATGAAGTCAAAGATTTCGTGAAGTCCTGCTTTCTATGAAGAAGCTAGGGAAAATCCAGTTTGGCAACTCAAGAGTCAATAAAGCAGCTGGGAAGAAGCTGAGAGCGGGCGACTTCAATCCCTAATAGTTTCATCTGTGGAAAATCCATTTCTGCCACCAACACGGTCGAATAATCAAATTAAAAAAGCCTCAACTGGTGGTCTGTCTCTGATTTCACTTGTTTACAAACCGCGATAAATATGTAACGTGACATAAAACGGCTACTTGAACCCCAGCTAACGTTTATCCGGCGTGACTGCAAGGCAAGCTCGAGGTATTTTGGGAATGTGAGAAAGCTGACGGGTGTAACATCACGATGAAAGGTTTCGCCGTCTTTCTCTGTTTTGCTCACCAGGCACGAATGCTATGAAAAAATGTGTTACCTTTAGCGTGTTCTTTCTGAAACTGCTTTTCTATATATATTGCGAGCTTGCACTGCAAATGTGACCCCCCCCCCCCTCCCCCTCATAGTGCAGAAACAATAACACTTAAGGAAATCTCATCTGTACCACATCACATGGCCACTGAACCCCTGCAAAGCCGACTTCCTGTTGTTTCCCTGCATGTGTGACGGCTGCAAGACAGAAACCAGGGTGCGGCTTCTGAAAAGTGGCTCATCGTTATTTATGTTTTGTTTTTTTTACCATCAGGGGCTTATTCTCCCTGGAGAGGTTAGATCTGGCTTGGCCTGTTTGGAAAAAAAACATTTCCCAACACTCACATTAGCAGCGGAGCGTCGGCCACAGGGAGAGGTTCCCAGTGTAAACCATTCTGAAGATGCTCGCCGCTGTGTGAAAACGTTTGCTGAGCCAGATCCCAACAGGAAACCAGCGAGGGCTTCCTCTAACTCACTGGCCTCCGTTCAAAAATACCTGCATCAATACCGCGTGAGCGTCCGACACGTGAATACTGTGTTCCTCCACAGCAGAAACACAGACACCAGCACTGAAGGTGTTGGTTAAATCAAAAGCCTGGAAGTCAGCTCCTTTGATTACCACCGATACGCAGAGAAACGGGGCGCATGCCAAGATTAAAAGCCTCAGAAAGTAACACTGTCGGTGAGGAGCAGCAATTAAACTGGATTACAAATAGTGCATGAAGGAACAGCATGGTGTGAACCTGCTTTTGTGAAGGCTTCAAAGATACCCAGCTCCGTACTGAAGCAGTTCCTTGACGATAAGAGAACAGAAACAAAGAACAGAGGAGCAGCCGAGGCCACTAACCGTGGGAGATGACTGTGTAAGAAACGTCACCGTACAAGACAGTTCTGCCAGTAACAAACACTTGTGTTAATTTCACATAAAGATGGAGAAGTTAAACAAAAATGCATGTTTAAAGCTGCATTAATCAACTTTTGTTATATCAAAAATGTATTCAATAAATGCATGTGATGTGAAAGGGGTCAATCAGAGTCTTTCAGCTCTTTGTTCTGAGTTTGGGCTCAAAATAATACAAGAGACCTGTAAATTAACTGTACTTATGCTTTTCCAGTCTTATCATCCACTTAAAGCATTATACAGTACAAGTTGCATTCACCCAGTTATTCATACAGCACTTCTATATACACACACATTCATTCACTGTCGGATCAGCTTTCGGGAGCAATTTGGGGTTCACTGACTTGCCCAAAAAGACTCGAGGTGCTGGGGATTGAACCGCAGACCTTCTGGTTAGTGGATGTCTCTCTCCAGCTGGCCCGGGAGACCTGCGTTTTGTTAACTGCCACTAAGTGGTCCAAACATCAAATACCACACAGTTCAATAGTGTCAGATTCTCCATTAAAAAAACAACTGCAGTCCAAGTTCTTTTCCCAAACACAGCTAAGTTTTATCAGAATGATCAACAATATAAATCCGGATATAAGGCATCTGTTTCAAGACTGAGAAAACCAGACTGAGAACACGAGCGAGCATTTGGCGCTGATTCTTAAACATGCAGCGGTTGCTGAAACCCTGTTCTGGACAGAAATCTGCCTTAAAGTATGGAGGATTTAATATGTAGCTTTTGATGCTGTGAGTGAATTTCGACACATAATAACCAAAGAGCTGAGAGGAGGCTGGAGCCGAGCGCGGCGTCTGCAGATTGTTCCTATGCAGCTGATTTACATCAGCAGCCAGATCTCCAGTCTAATTTCCAACCACTTTCTGGTGGTAGGCCCCTCTTTGCAAACCTGTTCTACATTAAAGAGCAAAGGGTTTGCTGCTCCCCCGAGGGAAGCGTGTGCTAACTTAAGCTCGTTATTTAAGAACAAGGAAACCTTGACTGCAAGCACAAAACTCCCTCATTGAAATTACCTCTATATTACACCGATAGTCATTATACACAGATGAGTGACTAGTGCATCATTTTAAAAGGTGCAGTGAGTATACAAATATTAAATCTGCTGACATGATTAAAACAACTTGCATCCATTTACACAAATCTGACATCCTGCAGTATTGTAGAGTGAAGTCAGATTATGTTAAAGTGAAGGCAAAAGGTACATTTGTCAACTTTTTACCTTTTGAAATGAGTGTAGAACAAGAACATTTGTGTCACACAGATGTAAACAACTTTAAATAATGTCAGCTCTGTACTTTCTCAGGAACAGAATGTCAAGTCGATAGCCTTTTTCATTTTCTGTAAGAGAAGTCGATATGATTAGATTTGTCTGTGATTTGTATCTTTTCCCCTTCCGGCCTTGTCACCGGGCCTGAGGTATTCGAGGCAGTCTTTTCTCCGGGCGTGATGGGAACTGGAGGCCTGCGCAGCATCTGGTTGACTTGGAAACAGCTGTGTTTTCATAGATCGGACTGAGGGTTTATAGCTACTCCCAGAAAGCCTGGGTTCACTGGGCCTGCTCGGCTAAACAACGCTAAATCTCACGTCTCCCCCGTCACCCGCCGTCCCACGGAAACACGCGTCAGGTTCTATCTTCTCCTTCTCAGAGAGTGTGTATAGTCTGCAGAAGGATCTGGATTATCCTGAGGTGTCTATGTTCAGTGAGTAATTGACAAATCATTCTTGACAAATTAAATCTAATTTTAGTACACACTTTGATTTACTTCCTATGGTACAAATGTCAAAACCTTCTGTTGCAGCTCACACACAAACTTGATTCAACAAATTTGACACTGATTTTTAGTCTGAGATATACCTGTGTAATTTTACTGTATTGTCATTAAAACCATATTATATAAAACCTCTAAATCTACTCTACTGTAGAATGTGTATATGCCAGAGTTTCTCCATATAAACACCATGAACCACACAGTCCATACATCTAGACCACCACAGCTGAAACACAGCACCTCACGTAACACACTGAACTCAAATATGTTCCTCTGCCCAGATCTCTCTCTCCTCCACATGCTATCAGTTAATCTGATTGGTCCTGTGTTAAGTTGAGTATCTGCGACGCTGTTCAGAGTGTCACAACACTGGAGCTGAACTGAGCTGCTGGGAAATGATTGTGAAGTCACATAACCCAGATAAATTCAGCTCAGTCCACTTCTGCATTAAAAAAAACTTCAGATACATGTGGCTGAAACACTGCCGGCTTCTGAACACACACGCACAGACACAGACCAACACACGCAGGCACGTACATGCCAGTGACACACACAAAAGCACGGGAAGGTGGAGCCACAACACACCCACATACTCCGGTCATGCACATAAGAGTAACAGACAGGGGACAGGTTGTACAGTGAGTGACTGTGCTCTTAGTGCAGGATTAGAGCTGACTGATGCTCAAGCAGATTACTCAGCGTTCTCGGGTCACATGACCAAAACCTGCATGCCAGTGCACAGCAGTGGAGCAGGTCAGCGAGCGTTAGCGAGCTCTTCACACGACTAAAGGGTTGTAGCCAAACAAGCTGGTAGCGACGTTAGGAAAGAGGAAACCATTATCTTTCTTCTACAGAATGAAAATAAATTAAAACAGAGCATTTATTTTGATCAATGAACTATTTTAAGGACTAAATATTTATTAAATTTAGTATTTGAGAATTTATATTATGCCAATAAATGTGAGAGGGAAAATACTCCACTTTGGTTTAGGTTTGGGCTCTTTTCTGTGCTATTGTAGTGAGCTTAGCTCACAATACGCTAGCTAGTAAAATACAGTCAGGAAATATGATGCAATGCACTGCATTAATCTATGTAAAATTACAAAGCAGAACTAGTAAAGCAGCTTGCAGTTTAATGGTCACGAACGCAATCAATTACAACAATACCACACTGCGTACCCTTAGGCTATTTATGAATAATTTAATCTGCTGAATATAAGTATACTTTCTACGACTTAAATGTGACAATTTCCTGGTTGGTTTGATTTTATTTCTACTTTTAATTAAGCAAAGAATCCAAACACTCCTTCTACTGCTGCTTCACAATAAATACTGCAAATTTGTTTTAATCTAAAAGGTTAAAAAAGGTTTTGGGATTCGCCATCCTTTTCTACTAATATTCATAAGTGCACAAAAGTGAGGTAGTGTTAGTCTATGAAAGTAGGATTTGACTTTGAACATACATTATAATGCACAGCACATGTGTGATGTAATGCAAAGCACCATAAAAGCGTCCCCTCTTAATTCCGCTCGCTTTTCTATTTTCTTCATGCCCTAACTACTACATCTATATATCTTCTAAAATAATCAACCATATGTTTTTGTAATTACACCATAAGAAGGGAGCCCCCAGTAATCTCCAGATCCGAGACCATAAATCCTACAGAGAGGCTCCGGCCTTGTGGGCAACAAGCGTTTAACATGTGGAGTGAATAAAGCTATTTCTGGTAGATTCTCAATCAAATAAACAAATCTGAATGAGTGAAGAATGGGGAGGGGGGGTGGGCTCACAGGAAGCCTGTGAGTTTACAGAGGGAACTTTGAGGCACAACACTAGTGCAAGGGTGCCCTCTTCTGACCAAACAATGAATTGATTTGTTTCTAATATGGCCAGACTAACTTCACACCATACCCAAAATATGGGACAGTCTAAAAAGGAATTCCTTCAAAAGGGGCTTAATAGTTTCTAAAAGCTGAATGGTTTAAAATTTAGATGTATGATTTCTGTGGTACTTTAAGTAACTTTTTTTTTTTTTTTTTTACCTTCAGGCCTAAAAGTTGCTCCATTAAATACCTTGGTCCAGGAGCCTTCGGGAGGACACATGTGGGTATGGGTAAAGGATAGTTTGACACCAGCAGCGGCCACTAAGAAGTCAAGTTACGGTTTTGTGTTAAGGACGATACAATTCTCTGACGCTGTATATGTGCCACACAGACCTATATTTGCCAGTCCTGACTTGTATGCCTTTCATTCCACAGTTCTGCGCCCCACCTACGTCGTTCACCAGATCGTCTCCAATCATCAGCACCTGAAAGAAGAGAGATAATTCGAATTTTACTTGAATCCTCTCAAGCAGACGGACTCATGTTATTAAAAAGTGAAATATCTGCCTATCCGTACACATTAGCTAGGGTTACATGTTTTTCATTTTCTATTAGATTTTGATGTATTTTAGTTTGGTGCATGTAACATATACTTCAGATCAAAGGTGAAGACTGTAGGGATCCATTCACTCTTTCCCTGGTAGAACTACTTTAGCAACTTTATGGGTTTTTAAAACCATTTAATGACGTGATTGTCATTCCAAAGATTCCTATCTTTGTTTTGCCAAAAGTGCCTGTTGTTATTTCTTCCTGTTGTTCCTGCCTCCTAACTACGGATCATCAGCACTCTTTTTAAACATGCTGAGCAATCCTCTCCACGGACCGGGTGGTTAATGTTACAAGCATGAATGAGGCTGTTAGTGTTAAGAATATATGAAATGGTAAAGATTAATCAAATGTGGATAAAAAAGAATCCCTTGAATCTAACTTGTAAATCCTGCTGTTTGTTCTGTGAAAGGAATCAGATTTCGGATTTGAAAAGGATTTTTGTAAAAGGAATGAAAGGAATGATAACTGCTTGATTTTGATCCTTACGTGACTGACTGAACAAAGACTGTCTGCTGGAGAGGGAAGCAGACGTATCCGTGTCTCAGTGAAAGAAAGGAAATCCAGAGAATGGAGCGAGTCTCAAACTGAGATTAAAATACTCCAAAGAACGCAAGAATCACAACAAATCTGCTTCGCACCTCATGTGGTTGAAGCCCCATGTCATTGAGAACACTCTGGAAGAACATTGGGGATGGCTTTCCAATGACTTCAGCCTTTAGGTCACAGGCGTACTGGAGGGAACAAGGAGTTAACAATAAATACTCTTTGTTCACATGCACAAAAATGTTGTCATCTATTCTTATCAATGCACATTATGCAGCTACTGTACTGTACCTCCAAAGCCTTCATGTAAACCCCGACGTCTAAGGACAAACCATTTGTCTCCTTGTAGTACCTCCTACGAACACAGTAAAACAGATATTTTCTCACGATATAATTTTGTTGACAATGTGCTTATTATTTGGAATAGGAAATTATATAAACTCGGTTTACCCTTGGCCCAGAGATAACAGCAGTGGCTTCTCCAGGCCCGTGAGGACCCTGAATGCATCGTTCAGGTTTTGGTAGGAGAAGTTCTCGGCTGCGTCTCCAATGACCACACAGTTTGGGTTGGTCTTGTCAACACTGTCAAACTCAGTGAGAAGTCCTGCAGAGGAATCAACACACACTTCATGTTTTGACCTTATAGTCTATGGTTTTGACACTCAAACAGGCAGAAGGAGGAGGACAAGTTTCATGAGGGATTATATGGGGAATTGTGATGTAACATGAGATAAGTATTCCTGCTTTAGCTAAGGTTTAGTAAAATCAAGTGTTTTGGTCTTTTAATGGGATGAGTGGACAATGACAAAAATATATATTATTGCAAATCTTATCCTCAAACACAAGTTTCAAAGTATTTATAATGGTCTTTATTTATTTATTTATTTATATAGTCCTATAGAGTCTGTGGTTGGCTCTAAGCTGGTCACCCTGGAGGAGGTGGTGGAGGACAGGATGCTGGCAAAACTGCTGGCAATCATGGACCATCCCTCTCACCCCCTCTACAAAACCCTGGACAAGCTACGGAGCAGCTTCAGCCACAGACTCATTCAACCCCGCTGCTCTAAGGAACGATACAGGAAATCGTTCTTCCCATCTGCAATAAGACTGTTCAACTCATCTACCTCTGTCAGAGCCACCATCACAGAACTGCACTAAACATGTCTCCTGCACTGTGTACCTGTACAACCGCTCCTTATACACTTACTTCACATCATATGTGATATGTGTGCATATAAACCATATTGATATTATATATCATTTTATACAATAATATTGTCTTTTGCACACTCTGTATACATATTCTTAGATTCATAGTATATTATATTACCTATTGTATAGTCAAATACTTATATTCATATTCATACTTCTACTATATATCATATCATACTCTCTGTATATTCTTGTTTACATAAGTCTATATACACATATTTATTTATGTGTACATGTTATAATTACTATTATTATATCACCATTACTATTATTATTATATATACTGTTGCTGCCATTATTACCATATACTGCTTTTATATTGGTATAATTACTATCATATATAAATATATATTATGTTATATTATATACTATATATACTGTACTATACTTATATACTGTCTAACAATACCATTACCATCATATCATCAGTACTTTTACCATCATCTTGCCAATGCACCTTATCTACCTATTTTATTGTATTTTTATCTTGTGCTTCTGTTTTTTTATTCTTTCTACCTTTTAATTTTATTCTATTGTATTGTATTGTATTTAATTGTATTCAAATATACCGGCTGCTATGACAACTTAATTTCCCTTCGGGGATGAATAAAGTACTCTATCTATCTATCTATCTATCTAATGACGGCACAAAGCTCTTTACTGGACAGTTTGTTCCATTCACACATAATTACAGTGAATGTAGGTGTGGCACTTTCTCTAGAAGAACGGCTTCGGATTAGGGTTATTTCCCAATGAAACTGCATCACATACAATGTAGATCGAACTACAACTTCTGTTTAGAGAGAATGATCCGCTAAACCCCCTGAGCCACGGCCAACCACAAAAACTGACCCTATATTAACATAAAGAAACAAGTCTTTTATTCGGTTTGTTGTGTCCAGTGTGCAGACGCATAACTTTACTTAATTTAGGCGTAACATCACAAACACTGTACGCACAGGATCACATGCAGGAATATGACCAAGAGATATTGCCTCTCATAAGTTCTGACCTATAATAGAGCAGCATTACCATCATGCACCAGCAGGTGAGGCCGGAGCCCCCTCTCTCTGAGGACAGCTGCAGCAGCAGGGGCGGGAGAGAAGACCCGGGACGCGGAAATGTCAAAGCCAGCTGTCTGCAGCTTGGCCACGAACTTGTCTCTGGAGGCCTGAGTCTCGTTGGTGCAGAAGCGCAGCTGCAGGTCTGAAGACATGAGCCTTTAACGCGAAGGGAGAACAGGTCAGATTGACATATTCATGCAGAGGCATTCAGGAGCAATGCAATTCCACAAGTTACCAGCACAGTGGAAGCAGTGCACGGCTGCACTCCTGCTCCTTGTTGGTTCTCTCACCTGTTCACAGCCTCAGCGGAGCCCGGGATGGCGACGACCCCCCCCTCCTGGCTGTCGTACAGGACCCCGCACATGTCCAGCACCACAGCCTTCAAGCCCCTCGAGCAGCCCGGCCACTTCGTGTCAGCCATGATGAATCAGCGAGGACAGCAATGTGCATGTTCCGCATGGATCCGAGGGAGGCAGTGCTGTCACACCCCTCCTCAGCCCCACGTTGACAATGACTCACTGTATTTACCTTCTTATCCTTGTTTTGATCACCACCACGTTGTAAAATGTCTGTGTTTTCCTCATTTGTATTATATTTTACATTTTATACTCACATTCCACTGCCTTCATCTGACAGAGGCACTTTACACATGAGATTCAACACACACGACATTTGATTTAGTCAATTACAAGGGATCTAGGAAGTGATGTGATGTGAATTTCTACAGTGTTTCCTTAAATACACAATTAATCCATAAATAAAGAAGATGTTTAACAGATGAATCAATACTGATAATGTTATACATGGCACACCAGCAGGGTAGTAATGTGTGGCTGACACCTGGCCTGTGAAGGTCAAAAACAAATGAGGACAAAAGTATAAATAAATAAATGAATAAAAGTAATATAATAATGAATAATGCATAAATAAATATATGTAGACATTTATTAATAAAGGCAGAAATACAGAAGTAAACATATAAATGAAGAAATATATAATGAATTAAGATACTAGTCAAGAAATGTAGAAATACAGAGATATATAAATGTAGAAATATATGAGTAAATAGACAAATACATGTAGGAATACAGAAATACATAGATGTTGAAATATCATTATTAATAAATAAATTAACAAATAAACACACAAATAAATGCAGAAGTAAATAAAAGTATAAATAAATAAAATAATAAATGTAGGAAAACATGAATAAATAAACGTTTAAATATATATACAAAAATTACTATTATAAATACATAAACAAGAGAAATCACAAATCTATCTATTTATTTATTCTTTGGATTTATATATTTATAGTTGCATTTATTTATTCATCTATGTATTCAAACTTGCAGACGTTTCATGGATTTTTCATGACTGATTATCCTGTTTCCTGGTGACGCAACTATTAATTTATTTATTGTTATATAATAAATTGCTCTTATTCAAAAGAGTAGTTGAACACGCCCGTTACACGCAATCAGCTGACGGAGTTGCACCATAGGGGGCGTGTGGTATAGCGGGGAACGGGGCGTGGCTGTGACGGTGACACGTGAACCTCTCCGCGGTGACGCTGCTGTAGACCGCCTCACGTGTCCAGACGAAGCTGCAGCTCCACCAGCGGATCGTACTCTCACACCATCCGGGAGGAAGCTTCATCTTAAGGACAACCGCGTCACCTCGTCTCTGGGACCGTCTCCTCCATTACACCCTGTCTCCACTGCGTCCACAGCCCGGGTAAGGTGGAGGGGGGGGGGGGACAGGGGGCAGGGTTAGCTTTAGCTCGCTAGCCGGTGCTGCCATCAAGGAAGCGAAGCCTCCTGTGCGGTTAGCGATGATCTTATAGTCCGCACTCTTTGATCGAGTTTTGATTTTTAAAATTCGTCCACCACCAGCTAAAACTTGACTGTGACTATCACATGGATCTGGAAGCCCACAGTGGAATGGGGCTGACTAGCATCTGGCAACAGGAGATGTTGCTGAATTCTTAATTTAGCTCCTGGCTGTGGTGGTGGTGGTGGTGGGTGTGGATGGAGGCAGAGCCCCATCGACCTATCATGTCCCACCAGGTCCAATGTCCTAGAATGTGTCCAGGCCCTGGGACTCTGTGTATTTATTCACTGTGCCAGGTTATGTGTCCTCCACCCTGTTATCTTGGATATGTCTCAACTGGTGCATTTGAAAAAACAAAAACAGTTTGTTCACTTCAGAAGCATCAGGTGTCATCATGACATGGGAGGAACCTTTATGAGACAGTGTTAAAACTTTTGGTCACAGTGAAGGATAACTTCTGCACCTTATCTACCTATTTTATTTTATCTTGTGCTTCTGTTTTTTATTCTTTCTACCTCAATATTTTTTATTTTATTCTATTGTACTGTATTTTATTGTATTCAAATATACCGGCTGCTATGACAACTTAATTTCCCTTCGGGGATGAATAAAGTACTCTATCTATCTATCTTCTGCTGGGATTGTGACCAAATAGAAAAGTCTGGAACGCCACAGTGGAGCTGCCACTCTGCTGTGGTTTTAGCCTTTGTTGGGCCCAGACAAAGCAAAAGTCTGTCTGTGAATGGGGGGGCGGAAAAAAAAGACGCGTTGTTCAGCAGACCTGCAAAGCCCCGGGTGCTCTGTGGAATTAGCTGTGAATTAGATTATCAGGACCTGGAATTTGTATATTTCACTGACGCCTTCAGGGAAACAGGATGTACATGTTTTTCAAGAAGGGAGAGCTGTGAATATTTCCACAGAGCACAAACAAAATTGACGGGAACTGAGCAATTACGAAATCTATTAAACCATCAAAGGCAGGTAATACAACAAAGGTAAAACTGATCAAAGAGAGGAGCAAGTAACACCAGAGATAAAATGTAGGATGTTAAAAGGGCGAATAAATTCTGATAAGTACAATGATAAAATAAATATCTCAATGAAACGGTTTAAAACGTATACACCTGCCAAACAGACAGGTCATATAAATAGACAGTTAATACTATCAAGGATAAAAACAACAACAAAAAAGCAAATAACTTGCATACGTTACGGTCTTTGAATACTTTGAATACTCAAGTGAATTCTTTTTCTTTTTGTCACAGCTCCACACAATCATGAAGGGAATGATTCTTCAGCTCAGCCGCAGCCTGTGCCGCGCCGGCCCGGTCTGCCGCAGCAGCGTCTACTCGGGAACGCGTCCCGCCTCCATCGCCACCTCCAAACTGAGGGCCGACCGCCAGCTGACCCCAGAGGAGATCTACGCCCGCGAGGACAAGCACGGAGCACACAACTACCACCCCCTGCCCGTGGCCTTAGAGCGAGGGGAGGGTGAGTTCAACGACAGATGCTCACAGATGTTTTTGACCTATAATCTCCGGTCGTTTCCCTCAAAATATTATTCGTCTCTTACAAATTATCGAGAGACTTCTCACGAGCTTGTTTGTTTTTCTTGACTTCAGGCGTCCACGTGTGGGACGTGGAGGGCAACCGCTACTATGACTTCCTGAGTGCTTACAGCGCCGTGAACCAGGGGCACTGCCACCCAAAGATCCTAGCGGCGCTCAACGCCCAGGCCTCCAAACTCACCCTGACCTCCAGAGCTTTCTACAACGACGTGCTCGGGGCCTACGAGGAGTACATCACCAACATGTTCGGCTACGACAAAGTTTTACCCATGAACACAGGTGAGGAAAAGCGCCCGCAGCATTTAGCGAAAGGTTTCCTGTGTAGGTTCATGTTGACGTTTGTTTTTTTTACCCAGGTGTCGAAGGTGGTGAGACGGCCTGCAAGCTCGCCCGCAAATGGGCGTACAATGTGAAGGGCGTTCCCAAGAACAAGGCCAAAATCATTTTTGCCGGTATGTAAACATCGGATTTGAATCCTACTGTTTGGAAGCCCAACTTATCCCTGTGACTTGATTTGTTGACTCAGTAAATTAGCCGTGAGCGCTAACATTTTATCAATACCACAATGAGACTAACCAGCAGTCCAAGCATAAAGATTGACTCCCAGAACAATATGACAAATCTGCTGTATTCTTCCCACTTGTTGATCAGATGGGAATTTCTGGGGCCGCACCATGGCGGCCATCTCCAGCTCCACGGACCCCAGCAGCTACGAAGGGTTCGGCCCCTACATGCCAGGGTTTGAGCTCATCCCATTCAATGACATACCTGCACTGGAGGTACATGTTTAGATTCTGCCACACGCACACTAGGGACGGGAATCGGCAGGGACCTCCCGATACGATACTATCACGATACTTAGGTGGCGATACAATATGTATTGCGATTCTGTAAGTATTGCGATTCGATATTACGATTTCCTGCGACTTCTTTTGGTTATTTTTTTTATTTAAATACTGGCTCTTGGAAAAAAGTTGAATCATACCTTCAAATACAACACAGTCAAATTCACTTAGAACTTTACAAGTTTTATTTCAAATATTAACATTAACTTAATGACTGCCGGGCAGCCAATAGAGAAAAGAAATAAAAATGTGCCCTATTATTGTATAGCCCCAGTCAACTGCACACAAACTGACAGATTAAGAAATGTATGCCACTTAGGCTTCTTTTAAACAATAAATAAAAGGTAAATTAAATAGAATGAATAAAAGTTTACTTAGAATATAAACTTTGAAATAAACAAAAAGTAGGCTATGCTTCATTGTTGTTTTCATGTAGGCGATGCAATGCTAGTGCTTGGGTATGTTTAGATTCTTGTGCAAAAACAAGAGCTGGTCAACATGCTCCCTCCATATATCCCCCCCGTATAAACCAATAAATAAGTTTAAAAAATATTTATTATTTTAAAAAATCGATTTTTGAGGCAGCATGGCGATTTAAAATCGTCGTACACAAGAATCGCGATTCGTAACTGAATCGTTTTTCCCCCCCGTCCCTAACGCACACACAAGAACACACACACAATACAAATAGGGAGTATCCACCGTATTTGTTGTTTTCTGTTGTTTGAAACTGGTTTCTCTAGACTGCTGCAATTAGTCGCTATGTTCAACCCAGCTGTCAAAATAAGTACATACTTTTTGTTCGACCTGTCTCATAAGACCTCAAGCTATTTTAGACAGTAACATAATAGACGGTTATACAGGATACAGGATGTATTTGGCAGCAAAAGTGTCATCATACTTATAATCTGTTGTAATGTGCTTGGCAGACGAATGCAAGATGCAGGAACTCAATCTGCTGCCAAATTATTTTTTATTTACTGTTTTTTCCCCGGGCCTGACAGGCCCAACCTGGAAGAAATACTAAATATACATCAGATGCTTTTGAAATGAAGGAAAGTTGTTAGACCTGTAGTTGAAGGTGTATCTTATTACATCATTATTATCCTCCTAAGTTCAAAAACGATGTATATTTCTTAATATCCTCTATAACCAGCTGTTTACTGAAGCTGTTACGGCTGCTGCTTTTCTTTGTATACACATGAGCCTAATGATTGACTATAACAGAACGTCTTTATTTACAGAGGTTATCTGGGACACAGATTAAAATATCTGACCCTTTTCCCCCCTTTTTTTCCCCAGAAAGCCTTGCAAGACCCACATGTGGCAGCTTTCATGGTGGAGCCCATCCAGGGCGAGGCAGGGGTGGTGGTGCCCGACCAGGGCTACCTGACCAAAGTCAGAGAACTTTGCACCAAATACAACGTAGGTCAAGACGCTTGTATTCACTGTACGTGGCCGGTTGTGTCAATCGCACTGTCGCTGCTGCAGAATTTGTGTTTTTGTTCAGAGCTCGTCTTCTGCTCCCTCTTTTTCAACATGAGATACTTGTTTTGCATTCATCGTGTGTTGGTAACATCCACATGCCCCCTCGCCTGCGGACGCTGGTAGGGAAAGTTCTAGAAAATGTCCAGAGCAAATTACTTGAACATTTGTATTCTGACAAACAGCCTCTCTGTAACCTTGTGCAGGTAAATGTCCAGACCTCAGTGCATGTTTGAAAGCAGCTTTACCATCTTTTTTTTAATTTATAGTAAAACAGTATATTTTTGCATTATCTTCTCTATTTGACCAATTCAATTATTCTGCATGAAGCTTCCTGGGTTTAAGAATGTGATGTTGACTTCAAACAGCCCGCAGGCATCCGAGCAGTGAATAAAAAACACTGGAGAGTGCTAATGCATCTCAAGCTGCTTGGGAAGACGGCTGGAGTGAAACTGAACTGAAACTTAAAGTGGATACTAATGTGTTATTTGGCAACACAACAACAACTTTAAATTCATCAAGGTGCTTTCTGGGAAATCGCTGCATTATACCAAAAAGCTAGAGGTGACATTTTCTTAAGCCACAAGCCAGACATGCCCTGGGGGTAAAGTCTAGAGAAGTTGGTCTGGGGGTTTACCCGCAGTTTTCACACATATAACTTCCCTTACAGAGATCATGGGATCATGTTTACACCCTGACACCGTCGTTATGGCACCGCTTTTTCACCGGGAGATATATGTCTTCTTTCTTCTCGCGCCTGTCGTGTGTCAGTGAGCAAGAAAGTCTGCAGATAATCCGGAGGCTCCCACTTAGACATTTGTGTTCCCAACTACACCCTCTACGGAGATGATGCGGAGGATGTGCACGTCTGAATGCAGCTTTACAGTTTCCGTGGAGAACAAGTATTTCCTATATACACTGCTCCCTAAACTTTGTGTCCTCTGTGACTTGTCCAGGTGTTGTGGATCGCTGATGAGGTGCAGACAGGCCTGGCACGTACCGGCCGGCGGCTGGCCGTGGACCACGAGGAGGTCCGTCCAGACCTGGTGATTCTGGGCAAAGCTCTCTCTGGAGGAGTTTACCCTGTGAGTTTGTTGTCGCTCAGTCAAACTTCATATCACATTACATATTGGCCATATTGTATTTTAATCAGTACCTGACAAGTCCAGCAGTATAGATCATAGCAGTCAAGTCAACTAACATTTGCAAGAACCAATCTGTGTGTCAGGTATCTGCTGTGCTGTGCGATGATGAGATAATGCTGACCATCAAACCCGGGGAACACGGCTCCACGTACGGAGGAAACCCTGTGGCCTGTCAGGTTGCCATCGCAGCACTTGAGGTCAGCGTAAATGTTCACTTGGTTCCTTTTCTTGTTTACCTACCCTTTAACAAATCATCACTTGTATTTTCCCCTCTTTGTTCTAAACTGACTGAATGTCAAGTGTAATAAAACGTTTTTTTTAATGTAAAAATTCTTATGTGCAGGTGATGGAGGAGGAGAAGCTGGCAGAGAACTCTCAGAAAATGGGAGAGCTGCTGCGGAGCGAGTTAAGAAAACTGCCCATAGACATAGTGACAGAAGTCCGAGGAAAAGGTCTCCTCAACGCTATCGTCATCAAAGAGACTAAAGGTCAGTTTGAGCCTTTATTGGTTATTTTAGATGTAGAATTCTTTCATTTACATTGAATTAGTGGAACAAAATATCATAGGGCCAAAGTGATACAGATTGATGTGATAAAAATTTTTCCTGGTGAGGATTTTTCCTTCAAGGCAGCTTCATGTGTTCTTTATAGACTTTATTTGCATCTTGCTTTCACTTAATGGAGATCCATATGTATTTTACCCCCCCCCCCTCTCTCTCCCCTCAGAATACGATGCCTGGAAGGTGTGCTTACGCCTCCGTGACAACGGACTGCTGGCCAAGCCCACCCACGGCGACATCATCCGCTTTGCTCCGCCCCTTGTCATTAAGGAGCACGAGCTGCGCGAATGCGTGGAGGTCATCCAGAGAACCATCCTGTCCTTCTAAACCTATGTTTGGTAAAAAAGAAAAAGATCCTTCAAATCGACGATCCATATTAGCTGCAGCTGTGACTTGTTGAGAAGTCACCGATTTATTAGTTGTTTCTTAATTCTCGTTTTCTTCAAAGACAAATGCTTTTTGAAGGACTTTACTGTAGATATACAGTATAAAGACACTGTGTGTGGAGTGGGCTTCTGTGAGGATACAATGGCACTTTAGAAAAATGTCTGTAAAGAAAACGATTCCTTTAGAGTGCCTCGAGAAAGACTGCAACACATCTGTGGTTTTTCAGAAATGTTCTTTATTTGTTTTTAAACCTAATTTATCTAAAGTTAGATTTTCAATGGTAATGTAAATAATGCAGTGAGTCTTGAATGAAAACATTTTTTTTATTACAAGGACAAGCGGTTCTTACCAGTGAAATAAAGTGTAAAGTAACAGACGTTACTTTAACTTTATCATCAGAGGCAAAAAATTGAATCCTGCTTTTGTATAGCACTTTAGTGTTACACAGAAGGAAGTCTAACTTTAACTCACATGAAAACCCTGACTGCAGTACAGTCGTACAGACAATAGATCACAGTTGTATTAGCTAGTCTACTCAGCTTGTTACCTAAACGTCTGGGTTATTCAAAATCCCAATAGCAGAGATTCACTAACCGATTTTAAAAAGCTTTGAAATGTGAATTTTCTCTCCAGATTCCAGGTCTGGAATGATTTCATACACTTTCCATGTCCGTAAAAACCATGACGGCATTTTAATTTAAAAACGTTTATTTTAATTTAACCTAAGTTATGACTGTTAACCTTTCTGGGAGCTGTTACTATTGAACTTTTTTGCTCTTAAATTTTGTGTAATTTGTGGCGTTTATTTGAATTCTGCGAGGAAATGTGTTGTGTGAGGCTACTGGACGTTAGGGAGGACCTGTGCTTCTTGCTGAGTGTTCAACAAACCGATGAATGTTTTAACTGTCGCAAAACAATCATTTGCAAAGACTGTATAACATTTCACCTTGTTACAAAACTCGTTCCTTTAATAAATGACTTCTGTCTCGTCTCGACTTGTCCAGCAGTTAGTGGTAGAACTGTTGCCCAACAAGAACAGTATGTTCTTTGAGTCTGAATGTCCTCCTCGTGTTTGAGTGGGTTTTTTCTGTCTTCCTCCCACAGTCCAAAAGCATGCAGATAAGGTCAGCTGGAAACTTGGAGTCAACCATTGGTGTGAATGTTTGTCTGTATGTCAGCTGTGCCAAAAGATGGCGACCTGTCCAGGATGGACCCCGGGTCTCCACCCACGTCACCTGGGAATAGCTCCACCTTATGGGGGATGGAGGTCTGTGTCACCACAAGGCAAAGTACACAGATTATTTTCACATTGTCCCAATACTGTCTGTGCACCTAGTCCAGTATGATGCAAGGCTATATATATATATGTGACACTAGATGGTGCTGTTCCCTCATTGAATCTTAACAATTAAGAGTAGTTAGATGAACTATTGCAAACAAGGTTAAAAGCCTTTTTAGGTAACAGGAGGAAATGTGGTGATATTACAGTCACACTGGTGATCAATTTCCAGACTTTGTGACAGATCTTGTTTGAACTACGTGTGACGAGGCACAAACTGGATGATCGGATGAATCAAGTCACAATTGTCCTGAGCAGCAGGACACTGGCACACTTAAAGATGTTTGATATATTCATACTAGTCGTTCCCAAGAGAAACAACAACAGAATGAATCCGCATCTAATTTCTTATATAACAATATAAAACAGCAGTAGCTTCAGAAGTAAAACAGCAAAACAGGCCTGAAACATGTTATCAGTTCAAATATCCCCACCGATACATGTGTATGTATCCCATATGTAGATTTAATTAAAGGACAAAAACACGTTTCATAAGCAACATTTTTAGAAATTTGAAATGAATGTGAAATTGGGGACTTGCTGGCAAACTCTCCCACTCAATCTGTGGGATCAGCAGAGCCTGACAAGCTCTCATTAGTCAGCAGTCATTAACAAACCACAGGGTCTCCGCTCCTCTCACTGCTTATTTAAAACCAGGGAAGTTGTTTAGGAAAGGCTCCAGCTACATACTGCATGACGTTATGGATCAATAAAATCCATTCTAATTAGTTTAGTGCTTTGCACTTTTACAGGTACACTCCTGGCCAACTGCACTTAGAAGACTTTGTATTGAGGGTGTTTTGGGCACTATTATCTAATTTATTATTTATTACTTGGATGTACATAAACTCCCACTGTCTGATTTCCTGGTCAATTAACTATTAGCAGTATTAACAGTATGAGTTAGGGTCCCCGAGCTTCTGCGACCTTCGGAAGGGAAAAACCCAGTTTGTGCAATAATGGTAATTACTTCGGATTTCAGGCTAGAGGTAGGATCAGGGTTATGGCTAGGAAGGTCGTAGAGACTTGCGAGTGGGCTCTACCCCCACTAATGCGGGCACTCCCGATCCATTGGTCCCATCCTCGAGCTTCTGCGACCTTCGGAAGGGAAAAAACTTTTAATGTGGGGGTGACAAGTTTGCCATATTTTCAAGTTAAAATGTGCCGAGGAGCTTATGTTTTTTGTCTCCTGTCCATTTGTTTGTTGGTTTGTTTGTTTGTCAGCAGCATTATGGAGGGTCTACTGAACGGATTTCCACAAAACTTGGAACTCAGCACACATAAAACTGGTTTCATAAGGGAACATTTGGGTATACGCTCTACTATTGTCAAATTGGAGTGAAAAGGTACGTTTCTGAACTGCTTTATACTATGAAATAAAATAACGTAAATAATTTAATACACTTTCCACCACTGGCTATAAGCTCTAATCTTCCCTGACCTTCAGTCCGCTGCCTAATGATCAGATTACAATAGATAACTATTGGGCTTGTTGTTCAGGGGCACGGCGGCCCACGATGTAGGACAGGTCATTATTTTCATATGAAGCGGAGCAGAGTGCAGCGAGTCCCGGAGTTTGCTTGTGAAATATGAGTGGAATTCGGCCTGGCAGGAGAAATGAGGAATATCACCGGGTGACACCGTGCAATCCGCTTGCGTCCTGCCTCGGCTTTGATCCTGCGCTGTGTGGAGACCTGCATCCCGAGCCGCCATGATAGGGGGGGAAGGCATGATGTATTCCACAAATGAGCTCCAGTTTTGGCAGGGGAGTGACAGGCCACAGGCTCTGTGAGGATCTGGGAACACCGAGGTCCAGGCTCCAGCAGGGCTTTTGACAGCCTCAGCCAAAACCCAGAGACGCTCCTGTAAAGCTACTTGAATTTCCCCACCACGCGCTCGCTGACAACACTCAGCCCGGCCTATTCGAGCATGTGGCGTGAGGCCGGCTTCAAAGACCGACGTGTGCTCCACCACAAGTCCACGGACCAAGAAGGTCAAGAGGGACTGGATAGCTGCTCTCGCTCCTCTCTCTCTCAGCTCTTTGTTCCTCACCTCCTCTTTTGTCTTCCCTCTTTTTTTCTCCTTCTCAGACTCATTTTGTTTTAAACTCTGTTATCTTTCCCTCGTCTCTTCTCTCTTTTCCTGCCCCTTTGTATCTCTCTCTCTCTCTCCTCCAGCCCATTTGTATTCACCCCTTACATAATGGTGAAATCAGATTGTGGTGCTTTGCAAGGATGTAATCAAAGGGCCGTGACTGAAATATAATTCAGGTAAAGTTGCAGTTAAGAAGAGGATGAATTATAAAGCTCTGTATCCATTAAATGTATGGAAAATAAGGTGTCGCCCTGAGAATTATGACGGATACCTCGCTGGGCAGCATAAGCTATTCATTTTTTTTTTCCGGGGCCAGGAATAAATCAGAGAAATTGTTGGGCTCGCCTGCCAGTGTTCATATTAACGGGCCTTTTGCATTAAGTTTATGACAGCTGAGTGCACGGATGAAATAAATGTGCATCTTAAAGGGCAAATGACACATAATCCTTAAAGAGTTATGTGCACTGACCATTTTTCCCCTCCTCCAGGAGCCACTTCCAGTTCCCACCATGCAGTGGGGTTATTATGTATTGATCAAGAGCAGCAATGTTCTCAGAAGGACGGGTTCCTCCCCGCACATCTGAGGCCCCACTTGGGACATGAGACACCCACACCATTGGTTTTAGTCATCACACCCTCACTTGGTTCATTTCTGGGCTGCGTACAAACCTTTAGAAAGGTAAAGAGGACACGGTCTCGGCTTTAGAATTTGCAGAACACACATAATTGTCAATGTTCTAAAACATCACAGATGTCATGTACAAAAAAGAGACACTACAAATGATACAGAAAAAAATCGCCCAAAATTGTATTTATGTCGGCTCTTGTCGCTGAAAAGCTCTCAAATGCTGTTGCCTTTCCAAGTTGACATCTTCTTCAGCATCCTCTGCGTAGATGGCTATTCTTCTCCATCCTCCCTTTTGACATTTTTAGTTTTGGATCCATCAATATATATGTATATTTATATATATATATATATATCTACTGGAAAATGTCAGTATCAGTGTTTTAGCTTTAAAACTTTATTCAAGTGAAGTTACTTCAAAAACAAGCAAAAATATTCCCCCCATCTTTAAATTAATGGCATTTTTTATGTAATTTCCAGCCTCCCACACATTTCATTTACGCAAAGGCCAATAATAAACAGCATCCCCACACTGCAGTGATCATGCAGGAAATTAGATGAATCACATTGAAGAGTATCTGATGCATTACGTTTCTGTGTGCTTCTCTGGCCCCCGTGGTACTGAATGTAAAATGTCTGGCTGCGACTCCACTTTATGCAGGAGGAGGATGACTCATGTTTCTTTTGCTCATGTCTCTGGACATCCTTTCTTCACTTTGTGTTAGAAAACAGCAACTCAATTACAAATTTGTTTAATTGCATTATACGCAGCTGGGAGCATAGCCCTGCGTGTTTTTGACTCGAAAGACATGATGAGATTCAATGGACTTCCACTGGTTGGAGTCTAGTTTCAGTGTAATGAATGAGGAGAGGTTCACAGGGGAGGAAAGTTATGGTTGAAACCAAGACCCTGGGTGGTGAGAGTCTGTTTCCAGGTTGTGATTCACTGAATTGGCTTTTAAAATTAATGTGAGCCCATGATATCAGCATTTCCCAAAATAAATACAGGAAAGTTGTGTGGCACATAATGAACTGAAGCCAAAACATCTCCATCGCCCCCTGGTGGCTGGCTAAAGAAACGTTGGCTTCGCTTCTGTGGAGGTGTAATGTCGTCCATCTTCATGAGAAGTCTGTGGGCAGTACCTACAAGCTTGTGGACTTCTCCTGCCCTCCAATGGCCAAAAAATGGAAAACAAAATCAATAACCGCAACTTTAAATGGGTTTTAATTATTTTAGACTAATATTAACTAGACTTTATCATGTAAGAGTCATGCAACTTATTCGTAAAGTTGATATTTCAGTAGGTTTCATGTGCAGCTTCTCCTCCAGTAGGAGGTACAAGGCCCTCATGTGGCAGCCACAACACTGCAACCACAGTGAAATGAGCCCACGCCACCACTTGCAGCCATAAAATACGCCTTCGGGTATTTGGAGGCAACATAGGCCGCAGACAGCAGCAGTCAGCAGCAGTCAGCATGGCTTTGCCTTTTTTCGCCGCCCTCTTCTCAGTTCAGGTCAACGTAAGTGGCTGGTGTCAAGTCGTCTTACTCGGCCGAGGTCGTACACAAACTGATGCTCCGTAAGGACCTGGCTTTACGCTACAGATGCACCACAACAGCTGCAGACAAAGCCTCAGTGTTTACCGAGTTCAAGGCTGAGGCACGGTAAGAGTAGGAGGAAGCAGGAAGCAGGAGGAGGGCAAGTGGGAGAGATGTATAGGTCTCAGCTTCCAGTGCTGGAGGAAGAAAAATGACGATGGGACCACAGTGGTGCCCACAGGAATTCAAGTGTCAGGGCTAGAAAACATAGAGTGGCCATCCTGCTGTTGAGCCCGGTCCCATCAGGACCAGACAGCGTGTTCGTAGATTCGAGGTTCAAGTGGGTAAGGTTAATAATTTAGACAAGTTCAATGTTCAAAAGTTTCACAGTAATAGGTTTATTGTATAAGAACAATACTTACAGAGAGTCTCTGGGGTTCTGCCGGACACGTCACCAGGTTCACTGGATCATGTCGAGAAGAAGCCCCCCTCATCCTAAGTCCACAGTATTTGTAAAGACACAGGGTGCAACACAGAGGCGGTTCTTTCCTTGAGGGAACTCAGCAATAGGCCAGATGTATACTGTCTCCTCAAAGTGCAGTTTTTTGCAAGCATATCACTGTTGAGAGAAAGTCCAATCCACCAGGTGTCCCACTATTGTGCCCTTATCAAACAGGGAGGCTGCCACAGCGGAGAGACACAGCAGTTTAGACTTAGAGGAGGTTTTCATACCTTTTTCTCACAATATTTCATGAATTACTTCATTGTCTTAATTCTGGCACGTCCTCTCTCCTGTGCATGGTTACCAGTTGGTTGCTAAGTATGCTCTACCTGTGGTTGTGCTCTGTGTCTGACCCTGCGTCTGAATCAAATAGATATACATCATTCCAATTAAAAGAAACAGTTGTAGTATTATTGATTCTATAGACTATACAGCTAATATTTATTCACAGGATATATGTAAAATATAGTCATAAGATAAAGAACAAAACATAGATATCTCAACACTGCACATCAGTTTGTGTGACAAAAGCGAGAGTGTAAGATACCTGGTGGAAGGAGAAGAAGAAAATGGAGGTGAGGAGGTGAGGGATAAATCGGCCTTGTACATACGGTGCTTGCTCCTTCAACAATTGGATGGGATGTGCTGGGCAGTGTGTGCGCAGCTCGGATCAAAAGAGGTTAATCACAAGAAAAATCCATCTCTGTGCACGGAGGCAGAGACAGGAGGAGTCGTCCGAGGGAGCAACCCGAAGCATCACACTCGGGCCGGGCAGGCTGCCACAGAAGCTCTCAGTGTCATAAAGGATAAATCACGGCACTAAACATCACCGCGGCGCTCTCCGTCCGATGCAGCACTCCCTCGGAGTTTGGCAAACACAAAATGTGACTTTTGAACTTCAGCAGCTTTTGTAAAAACGTCTTTCAAAGAGCAAGGCCGTGGAGAGGTACAACAACGCACAGAGCCGGCTGTTAGTGCCAAAACGGTGCAACACGGTGTAAAGGAAGCCGCCCTCGGCTGAAGGACGGGAAGAGCTCTCCTCTCTCATCATCCAGCTGAGGTGAAATGAATCAGCAATGTTGTTCCTGTTTGAAGTCTGAGCTAATTAATTACTAATGAGGGATGTCATATTTCATTAGATAAACTCAGTCATTAAAGAGAGGTGGGATTAATGACTGTGGATTGTGGGGATTTATTCCCACCGCCAAGGATGCTACGTTTGTTTGTCTTGTTAGTGAAGTATATTTCTGGTCAGCCGAGAGGTTGATGTGGTTGTCGAAGTTTGATGATGAGAAAAGGAACGCGGACCCAGTACTTACAAGTATAATAATGTTTATTACACAGAAGTTTCCCAGGTCAGGACGAGCTCTAGAACTCGGAGAAATCACCCAGGCCAAATAGTGAAGTCTGACTTGCAGGGGTCTTACACACATTTATATAGAGAGTTTGGTTCCGCCCATGACTTCAGGTAAATACCGTCCCCCATGAGATTTCTGACTTAAAGAGGGACATGTTTTTGTGTCCGAACATGAAGACACATTGGTCAAGAACATTCCTTCTACACCCATCCATTAGCTAGTCAGAGGTCATTCTCAAAGTCAAGGATCATTTCAAAAAGGGGGACAACTTCTAAAGTAAACATCTGGAGGACTCCCTGAGAATGTCCGAGAGTCCAGATGGCAGGTATCATAAACGTAAGCCTGTCATTATGTTTTGAACACATACCAAAATGATCTACTCTAACGAATACACGACATTAGTTAGAAGCATTAAACAAAAACGAGTGGACAGATCACAATGAAACCTGGTGGGAGGATGCAGTGCGAGTCACAGAAGAACTGAAAGTGGTGCGGATCTGAATCAGGGGCCAAGTCCAGGATTTCTTTATTTTTTCATCGTGAAATTTGGCTTTTTTGACAAATTTCATCAGGCAATAATTCATCAGGCAAAAAAACAGGCACCCAGTGGGGACTGTTGGGCCTTGGTGGTGGGATGTGCTCCCCTGAGTGCTGTTGTAGTTTCCAAAATTGACTTTTTTAATTACCTTTCTCAAACTGCAACCAATTAACCACACTAGTGGATATCAATTCCCTAAATATGCCTTATTTTGTTCACCGAAACCCATTTGTTCACATCACCTCCTTAGCGCAGGTAATTATTAATGACATTATCTATCAAGCTGCATGGCTACTGTTGACATGATGGAACAATACCAGGCAATATTTCCCGAGAGTTTTCTGTCTGCGTGGGAAACGACCAGCGACACCGACAGAACAGACGGAAGCACGATCAGAGAGTGACGCTTTAATTAAAAGCTACACGCCATTTTCTGAAAGAAAGCAATCCCCCTTGACGCGTGGTAGGTAGGAAGAAACACACGCTGAAAAGATTACTACAAGAGCAGCCGACACGCAAATGACAACCGAGCCTCCTCCGACAAAAAGTGTGACATTCCTTATACGTGCGAGTAAATGTGTGTGACTCCATTTAAAGGCTGTTGCCACGTTCACACTGCTGAGGATATTCCCACCTATGTTTTCTCTGTGCTCCTTTTCTCCTGTGTTAAAATGTTTTATTCTGTCATCTCGACTTTTAACTTGCAGTTGTGGCTCATGTGAGACTTTCTGCAGAGCTCTGATGATTCCTGGAAGTGTGCACAGTCCTGCTGATGCTGCACATGCAGACCTCATCGTGTGTTCGCAGCCCACAGGCCGTCCACTGGGAAGATTTAAAGCGTCCTCGCCGTCCTCCGCACCACAGCTCTGTGCCCAGAGGCCATCAGCGCTCTAGGCCCGGTGCAATAGGACGACAACAAATATCCTCCTAGTAGCCTTGGGAAGAGGGAATACCCACAATGCAACATGCTGACGTCTTCTGGGTTCTGTAGCGACCCTTCCGTTTTTATTAGAAATTACCCTCAGTGGTGGAATCCACGAGCGCTGATTTTCTCAGAAGACGACAGAGGGAATTACATTTTTTAGACGTCTGGTTCACATAAAAAACTAATTTCAAAATCGTTTATTTGAGCAGTTCCTCTGCAAAGCTTGAATACGGCCTTGTTAGAAAATGGTTATTTGCGGATATTTAGTCCTTAGCCCTTATAAAAATGAAGCCTCTCTCTCCCTCAGACTCCCTCGATGCTTCTCCGCTGGAACGGGTTGGAAACACAGCTCGCTCAAAATCACTGACCTTTTTGTTAACTGCGATTTAATGGGGTGATTAGGTCTACTTTGCTCCTTTTCAACGTATACATCCATCCTCCTAAAAGTGTTGACATTGCAATAACCCTCGCTTTCGGCGTGGCTCCTCCTAATGGCCGCTTGCTCACCAGCGAAACGCCAAACAAGCACACCCTCCACATTTTCAGGCACCGTTTTTATGAAATCCATAAATTCTGCGTATTTATGATTGGGCCGCCTGGAGCTCGTAATGAGAGTAATGAAAAGGTTCTGCCTAGCAACACTTTGACCTGCAGACCAAAGGAAAACAAACAGTAAGGTCCTGGTTATGTCACGCCAAGGTTTTGGACTCGGGATCGGTTCTCTCCGTGTGCGTTGGTCTTATGTAAGTCTCAATGAAAATGTCTCACCGAAGACATAAAACCTTTGACGACACAAGGACAGATCTGTGCCTGTTTGTTTGCAGGAGCATTCCTGAGGCAGACACAGCCGGCAGGGACGGCTTTAGAGGAGAAACCGCCCCCCCGACCTGAAGATTGACGGCGCTAGCTGTTTGCTGAAACACTTACAGCTCCATCAATCAATAGTTTCTATATTAAAAATTGATCGGATGCCTTTTCTGCAGTCCCACTAAGCAGAGGCCTTTAGCCTCTTTTAGCTTGATGAGTCGGGTTGGGTCAACAAAGCGTGTCACTCTCTCATAAGGAGGCCGCAGTTTGCATCCTGTCACGTACAAATATTGGTTTATTTTCCGCGAAGACATCGATCTTTCTCCTCACCTTATCCAAGTAGATTTACTTCCACGGACCTAAACAGAACTTAACCATTGAAGTGTCGGATCAGAAAAGCTTTTGATATATTATTTAATCAAATGGGTTGTTTTGTCATGAGGGCTTGGAACACGAGGGAATTCTTGAGTGATCAGACGTCTGGGAAAATTGGTAGTGTTTGATTTCTGTTGGGAAAAACAAAGAGAATCTTTTCCTGAGGGGGTTTTATTCGCCTTTGTGAATGCACACAAGCAAAATGGGTCTGGAAATAAGAAAAATAACTAACTAGCATGGAACTCAGTAGAGCGCTTACCTCCGCCAAGGTCCAACAGTCCCTTAAATTCAATCAAGCCTTACAGCTGAGGGCACATTCTGTTTCTCAGCTACACATTGATGGCTACAGGTTTCTAACTCCTACATTTAAATTCATCCTGTCTTACATCCTATATATAAATGCACTACATTCCAGTCTAACGAAGAGAGTGCAAATACTAATTTAGGTGCTGGTGATGCAACAAACGACTGTACTGAGGGAAAATATTTGTAACTAGGAAACAGATTACTACTAATCAGCTAAATCTGGGGAGAGACACAAAGCCTTGCATTGTTAGTTTATGTTTATACAGATTTGAATTTGTATTGGCATGAAATCGATAGCAATTGTTTGATATATTTATAGGGAGGAAGCCTGTGATTACAAAGGAATTGTAGAGTAATCAGACATCTGTGAATACTGAGTGTTTTGATTTCTTTTGGAAGGAACAAATCTTAGGCCACGCAACATGAAAACACATTTACATCCATCAGATCCAGATTGTTATTTGGATCCGTAATAGATTGCCAACCCCAAATATTTCTGAATTTGTAAAGCAGGATTCACACTTAATTCTGTGAAATAGCAACAAGAATGTAAAGAAATAGAAAAATAATTCCTGGATGCACTCCTTGATACGAATCCACGCAAAATTCAGTGGGTTCTTTCCTGACCCATGTCCTTCCAATAATATAAATCCTCTGCACATCACACAAATGACTCCACACGCATCAGCTACAGCTCATGTCTTTTTGCAGTAAAATTTTACTCCAATAAACCGAGTCACGAATTTCAGCCAGGCACCTTTATCCAACTCTCAGACCCCAGCAGAGTAATATGCAGTCAGCACACCTCACACACAGAATCCTACATTGTTGCCTACCGGCCAATCACCTCTCTAACACACAGTTCAGTGGTTCGACTCTGCAGACAGGGAGGCTCTGTAATGTTTCATAATCAAGCGTATCCATCCGAGCGTGGAGAGCAGCTGGACTGGGCTGATATTAGTATGCCCCTGGTGTGGCTCGGTGACAGAAGCTGGAGCCCGCTCGCTCGGCCCCTCTCTCCCAGCCATTGCACGGTGTCAGATGGAGAATTTTATGTGACAGAGGGTGGAATGAAATGTGCCGGGCGCTCTCCAGCCAACTTAGATTGGCTTTTGTAGCATTTACTGTTTTGAGATAACAGATGGTCAGGGCGCACATCGGTCAAAGCCAGCGCACGCTGGAGCAGGACGGCTCTGAGAGCTGATTTGTGGGAAGCCCCGACACCAAATTGTAGCAGAGGTTGACATCGAGGGACGGACAGAGATTTCATATAAAAGTGTGTGCAGTTCAGATTTTAAATCAAGTGCCTGACAGGGAGTTTGCGCTGCCGGGCGAGCCTAGCTGCCACCTGACAGATTGTGATCAAATCAGGTTTGGCATTTGGAGAGCTGTACCTGGAACAGCTGTCTCTCCCCTCCACCGTGACAGATGCTGCAATTAGTGATAGTGACGACTGCCAACTGCTGACATGGCTTTGTATCAGCCACCTACCTTCACTCCGCTTGTGGCTTTTTTTAGAGGGAATCATTAGCTTATCTCGATAACCATGTCCCCAGCAGAGAGAAGCCAATCCCAGAGGCAGCGCGGCCTCAGACAGGTGTTCTCGCCCAGCGGGTGACGGCTTGTCACTATTGTCGATTTTCAGAGCCGGACTCAGACACTTCATCCAGGGCTGGTACAAATGCACACAGTACCACAGCAATGGGAAATACTATCATTACCATTGACTGGCAGAATAAGAGGAACAGTATATATCTATATTTATAAATGTCTATATATATATATATAGCATATATTTAAGAGAAAGAGTATGTGTGTATTTGTGTGTGTGTGTGTGTGTGTGTGTGTGTGAGAGAGAGAGAGAGAGAGAGAGAGAGAGAGAGAGAGAGAGAAATTCCCTAATTCACTAACATTTTATAAAACTTATCTTTTCTGTTCTTTAATTTTCTTTGTATGGTTTAGTTGCAGATGAAAAGAAGGGATTAAAAATACAATCTTTGTTTTCTGTTTCTTAATTTTAAACGTCCATATGACCAAATGTTTTACTTAAAATTCTTATTGAAGCTGTATTGTTGACAATGAAAAGCACACGATTACATACCTTTTTCATTTTGGCGCCAGTCAGGAAAAGTCAGAAAACAAAGTTATAACCAAAGGACGACAGATTACCATAACACTTTCTACAAGAATGTCTTGGAGCCAAATGAACTGCGGTTGAATTTGCATATAAATCTCCTGCCAGAAACTATTCAGCCGACGATATCACTATTGTAAGAGAAGCGTGCTTGCATTTCTAAAATGTTTTTTAAAGTTACCTCAGAAACATTCATTTCAATATAATCCACATTTGATTGGATTCAAAACTAAGCTACAATTTATATTATGGTGCATGGATGATAGAATACATTTACTAATATTTTAATTCAAAAGGTTCAGTGGACTAATTTCAACAAGATCTGTTTTGTGAACACTTCCTCACAAACTTGCAGATTCACCCACATCAGCTATTTTCTACATTTAAAAAACCACACAACAGTTTCTATAATTTAAACAGACCATTTAACAACATGGTGTAACAGTTTAATTGTGATTTATTGTTGTGAATATTATGGCAAATGTCCAGGGAAACTCGATCCTGTGGATTTAGGAACAAACCCATGATTGTGTCTCACAGAGCTGCACTTTCAGGCTGGCACTCTGACTGGGAGCACATTCCAAGAGCTGGGGGGAAAAAAACCCTACAGTGGATATCCTTCTTTTCACCACCTCTCTCCTTGTCCATCTATTAATGGTGAATTCATTGGTTGCCAAGTCTGGGCCCGACCTCCAGATAGATAACAGGTAATGTTATCCACCCTGACATTTCCCCAGTTAAATGTAGTCTCTGGAATTCAAGCTACATTTCTTCAGACACAAAGACTCTCCAGAAAATCCAGTTTTTCCTCCTCGTCTGTATCGATTTAATGCCGAGACAAGAGCGGAGAAGCCGGGGATGGAGGAGGGAAACACCATCACAGAAACAGGGCTTTCTAAAAAAAAAAAAAAAAGAAGCTTTCAACGTGTTAGGCCGGGATTTTCCGGTGACAGAAAATAAATGGGCTGCATTTACAGAGGCTTTCCACCAACATGATATGTGTGGTTGCGATATTGAGAGAGAAACTGAATGATAGAGAAAGGATGGGGTCATTGCCTGCTGTGATGGTCATTTGTCTGTTATCATGAGTTATATAAAGGGACCAAGAAATGGCGTTTTGTCATTCACTCAAACAGAGGAGCACTCTTTCATGTCTGCCAACTACTGAGAGTTGTATGCTTATCTCTTTTTTCACAAAACGACCGGAATTGAAGAAATGTATTTTCCAGGTCCTTGGAAGTCCTTGAGAAATGAAAGGTGCAAAGCTTGAGTGGGCGGCATTGGTGCGACATCTATCCCTGGTGAGGGAGGTGGACCGTGGAGGAGCCTTGCACCTATGGAGGATGTGAAAGATCGGAAAATACTGTCAATACAATACAGCCATGCTGCTGCTGGTTGTATTAGGCCTCTGATATTCTCCATTATAGACCCTATGGATACATACAGTACATGTTTGTACTTGAAGGAAACATTCTTTAAATGTGGAGTAGATGGGTCCCTACATGAGCAATCTGTGAAAAAAGAAGAACAAGAGCTGCTTTGTCTGCTGTTGCATTTGTATTCTTCTAAAGATGAACTGTAGAGATGAGGGTAGCACTAGTGTCCATGTGGACCGAGCAAATTGGAGCCTCATGTACAACCCCCTGATGACAAACCCTTGGGTGCTCACCAATGTGGAAAGTGTAACACTGACTATAGACTGACAAATTGTCAAAGATCACATCTATCTTTTTCTACAATCTTCCCCGGCCTCCCTGTTCTCAAAAATCTATTTGCACTTTTCAGATCCAACCTCTCACAGTGAGGATTTCTATCTGCTACTTTTATCCATCATGGATCTCTCCACTGAAGTAATCCACTGGAGACATCTGCCAACAATCCAATCATCCCACAGTAATAGTTAATATACTGAAGGGTTAGATACTGAGCTCTGGGAGTAAATGGTGTGATTCAGAATGTAAAGCTGATTATTTCACTAATATGATGTGTTTCCTGAGCAGAGATCTGAAACAGATACAGGACTCGATACCTGAATTCACCAAGCTCAAGGTTTCAAGAATCTAAATCTAAACTGATTTCAAAAACAACTTGGACTTGATTTGGATTATCTTGACTAAGGCCTGTCCCCATGTAGAAGATTGAGTTTAGGCGTGTCCGAATCTCAGTTGACTTTTGACCTGACTCTGAACGTGTCTCAAAAGACTGCATTGTGACTTGGACTTGTCTCAAATGACCAAAACTTTTGAGAAAGGTAAACTTTTCTCCAATGACTAGAAGTTGGACTCAAGCTTACCTTAAATATCCTGATAATCAGACCATAACCCAAAATCATTAAAATTACCTCTGGGCCAAAGGATACTAATTTTGTGTTCATCAGCCAGTGGATTTACTAATAATAACTTGGGCTTGTCTCAAATAATTAGAGAGTTAATTTAGACTTTTCTTACTTCTCACTTCGACCTGCCCCGACTGATTCAAAAACCCTTCTGGGCCACAGCATATTCACACCGTGTGCATCTCGATCGTGGTCTGCCTGTGGATTTATTTACTTCCCTTCACAGTCCCAGATTCTCTGAAGAGATCCGCTAACAAGAGAAACAACTAGAAAAACATGCACAGTGTATAAAACGAGGCAGCGAGGATTGTGCTTTCGGCTGCACTGGATATTCTAATAAAAAAAGGATGCATATAATGCTTCACATAAATGTAGAAGCAGCCAGCTGTGGAATATGGCAGCCATTAAAGTGGAGAGGGTTATTTTTTATTGAACAAAGCCGGGACGACCGCTGGGGAAAGGGTGCGGCGGCTTTGTTTTCCTTCCAGAAACCTTTAGGAACAACTTATTCAGGACACGATAAAATGTGAAGAGCTCCCTGAAAGAAAGAGTGGGAATGAAGATGAGAGCTGTGTGTGTTTGAGTGTGTGTTCGAACACCATGAATGCGTCTGAGATAGTGAGAGGATAATGAAGGCAGGGAGATCAATGACTTCTATCTCTTCTCTTGCAATCTAAAAATAAGTTTAATTGAGTTAGTGAAATGAAATGTCATTGCAATATGCAGCCTATCGATTCTATGCTTCTGTACTCGGCCTGAGTAGTTTGCTTCAAGTGAAAGCAACTCTGAGAACAACAGAGACAAACTGCCAGAACTTGCATAACCATTTTTGACCGAGGTGAAACTGGTGCAGTAGCTGGTCTGGAGGCGATTCAATTTGCGAACCTTTTAAGAACCAGTTTCCACGGGCTATTACGTCACTCTATTTGTTTTTTTCTCTACATGAATTTCCCTCTAGCTTGTTCTGCACTTCAGCTGATGAACTCAGAACCCCGAGACAGTTTAGACCCGTTTCCACTGGTCAAAGAAGCCCAAAACACCAACTAGCATCTGGCTTTTGTCTGGAATGGGAATGGAAACAAACAGAAATCATTCCCGCGTTAAATGAGTCTGCAGTAAATACAGGTTTTAAATCAGCCCCGACTCCAATCAGCAGCAATGGAAAAGACAATAACCAGGTTTAAAAAAATCTATGTGTACTGGCCAACTTTGGTGGAAAAGAGGTATTAGTCTCCTCCGCGGACCTTATGCTTTGTAGAACACATATGAAACAAGCTCTGTTTTTCAAAGGTGTTTTTCACATTTGGCTTGGTTGGTCTTGTTGGTTACAATTATCCCGTCCCTAGCCCTTTGGTTGGAAAATGGTTCTTTCTTCTAGACCATGCAACATAGTGTCAGTGTTTTACTAGTTTTTTGGGGTGAAAGCCGGTTCTTTGGCTGTCGAAACTTAACAAACTTGTTCGAGGTTAGGTGAAACATGGGTGACAGTCACAGAACAGATTTGAACGAGGCGCTGTTGTCTCGGTGAACCTGCTTTGTCACCACAAAGGGGAACAGCAGGCAGAGAGAGACAGCTCCTCTGATTTATCTTCACACTTTTGATACGGCTGAGACATTTACTCAAAGAGTGCAACTTTTTAACTGAAGGAATCTGTGTTGCCTTCCAGACGCCTCAGGACATGAATACTGCATTTAGATGAACTCCAAACACTGACATTATTTATAGAGGCAATCATTGTCGGCCGTGAAGTGAACTCTGTCTGCCTGCGCCGAGGAGCTGACCTCCAACAGTCTGTATTTGTGTCTAATATTGGAGCAGTTAATAAAGCACTGATTCAATCAACGCATCAGTATTAACATAGACGTCTGTTACAAAGTGTGTGTTCACATAACTGCGCCTCCTGCAGTGTTTAATGAGATGAGACGTACATTTTCCCCATCGTTCCCAGCTGTGTTTTTATGACGAGTGTCTGTGCCGTTTCTTCCCTCAGCAGTTCGATGAAGATCTCACCCCTGCTCCTTCCAGACTCTCTCTTCATCGTCTGCATCGCGGGGTCGATGAAGCTGTCAACGAGACAGTGTCGGGCCAGAGTGATGGGAATAGACTTTGCGTCAGTCAGTCCCACCTGCAGTGTGTGTGTGTGTGTATGTGGTGTGTGTAAGTGTGTATGTGTGAGTGTGTGTATGGAGGCTACAGGCACTCGCTTTTATCCTAATCCTCACAATTACAGTCCCTCAGCCAAATCATTTGCTGTCAGTGAAACGTAGAGCGCTGTCAGAAAGCATTTGGACATTTTTAATTTTGTTGGCTTTGGACTGCACAGAAAAATAAGTGGAAGGCAATCACATCTATATCAGACAAACTGGGTAGTAACTGTAACCTTATTATTGTAGAAAAAGCTGAAACCTATTGCAGTTTGTATGAATTATTCTGATATATCATTAATTGTCAAGCCCTGGTTTGATGGAAAGTGGTTTTGTTGCTTTTGTGTTCTTCGGCTAAGAAACAAACTAGAAGGGCTCACACCCTATCTCGCGGCCCCAATCCTCTTCTTCTTTGGGTCATCTTACGCCTCCACAAATCTCAGGTTCAGCAGTTTTTGTATAATCCTGCCAACTAACGAAGAGACAAACAAATGCAGACGAATGCAGAACCCTGGTGGAGGTAATTACGATAACAAATAATAATACAAGATACTGCACTTTTATACCTGATGTCAACATATTGCAGTATTAAGAATCAGTATTGACATTAAAACACAGTTGAGGTTCATTTACAATCGTGGAATTCTACAAAAATATTAAATTATTTGGAATAATTACTTTTTTATTTTTATCAGCAGTATAAAACCATAACCATTGTTTCTAATGCATTATTAAGCAGTCAGAATCAGAATCAGAATTATTTTATTCGCCAAGTATATTTGCACATACAGGAAATTGCCTTGGTGTCATTGGTCATATGTAGATATAAGGATATTTTAAGTGTTTATCATTATAAAAATTACAATATTATATATCTCATTTTAACTGTCATTGTCTTTTTATGCAGAAAGATTGGATATTAAAATCAAGATTTACTGAATTGGGAATGTGCCTAAGTTAAAAACTAATAAACATTATCAGGTGATAATTCGTTTTTTTGGTCCGACATTGATATCGGAATAGATCCTATGTGTGACTGTCCAAATTGTTACGAATGCTTGTGTAAAGTGGGTCAATACAAATGAGAAGTGGAGCTGGGGAGGAGGATGGCTGGTGCGAAGAGATGAACAGAAGAGAGTTCAGCTCCGTATGACTCATCATGGGCGGCGAGGTGGTGGGCAAACAAGCTTTCTGTGTCAATAATGAAGGAGGGGGAGGCCATCACGACGCAGAACCGAGGAAATTATCAAGTCACAAATTAAACGGAAAATTCAAATGGGCTCTCACCTTCCAGAGTGGTACGAGGAGAAAAGACAAATTCCAGTTAATATCCACAACCTGAAAGCACACACACACAAGCACACACACACACACACACACACACACACACACACACACACACACACACACACACACACACACACACACACACACACACACAGCATAGCACAAAAGCATCTGGCTCAAACCTCCTTATTGACTTTAGGTTGTGAAGGTGCCACAGCCGCTTCCAGCCTGGAAAAAGCCCACCAGGGTTGAACGCCTTTCCTAATGAGCTTCCGCACCGCTGTCAGCACCGCAGCGCAGGTTTGATGGGGAACATTGTAAGGCATTATTCTGTTCGAGTAAGACAACAACAAACAAAAGAGAAAAAAAAGAGTCCAGGACACACACACACACACACACAATCAGGCCCCGGCAAATTCCAGAGCATGAATAAATCAATAGCGGAGGAGCAGGGAGGCGTTTCTCTGTGGACTTTTCACAAACTGCAGTAGGTGATAATGCCCAATGGGAGACTTCATGAACAGCTCATTCTCGCTCTGCAGGTACGCTGCTATAAAAGCACGTTCACGGCAACGATTACACATGCAGAGACTCTATAAATAGAATATAGAAGGATTTTTGTGACTGCGCCTCATGTGTATGGTATTAATTATTTTTCTTTAAACCCCTGAAAACCAATTTTATCAGTAAGTTCATCACCACGAGTGATGGGATCTGTCTTCTGCCAAGATAAGAGCAGGATTGGTTACTTCTGGTGAGAGATTTCTATATTTAGCGTTTTCATGAGGGAGTGTTAAACTCCTCACACACGATACTGAAGTTTTTTTTCAAATTTTGACCCTTACTCATTAAAATGTTATGTTCCGGAGAAGAATAACATGTAAAAACAAGTCTTCAGGGGCTTTAAAATCAGACCATGCCCTTGCCAGATTCATTACATAAAATATATATCATGTGCCTGCATTACTATATCCATCTCTTAACTCTGCATGTCTTTGTATTGTTTGTATGAGCATAATGACTAGACGAGGGAATTTCTGCTGCCATCCTCATGCAAAATAAGCAAAAAACGATATTTGAGTGATTTAATCATCAGACCCAAGATAAAACCATGATGATTTCAAAGTGTAGCCGTAGCCTGTAGGTACTTTCCTGACAGCCTATAGCTCAGAAGCTGCCACCATTCCATCTGCGATTTTTTTCTCCTCCTCCGCCCACGTGAAATCTGTGAAGAGTTTGCTTTTCCTCTCAGATCCCCCTGCACCTTGGTGACAGAGCTAGCCAGAGTTTACATCCACGAGGGGCCCCAGGTTTTCATATTACAACATCAGAAATTCCTGCGGGCTTGTTGCACAGTGCTTCAACTGTTCAGAGCCCCCGCCAAGTCCATAGTAACAGACAAGTCTATATTTAGCCGCTGTTTATGGGCTGTTGGAAAGCGCTTTAAATAGTTTGGAGGGTGACACTTCTATAATGCTGCACCACAGGGGTCCATCGGGCCTGGGAATATCAAAACTGCATAAATAAAGTCTTGGCACTGCAACACAGAGGAAATTGTTTTCCCATTTTGTTCTGCAGCTGAATTGAGGATGTCCAAAAAACTAAATTGAAAAGCCTCTAAAAGCTAATTGAATAATTTTCTGGGGTTTTCCTACTTTTCTGGTGGATATAGGAGCTTTTTCGCCGGCGGCTCTGGACTCAGCCTGAGCCAAAACACTGTGGACGTAACAGGTTCAACTCCAGAGGGAAGCCTGCAGATTAAAAAAAAAAAAAAAAAATCCAGTACCAGGTCAACTTCATACCTACAGAAAACAATGACTGACAGTCCTTAACATCAAAGATTTAACCCCCAGCCGGTTTGAGACAAGAGGTTCAGAGACGCACACAGAGGAACGTCAACGTAACACACACACATACACACACGCACACACACACGGCTCAGATATCAGCCATCTTCTATACATTTAAGATGGGACTTTGAAGAGCCTGCATAATCAAAGGCTCAAAGTGAATTATCACATCGTGAGAGACACAGGGACCTTCAACAATGCACTGCAAGTTTCTGTTTAAACAACCTCTGGAGCTTCTTTTTAAAACTTGAACTCAGACCAAAAAACACAGCACACCATTGTCTCCATCACTTTCCTGGGTGATACTAAGTATACGCTGCGAAACAATCCATCTAATGAAGCGTTACGTGCGCTGTTTTGCAAACAACCCCCCCTCCCCGTTCGTCAGAGATGGTGAAACCTGCAAGTGAGTGAGCGATAAATCCCACATCAGGCTGCAAAGGACAATTGCTGTTTTAAGCGTGGACGGAATCAGGAGATTTGCTGGGAGCCGAGATAATGATGTGGCATCAGCAGTTAAACTGGTGGTATCAGCCAATGACAGAAATTCCCTCTATTGTAAATACAGGAGCGTATCAACACCGTATTTAGACCTAATTCCATAGCGCCTGTTTGGATTATCCCATCTCTTTGTTGATATTATGGATACAGATCACGGTCGGATTTTCCACTAAGGGACAGAAAAATGTAATCAATCCGTCCACGTGCCGGCAATTTCCCTGACACAATCCACTCCAGTCCACTGACCCTCGCCTAAATAGAACGTCTCTCTCAGTCTAAGCATGGCTTCCACAACCGCAGGGTAGCTGCAAAACACCTGCTTCACACACTCGGCAATTACCTTTAACCAGCTGGAAAATCGCACGACTAGTAAACACCCAAATTCAGAAAATTGTTTTTTCCACTTGCAGGAATCACAAGGAGCTGCATATACCCAGCCTGCACAGATGCCGAGAGCAGAAAGGTGAAACAGTCCTGTGGGAATGCAGCGGGCTCCGAGGCTCATGGTGGTCCAAGCTCCGTGACCCTTGTGTGTGATGGTGTGAGGGGATTTTTCAGACAGCGCCTAATATCTAGCCAGCTGGAACCGGCTCCCAGAGCTCCTGGCTTGTTCCCGGTGCCGTTGACAGTGAAGCCTGCGCCCTGACTGCTTCCATCTCCTTCCCTGTGCCTCTTTGGACCTGAATGGCGGCTGCTGTGAAGCACAGAGAGGCTGATTACGCTGAGCAACGCGTGCTGGGAGAGCACCTATTACCCTGATGTGCCTTTTCATGTTTGCACATTGTTGAGCAGCACAGCGGCTTGGTGTCCCAGGTGTGCACAACAGCACACGCCTGGAGAGGCAGCTGCATAGTGACAGCAGAGGTGACTCTCTGTGAAGGCACGAGATGGAGGGCACGATCCCGACTGTCACAGGAAACATCATGAATATAAATGTATGTAGCATATAACATGTGGTGAAAGAAAAATCCAACCATTGTAACACCAAGGGCTGGACGATATGATAATTAATAATTCCCAAAAATATATATTGTGATATAATTTTGGGTATTGTTAATAATCAAGATAAATGTGAGATAATGACAAACACTTGATAAACAGCAATCATTTTACAAATCTGAGGTATATCAATTATCAATTTGAAAACAAGAAAAAATCCATTATTAATTAATAAAAACAATTTCAGGGCAGCAAGTAATGATTATTTTAAACACAGATTAAACACCTCATTGTTTTTTTGAATAAATTGATAAATCATTTAGTGTATAAATATGATAAATGCCCACTGCAGCCCTTGAGGTTATCTTTAAATAGCTTTCAAGCCTAAAATAAAAAATGCAATGACTATATAAACAGAGATAAGAAGAAAGACAAGACAAAACCTATTTTTGCTTTATAAAACTGTTTAAAGGTGCACTCCATAGATTTAATATTGTAACATTAAAGTTATAATGTTATTAACTTTTTACTTACTTCACATATATACGGTACATTAGTTATACTGCCACTCGTAAATTATATGAGGGCTGAATAAAACAAACATTACAGGAGTTAAGAGTAACTATCACAAGTGAGCTCATTAATGGAGTCCTGTGAAAGTGCAGGTACTGTTTGTATTTTACTATCAACCCAGCTGCAATATTAACAGACCATATAAATATCCAATTGAGGCCAGGAGAGATTGACTTTTAGTTTACAGCATGGGTCAATGTCTATTTTTGGACTGTGGCGATATGTATCTCCTCCCTTCCTCTCTATCCTGGGGTTCAAAATCTGGAGATGAATCCCCCCTCTCAGGTTAGCATGGAACCCTCTCCCCCCTCTTTCACGTTCGCAAACTGACTGCAGTTTGAAGTGAGCGACTACAATAAATATCTGATGTGGTGTCAGCTCCGTACCAGCGCCCTGACCTTTGAGATCCTCTGTGCTGTTAATAGTCTCATTGGCGCCGGCAAATTCTCACAGTCTTCGCATCACCAGTAGAAAAAGACGGGAAAATATGTGAAGGGAAGCAAACTGCACCATTTATATTCAAAATTTGTAGGCTGCATGCAGCTGAGTAGTAAGCTGCAGGATATTTCATTTTGTGCATCAAATAATGGGGCATTCATTTCAGATAAACAGCAAACTGCTTTTGTGCAGCTTTACATAATAAATACGTGAAATTACAAGTATCCACTGAGTGATGTGTACATTAGGATGATGGACAAATTGTTTGTCACACATTTATTTGTGTTGCAGTCTTTTAATGTAGCTAGATTAAGCTGACTCTGAATTTGTGCAGTTACCGGGGTGGGGTAATCATTCTCTTATTTATTATAACAATGCATATGTTTGAAAGGATTTTTATTATAACAATGCATATGTTTGAAAGGATTTTCTATAAAAAGTTCCAAACGAGCGATGCCATCCGGTTCATGTCAGGTAACATCACTGCAGGCGATTCCCCTCAAAGAGAGTTTCCTTATTGTCTTCAGAGGCCACAGTCTCATTCAAACAGTGCAGGTGTTCAGCAGGTGAAGCAGGTCCACGGTGTCAGTTTCACTCTCCGCTACAAAGTCACCTATTTGCCTCTGGGCTTGTTTGGAAGAAATATTATTTTAATTTTCGAGGGTTTCTGTAGGAGGCAGCAGCCGTAAAACTCTGCACTGCTTCCCACAGGGATCTAGTCCAAAATGCCTCAGTCCAACCTCCCGGGCTGAAAAACAATCATGTGTGAGCTGGGGGTCTCTCTGAGCATCTGCCTCCAATAATAACACCTGCCACCCTCTGCTCGAGGCGTGTGAGCGGCCGCCATGTTGGACTTTGAGGTTGTTGTTTTTTTTACAGGGGCCACCCCAGATCAGGAACCGCCCGAGCGAAGCCAGAGTTAGAATAGTGTTAAAGGGACTCTTACCTTTGTTGCATTTTTACACTTTTTTTGGATAAGGTTAAATTGGTATTAATAAGGTAATGACACTCTAAAATGCAAGACAGACCCACCAGGAGTAAAAACAAACAATTATTTCACTCTCATAATATTTAGTGAAAACTTCAACCAATAAAATTCTTCGGATCGAAGGACCTTATTGGCCGACCTGTCTGTTTATTGCATGCAGGTATTCCGTCTGCTTCTTGTGGCGCATTCGGGCCCGCGTCATCAATGTATATAACTTACCGGTGCTTCTGAATCCGAATCCATTGCTTTGGTAAACAAAAACTCACGTGCGTGCGCGGAGGCAGTAGGTTGTAAGTCTGCTTGTAAATAAAGTTTCTTCAAAAAAACACCGCAGATGGGAACGAGGGGGTGGGGCATTGGAGGAAGGCGGGATGATTTGAATGTGCTGTAATTCTCAAATGCAACAAAGGTAAGAGTCCCTTTAAGCTGTGGAAAAGAAAAATACCCACACCACTAATATTCTAACAGAAGATGCACCTGGTAAAAAAGCAGCAAAGATAAAACAAAACAGTAATGTGCCCATTAAAATGATTCCTAAGTGAATAAAACAAAAAATAAAATGTGAATCACTATTTCTTGCCAGTCCCCAGGAGAAAAAACTCACTCACCCACGTGAGAATTCAGCAAGAAAATGTTTTATGGATTCACAGCAGGCGTGTTGAAGACGTTTCTAACACACAAGCAAAGTAAAACTAAAAAACACTAAAGCAACACACATTTTTGGCACCTAAAAACAACAGATAAGTCAAAATCCTAAATAAAACACTGGGGTGTAGAACGGGACCTTTAAAGGTGAACAGCACCATCTGAAGAATGTGAAACAAGCAACCAAGCGATTGAGCCACTGACCGAGCTTCTCTGCTGATTCAAGACAAATTTAATTTAGGTTACATCATAAATCAAAGAAATTGGTTTGATTAAACATTTCAGGTTTCGAGAGAGTGAGGCTGACGGATGATGGCGCTATTTAATGGTCTGACATCTGCAATCCCACGTGCGATATTTAGCTATAAATGGAAAATACAAACACAGGGGATTATCCACAATTAAGGATGCAGCCTGGTGAATATTCATGAGCGGGGGGGGGGTTACGAGCGTAACAGAATGTGGCTCTTTATCAGCTCCATGCAGATACGCACCTGAGGCTTTTCAGGGACTTCAGAGGTCTCCTTTGATCCTCTGTGATCGCCTTATTTAATTTATCTTTCGTTAGACTTAACTCTGACAGAGATTCCTGTGGCAGATTAATTCATATAAATCATGTGGGCAATCTACAACACAATAAACCAACATGGATCTACTTTGAGTAGATCCATGATTTGCTGGCTTTACTCAGGTAATATATAATTTAAGAACATGTTATAAAGCATGTGGACACATAAGAGAGAATAATGCATACCTCCACCAAGGGCCAACCTTGAAACCTCATTTAAATTCACTAAATCTGGATTTTTATTTCAATCTGCACCAAATCGGACACACACTTTGAATCCAATTACCATCAGTGCCCTAAACATGCCGAATATCATCAATATCCAGGAATTGTTCTCTGAGAAATTAAGGAAAATGTCAAGAATTTCTCTCGCAACCACATCCTTCGACAAAGCTTCCGTCCGATCGTTTTTGTATCATCTCTCTCCCAAGCAAATTAACCATAATACAAATGGACAGGGGTGAAAACATAACCTCCTCGGTGGAGGTAATTACAGGTATTGGTTGGAAGAAACTACAAACTATCTGCCTCCACCTAATCCTTTGCTAACATCCTGTGTCTGACAGTTTAACCAAGCATGCCGCCTCCAAACACTTTTGCCCAGAACATGACAGACAAATCAACAAAAAGACTCTATTTCGAAAACAGTCAGCAGATGTTTTCCACCAGAAAGCCGAGGGCAGGCCGAGGCAAACACGCTAACGTACTTCGTAAACAAGCAAGTCCATCCTACCATTTGTCCCCTCCTCAAAACTGCTTCCTTTATTGAAACACATGAGCGAGCAGTTGCAATTACAGCCGCAGAGCACAACGCTGACCTTTTCTCGAGCGACAGGGCCGGAAACTCTGCGTAGATGTTCTGAGACACTCTGTACCGACCGCTCAAAAAACTTGGCGACCTGAGAGGGCATCAGCGCTGACCAGAGAGCAGTTTCCAGTGGAACATGGTAGCCCTCATACTTTCCACATTAAAGAAACATGAGCATAATAAATGTTCAAATTGCACTGACAGGCAGAAAGAGAGAGAGACCCTCATGGGTTTGTAAGTGGTTGAAATGCTGTTTCCATTAACATGCCGTAGCGGGCCACTGCATGGCGGTCGATCAATCCGTCGTGTCTTCCATCATGGGAAAGAGAGCTGTGAATCAGCTACAACGTACTCGGTGTACTTACGCACAGTCGCAGCTACACAAACAGCTGTACAACTATAAATTCAGTGGGGGTGGATAATTTACACGGTGCTGCATGCTACATTTGCATTACTCGAGTGCATAAACAAACGTGTAGTTCACTGGCCCACAAGGACAAACTCCAATGAGTGTTCGCTGGACCCGCATCTATACGTTGGAGGCTTCAGCCAAAAATGCGGCTCGTTCACTTTGAATGGGGAGGGGGTATCATGCATTGTCAAACTGTGGTTCGGTTGTGTCGCATTGCTCATGCTGCAAGTTGAAGAGACCTCAATTTTTCATGTGGCAGTGGAGGTACCAGCCAATCACATGTTGCTTAATTCATAAGAGAGGAGGCAGAGGCAGCTGTGTGTTCATCTGGTTGGGGATTTTATTTCCCATGTTTGTATTGCATAGCTAGCCAGCATGGCATGTTAGCACAAGAGCCGCCGATGTTGTGTGTCTCGAGCACGAAACTGTGACTGATGCCGTTGTGACGATTGCCATACATAAACATATGTGTATGTCCAGCATTAGAAACGTAGAAGCACGGCGTGGATTGCATTTGTAATTGTAATAATTTGCATAGTAATCCCTGAATGTGAAGTGGAAACTGTACTTCTCCAGCAGGATCTCTGTGTTTCAGAATAATAATTTACAGACAGATCAACACTGAGCATACAGTGGTAATGAAATCCAAACTAACACGTGGTGAAAACAGAGGGAAACGGGGAAGGATGATGACACATGTGGTTACAGAACTAATCCTGAGATCTAGTTCAAGTTTCATCAGTCGCAGAGCGATCACACCACTCAAAACCACCAAACACTGATAAACAGGCTTTAAAGCAATGCCAACCTTATGGGATCCACTGCGGCCTCTCAAGCCACAAGTGGTAATTAAAACTGAGTCAGAGCGGTGAGGCGGTTTTCACGTTCAGGAAATCAAAGACTATCAATTGTTCGATTAGAACTCGGACTTCGTAGTCCTACTCACTGTAGTGAAACACAGGACGGTGGATATTCCTGATGAACCCGAAGTGCTGTCGCTGTAATAAACACATCCATCGCAAAATTTGTAATTTTCTTAAAGATTCCTTGCTTATTACGTGAGACGTCCCCCAGTTTTGAATGACTTCTAAGTCTTTCTAAGTACGAGCAGGTGTTGGGAGGCACAGAGTGGGTAAAAAATAGGAACCATTCCCCCTTTTGCATGTGTGTGCAGTCGCATAAAGTTGCTTCAATGTGCATGTGTCTGTAAACTGAGTCACTCTTGCAAGGAAAAAAAGTGCGGCACTCCGCTTGAGTTGTGGGACACGCAGCTGAGCCACAACTTTGAACTTAATGCCCCAGTTTCTCACAGTCGCAGACGCAGCAGGCATCTTCCCACTGTTCCCCCATGAAAGCAGCTCGGACCGCGCCATTATCCGCCATAAAGCCTTTGGCTACGCTGTACGGTGGCCAGAGCCCTGGGGGATGAGATAAGACGTGAGGGCGAATTTGGCTCTCAAAGCTGTAAATCTTTTTAACATGCCCTCCTCCCGGCGCATGTCGGAGACTGTTGCTGTCGGAGCTAATTGGTTGAAAGGACTCTCCCGGCTCGCGGATATGAAAGGAGAACGAGCGGCGGAATCCGATTGGGTTTGCCTCGCGCATACAAGAGTCTGGAAAATGACAAAGAGCTGAAACAAGGGCGGCGAAATTAATGGAAGCAGATGACCAGAAAAATGGATCACAATATGAAAGGAGTAGTTCAGTTTGGGGAAATGGGCTTATTCACAGACTTTCCCAGAGTTAGATTGAAGCCAAACCTCGCATATCCCAGATTAGCACAAGTTGAACAATGAGTCCTACAGACCAATTTGTGCAAGTGGAGCGAAGTGATGTTTAGTCTGAACATACCTGAACGTTTACAGCTGCTGTCGGAAAAATTGTGACATTTATAGTCCTAGTGTAGTAATGTAGTAGTCTTCCACGAAATACCACGACAGCATCAAACCATGAAAAACTTTCTTTCACAATCTCAATACCCCCAAAATTAAGATTAGAGAGATAATGACGAAAAACTATGAATCAGTGCAGGAAGTGTGCACAAAGCTGTGTTTTGGAAACACCAGCTTGGAAGGAAATAATGACTTTTGGACATGTGCCCGCGTCTGGTTGAGTCAGCAGACTGCTGCTGCTGCTATGACACCTGAATGAGTGTGAAACAGCAAGCTATCACGATAATGCTCAAGAGGAGGTGTGTGTGTGCGTGCGTCTGTGTGTGTGTGAGCAGACTTGTGGGTGTTTGTAGAGAATTGATTTGAAGGTTACAGCCAGTTCAGAGTATTCCCGAATTTTAATCTCTCCATTGCTGCTCGGCCTTAACTTGAAATTAGCCAACACGTCAGAATGGAACAAGCTTGTTTACGACGACGAGAAACAAGAGTATCCTGCTGTGGCGGCTTCTAATTTGAGCCGATTTTAATTATCATCCCCAGGGGAGTCGCATCTGTCTGAGAGGTCATTGTCATTCAGCGGGGATTCTCCATTTTGACCCAAGCAAATGGTCACTAAACAGGAATGATGACACCTTGATATTTTGGCATTTTTCCGTCTTTACTGATCATTTTAAGATGACCATGTCTTATTAATTAATACCGAAGTCTTCAACAGATGTATCCATAATGAATATGATCGTTGCTCAGGTAGGTAATGTCCTGTCTGACCAGTATTTTCCATTTCACAGGTGAAAAGTGAGCACAATATGTTTTTCTGCCGAATTCTCTTTTTTGATGTGTCTATACTTTCCATTTCCTTCCCCTCCTTTTTTTTCTTAACTCTTGCCTGCTTGATATATTCTTTCAGTTGTGAATGAATGGGACTCAGTGTTAATGGAGGATGTGAAGTCACCCCCCTTGGCACAGTAACACAGGTTGGCACCTGGACGGAGCAGCTGTCTCACCGTCTGTGACTGACAGATTTCAGCTTGGGAGCCCGGACCAGCACAGCCTGGCAGACAGTGTTCCTGGAGACAGGCCATTTAATTAATCTCAAACACCATCAGCTTCGAAGCCATTTCGACTACGGGCCGCTGCTCCGGTGCAAATTAACTCACCTGTGTTCCCATTCGACACCAGTGGAGTGGAGGCCAGTTAGATAATAGACCCGAGCAGCAACCACAGACGTGCATTCATCTTATTTGACAATGCAGCTTTAATGCAGAATTATACACAGAGCTGTCTGTCTCTTCAATATACGAGATCAACACGTGGCAGCTCTCTGAGGTCCAGCAGGATGTAGGCATTTCTGCTGAAACTTGATCGAATAATCTATTGCACAGAGGTTGACTTTGGCTCTTTTGTATGAGCACGACCGGCTGGATTTTCCTGAATCCTTAACCTCAGGACTCTTTCTTCCATTCTACTCAGGAGCTGAAGTTACAGAGCATGTCTCCATGGAGGAAGGACTGTCTGTCAATCTCAAGTCATTTTTCATTTGTCTTGGCATGGTTGACGCAAACACTGAACTTGGTTGAAGTGTTCTACAGGAGCTGAAACAATGCATCAATACATTCATAGACTGAAAATCTCTTTTCAGCCCCTATCTGAAATGCTTGGTTTTATCTCCTGTCTCTTTAAGGCCCCCCTCCCAATGAAGCCCATTTGGTCAAACATGAAAGTTTTGGGCTTGTTTTGTTATTAGTTGGATAAAATAAGCAATTCAAACAATATGAAGATGTTAACCCGTTTATCCCTGGCTTTGCTCGTCTCTGCAAATGATATGACGAGGGAAAAACAAACTGCTAGCCAGTTAGCTGTTTTTTTCTTGCACTGTTTTTCATTCTTACTCATAAAGAGTCATGATTATGTATAACCGTTTGTGGCGTAACGTGAATAAAACATAACCTCATCCTTCAACATTATTTGAGTGTCCATAACTCCCATCATCATCTTTTCTTCTTGTTTTGACTAGCGCCTAGTGGTCAAGTGACATATTGCATGTTGAAGTACAACTCTAAAATGTTTTCATCTGCTCTTTTGAGAGTAGTTATGTCGTAATGCAAATGTTAGGTTTTGTTTATGGAAAGAAATTAAAATTTGTTGAAATATTAACTTTCTGATTAGCACTAGTGACCCTTAAACACCCTAATCTTGTCTAGTTTTATGCGCTGCTGCACACAATAAACTCGGCAGCAGCTCTCACTTTACGTTCAGAGATAGAATAGCTTGCTGGGCCTTGTAAGTACACACAGTAATGCAAATTGTCCTCCATTTTGTTGGGAAATTCATCTGCTTTATGACATTATGCCCTCCAGTGATGACAGAGCTAAAAAAATCCAATTTAGTTGCCTCAAGCAGGCCATAAGGTGTAATGAAATGGCTGTGGTTAGCCACTCGGCTGGGCTATCTCTGCCTGAGCTGATTCGGGCATATGGCAGTATCTTCCTCCCCCTCAGAACTGTGTTCATTTCTCCGTGGTCAGACATGGTGGCGAGCTGTCATTGTGCTGATAATGCAAAGGTGCAAATCCTTTGTATTAATCCAATTATCTTTTTTTGATCTGTGCCCGAAACACTGAAGAGTTCTTGCGGCTGTGAAATCCGCTTTAATCACATTGATTTGCATGGAAATTGATATTGACTGATGTTAATAGCCACACAGCTACGCCACTGAAAGAATCTGTCATTACTTCTTATTCTGTGCCCTGAGTGATGTCGACAATCACAGGATGAGAATGTGATTCGGAAGCTAAGGGAGACAATAAAGTGTGGGGATCCTCCGAGCGTGAGTTCCACCGGCAGGATGCGGGTAAGCAAAGGTGGTGATATCAAAAACCGGATACACCATCAAACTGTCTCACATGAAGCAGAGGAAATGTGATCCCTGTGGTGCGCACTTTGAAAGAGTGAGTACGAGATTTAAAGTCGAGATGAATGAAAAACAACATGTGCATCCATGCCCTGGCACACAGCGCTGCAGCGGAGGACTCACAACTCGGCATCGCTTCAAAAAGCCTTCATGTGGTCTCCATCACATCAAACATAAATGTCGGGAAAAAGTGCTCCTCGAGCGAGTGAACAAGCAGGATTTCACGTCGCCTTTCAAACAAGTAAAGAAAGGTTCTCATTTCTCTGCTTTGTCATAACCATCTTAGAGTCTTCAGTGAATTTACATGAGCATGCCACTTAAAAATCGTATTAAATCCGAGCAAATGATATGTACTCTTATTAACCTCCAGCCATCCTCCAGTTCATGTTTGTGTCTCGGTTGCTATTTGAATTCCTTTGTCGGCTTAATGAAATCTGCTTTCGCAAACCCACTGTGTTTGCTTCCTGGCATCTGGCTTGTGTAAAATGTTCCCGAAGAAGACGGACGGCGCTAGAGGAAGAATTTCTCATCTAATACAATAGTGTTTATTTCCAATTATATGAAGACATATTTAGTTCCTGTGCCAGCAAGTTTCTCTGCAGCAACAACTATTGATATTGATAGAGGCAATAACATTAGAAACGCCCTTTTTGCTGATTAATATGGTGTATAACAATAATATGAATGTAACAGGCAGAGCGGTTAAAATAATATGCGAGTGGTGAACGCCAAGAAACTGCTTCCTTGTCATTGCTAAGTTACACATTCACTCAACGTCCCGCTCCCTCCCTCGAGATCTGTACGACTTCGAAAGCTCCTTGTTCTCTCATCACAAAGAAACAATTAAAATCTAAAAAGGGACTTAGCTGAAGGTTAGGAAAGTGACAGCTTCCATTCACTGAGGCCTGTTGAAAACATCAGACTGTGGACACACGAATAAACGGAGAAACATTTCCCTCACAAAGCCTTTTCATCACTTCACTTTTAGGCAAAGAAACACATTCGGGGTGTAGTTTTTTTGGCTCAGTGTTTGTTTTGGAAAAGCTCAAGTTGTGTGTGGGTGTTTATGAGACATTCTGTGCCGGAGGACTGCAACTGATGAATCCGTTCCTTTGCGATTACCTAAAAACTCTCGGTTTGTTTTTATGTATTATTTTGTTCATAATATTTCATACAGCACACAGCATCACGATGACCCAGAGGCCAACGAGACAACTTCAAATTAAAACTGTCATTTGACTTCAAGCAATTAAAACATAGAAAAGCACAACATCTACACGTGAAACATATTTCTCCTAAGATACATTTATTTTTATTTGTCCCAAAAACATGCACAGACATACACAAGCACACTCATGCAAGGAGGGAAATTTAACCTCTGCTTTTAACCCATCTGGTGCAGGACACACAGCTGAAAATGGTTTCTGTCGTGTAGGTTAGTTCTGATCACACGGTTGTATGATACATTTTCCAAGTACTTTTGGTTTTCATCATTTATTTGTTGCTATAAAAACGGGCTGAAACATAATGATTGAGAGCAAGGACTGACTCGTGAGTCATCAAGGGTGTGTCCTTGGGTGGGACCTTGCTTCCTTATCCGCAAGATAGTGGCGTTTGTATCCAGGATAATCTCTTGTTTCTGGATAGTGGGAGGAAGTGGAGAAGCGTTGTGCATCTTTATATACATTCTAAAACCTAAAGACATTTATTATATATGACAAATCCCCACGTGTGAGAAGCTGAAAACACAGAATATTTGCTACTTAGAAATATTTAAAGTTATTAATTGACTAATCAGGGTTCTGCCTCCACAAACCATTACAGAATACATTAATCTGCAGATTTTTAAATATCTCTTTCTCTTCTTTAAGCTTTCATTTATGCATCATATGTATATTTTGTGTTATGTTACAATATAAGAAGTTGTTTCCCCTTTGGGACTGTGTATGCGTACTGTACTAAACTGATGAATGACATCCTGTCCAACGCTGCAGGATTAGGTTCTACTGACTCTTTACAAACATAAGCAGTCCCACATAAATCTATCGAGTATATCAAGGAGATAATTGTTTCCGTTTTCCCTCCAACGTCTCTTGGAGCTCAGCTGAGTCAACGCGTGCTGTGGTTTACTGATTCTATTGAGCATTGCAACAGAATTAATACATTTTTCCGTTCATCCGCCTGATGTGAAACGAGCAGCCTCCTGAAGCACAGAGCTATGACGGGGACGATGGAGTGCGGCAGCTTCGATCGAAAGTCCCGGTTAGCTGGAGTGCTGAGACAGCACTGTTCTCTGTGGAGTCAGGTACTGGTGTCTCTCTGTGATTGTTGATGCCAGTATTTTAAAGCAGATTATAGTAGATTAACACATAGAATAAAGTTTTCCCTTTTGATCTGGGCCAGGGACGGAACAGTGTGGAAATTGTCCTCCCAGGTTATAAACCTCTGACGACACCGGCGTGACCTTTTGCACCAGACATTTTAAAAGAAGCGACATGTGTCAAAAGGTGTATGTCTGTGTGTGTGTGTGTGTGTGTGTGTGTGTGTGTGTGTGTGTGTGTGTGTGTGTGTGTGTGTGTGTGTGTGTGTGTGTGTGTGTGTGTGTGTGTGTGTGTGTGTGTGTGTGTGTGTGTGTGTGTGTGTGTGAATAGATTTGAGGTGAAGTTTGCAGATTGCCTCAATCTTATCATGTTCCCTCTTGGCAGTGGGTTTACTTCCAATCTATTGGCTTTACTTTTTCACTTTGACACCAAATCCTCCTCAAATCTCTTCTAGTCACGTGATAGGACCTTTCAACTCCGAGGCGACATCCACACCACAACATTTTATTTGAAAACATATCGCTGTTGCTACGTTTACTCCTGGTGTCCACACTATTCCATGTTTACAAGTTTTTTTTAAGTTGTTGTTGGGCAAAAAGCCATTATACAAACAAAACCCTATTGGTATGGATGTAGCCTGTGATGCGCCTCTGCTCTGCTGCGTCACAGTATATAATTGTAGCATCCAAAGAAGTATTGATCATTTCTGTCTATTAAAGACTATAATAAGAGCCTGTGGGGCCTGCTGGCAATCAGTATTTGTCTAAACAGATAACATGTAACTCAGACTACTGCTGCAGAACCAGCTTTAGTCATGTGAACTTAGAAGAACCCCTGCACCTTGAGAAAAACATTAACGGATGGTGATAGATTCAGCAGCCTGCTCTGTGCCTGGCCATCAGAGGCAGTTTCATTATTTATTCACATGATATTAGTCCATATGAGACCAGACCTGAAAAAATTGCGAGTTTCTTTAAGTTCTACAGCAGATCTGAGGGTTTAGGTCTTGGAAGACGAAAAGGAAACTGACTTTGGGGGATTTTTATATCTTTTTATAGCATTTAATAAATGTTCTTTTAACAGTTTTCTTATTGCCAACAAATAAAACAACAATCAACAAGAAAGCAACACCATTAAAGTACTAACAAGATTGTACTAACAATTACTGCCACATTAATAGTTAATATATTTATCAATAATTAGCTTTGCCAGGGAAATGCAATTGGTGCATGAGCCATATTCTAGTAGTATCTATTATTTATATTTATAAATATATTTAAGCCGTACAGAGGTGGTGTGAATGCGTGGTGGGTATATAATGTGAATGATTTAACATTTCTCTCCTATAACAATGTTGGACAGAGATAGTGTCTCTTTTATTGCTGCCTTGGCGCCTACAACCTGACCTGAATGACAGTTTGGTGCAGATTTAGGTGAAGCAGCAGCTAATGAATCCTGAGGCATCGAGAAAAGATTAAGAGCATATTCGTAATCTGCAGATTCTCAAACCTGTTGCCTTCAGTAGGCCCCTCGGGAACGGGAGCGTTGCTGGCAGCCACTTCTCTCTTTTTTTGGTGTGTGGGGGGGAGGGATATTGATTGAAGACCAGGTTCTTTCACGCTCTTTACCCAAGTGTTCCTAAACATAACCATACGAAACGTTGCTAGATGGTGCAGCGAACGTGGAAATTGTTGGGAAGCAAAACCCAATATCTTGATTCAACTTCAGTAGGAACTTAATGGGGTTCGGGCCAAAGACAAGATAGAGAAAACAAAAAAAGCCCTGAGGGATGGACAAATACACAGATGGTTGTTTTTTCACGAGGATCATTGACAGTAAGTGAGATATAGGATCCTGGCAGCATCTTCCTTTAAATGCTAATGAGATTCAACATCAAGAGATATACTGTTTTATACTGTTTCCATTTGGTCAATGAAACGAATTATCTGTTATTTCTTTTGTTTCCCGTCTTCTCACTTTAGACCAACAGCAAACATTCTGATATGCTTCATACATCTTTATATACAGGGCTTTTTGTACTGTATCTTTGTTTGTCAACACAAATCTTGTTAGTATTGATTTTCGAGGCGCAGGGACAGTTTTTCTTTGAATGTTATCAGATAAGCAATTTTTATTTATTTCAGGAAGTGCATTCCAAGGTCTTTGTTCAACTCTTATACTGGTGCTGAGTAGCTCCGACAATTATCAGTAGGGTCCGACCAGTGTTCAGACTTGACACACACACACACAAACACACATGCACACAATATGGAATGAGAGGGATGAGTAATGCCCAGGCTGTAAAGAACCACACGGCAGCAGCTGCCCGAGCTCCCGGCAGTTCAAACCAGACTTAACAACAAACACATTTGCACCGAGGACAAAATAAAGACATTTTCATCCCATTTCAGTGGAAACAGTGAATCATTTAGGCTTGAGGTCAGCATTCACTCTTTCCTCAGAAATACCCCACGTGATTTTTATCTTTTCCTTCCCCCGTGCACCAACGGGAATCTGTTAAAGTTATTATTTCTCATTTGACCGTCCTGCGGCAACATTTTAAACTCTTCTCATTATGCACAAAAGAAAAAAAAAGACCCCTCAAAGAAGCTGACATTGTCGTGCTGATCATAAAAAATACTCCCTAACAGAGGAACTGTGGGGGGTCTAGCAGACTCTTCGGTGATTTGTATCTCAGGATTTGAGAATCCAGGAGGGACCGAAATATTACAAATCCTGGGATGGATGTTAACCTTGCAGATACAAATATGTATGTTACATCAGCCTGACACTACAGTGGAAAGTTTCTTTGGTCTCATCTACAAAATAAAAGCTTTTCCATTTCAAGGACACATGAACAACCTTACTTCACGGAGTATTTTGTGTTTTCTTTTATCAAATCACACTGATATGATGCTGCCAAATGTCGCCGCCTTGAGCTCTGGTATCGAAGGCGTGTGACGAAACAAGCGATTCAACGGCACAGCCAAGGTCACTTACCAGAGGTTCTGGTCCAAATATCTGGTAATTCAGTGATTCTGGAATTGGCTTGAAGGTGAAAAAGACAGGCACACGCATGAACATGCTCGTTTCAAGCCGCCGCCCACCTAATGTGTGATGAAATCCAATTTTCTGAGCCCAGAACACACAGAAAACGAAAAACCAGTGGGACTGGCGACTTTTTTTCGAATTAGTTTCCTTGTCAGTAATTTCCTCTGGGCTTTAATAGAGACAGAGGCTGAGACAGGCTGCTGCTGAGAGGGATGTCTGACTGCAGATATGGGGCACGCTGCAGGCAGAGTGACTCATATGCTCTGAATGACTTGCTGAAGAGACAACCAGCCATTGCACAATCACTTCAGCACCATCATCATCATCATCATCATTGTTGCCGTCAGAGGCGAATGGTCTTACCAGTGAAACAGATTGGGATCATCCAGGAGTGAGACGAGACGCAGCTGCAAAACTTCATATTGTGAGAAGATGAAGTTCTGGAGAATCTATAACCTCCTGTGGGGGTTGTTGTTTATTGCAATACAGAAAAGGAGATGTAGAAAAAGACAATGGATGTTGAAACCAGCATGTGAGAAAATAAGAGAAACCTAATGAGAGCCATCCCAGTACTGGGGATGATGATGATAGTGATGACTGACTCAGCGACAATATCATACCCGTGGGGCCATTACTGAAATGACATGCGATATTTCCCATCAACCTCTCGCTGACAGAATTGCGACATCACGTGGTCAAGCTTTGATTTCGTGTCGCGGCTCAATCGCATTGATGTGTCAGGAGTGAATCATCCGGCTCCCATCCATCTCTCTGCTGGACTTCATCAAGCGGGAGCTGGGGGTGCGTGTGGCCGACACACCAAGAGATGAACACACACACACACACATGCTGAAATCGATGCGGAGGTTATTGACCTTTGCTTTCTTTCTCTGGTAATTGCGGTGGATTCTGTTGTATTTCCTTTTCTGGGTGGCGAGAACCTTGTTATTGTCTAAAATGTCTAATACTGACCTTTAGCAGTTTCTGTAGATACCACCGACACACTGGAGACGTAAAGCAAAGACTATCTTACAAACGTACAGACATGACACGGCCTCCTATAAATCCTTCCTTGCCTCCGTGGACGGTCTGATTAACCAGCCAGCGAGCAGCAGCTGTCTTGCCGTCATCCGTCCCCTCCCCCACTGTCACCCCCCCTTTAACTGAGCACCACAATAATCCAATGATGGTCCAACAGAGACTTGGCTATGTAGCGCTCTTGGAGATTCCTACAGAGATTTATGTTGCTTTTAGTGCCGGAGCAGTCGATGCAGAGCCTGAAGGGTCAGTTCGCCCACATTAATGAAGACAGTATAGAGTGTATTTTCTACTTTATAGATTTGTGTCCTCAGTGAACATGAATACAACTGTTGTGATGCTCACAGCTACAAAGAATTACCATGCTACGCCAAATTATTATGTTTTTGGCGCTCATCTCTCAATACTGTTCCAGCTTCCCAAGTTTGCCCGGCTCCCATGAATAAACCACCCAAGACAACAAACAGCTATCTATGTGTTGATCCCTCGCTTACTTACTTTTATTAATCACCTACTTTCTTTCCCTGAATGTGGCTCTGCAGCTTCTGAGGATGCAAATCTTTACTAATGGGTCACAAATAACAGTTTCTATAGCTTATGATATGGACTGAAGTCTGTACATTTTCCAAGAATTTCCACAGGGGCTGTAAGTTTAATGTTGGTTAAATGTCTGGAAAATACCCGGAAAATGTCAGAGTGAGTCGTTGTGAGAATACAGCAAGAATGCAGAATTTGGATAGTTCTCAGTGATGTAGTGAGAGTGTTGATGACCTCACATGCAACGGAATTAAAGAAAAGCAAAAAGAATACAAATATCTCTGGATGACAAAGTGATATCATGTTCGTAGGGAAGGCTGACGGTGATGTCAACTTGGAAAGACAATGAGATTCGAGAGCTTTTCGGGATAAGAACCCTAAACCCTCCGACCTGACCCTTAAATAAAACAATGTACGAAAATTAAATTCATCTCGGAAACCAATAGTGATTTCTAAAAAATAGATGAAATAAAACCCAAATAACTGAATGCTTGACTGGATACCTTTGAAATATGTTTATTTCCATTATAAAATATCACATCATATATAATAGAGGACTTGTCTTATTTGCATATACATAGATCTATATAAAATCTATATATAGACTCATTGGCTCACCCTTCATTGTATGAGAACTCCCCCTCCTCCTTTTGCACCCCTTCACCCCTCACCCCAAACAAGAGAGAGAGAGAGACAGACACAAAGAGAGAGAGAGATAGAGAGAGAGAGAGAGAGAGAGAGAGAGAGAGAGAGAGAGAGAGAGAGAGAGAGAGAGAGAGAGAGAGAGGAGAATCACAGAGAGTGACTCCCACCGCTCACATTTGGAGAGAGAGAGAAGCAAGAGCTGTCACAGTCTGCAACTTGTTCACACGCAACCTCCGCTGGATGAACACAAATAATCAGAGTAATAATATTAGGGTTTACAGTCATTACGCGGACTTACAAATGCCAGTCATCGTGTGACCGGTGACCGGGATGGAGACACATGCGAGGCGGCGATGAGAAGGAGTTTGATCGGGGTGGTGGTGTGAGCGCTGCCGGCACCGAGAGGAAACTCATGGTAGGTTTCTTTCTCTTTTCTATTTCTAACATCGCAGCTTGCGTTTTAATTTCCAGCGACTGTATCGATCTCATTTTTATTTCCATCCTCCTGTGCGCGCTCATGTGTGTGTGTGTGTGTGTGTCTGGAAGTTCATGCCCTCGCTTTTTTTTCCAGGCTGCACGACCCGAGCTGCAGAAATGGAAAAGTTTTTGGGTGATTTGACCGCCTGTGTGTGTGTGTGTGTGTGTGCGTGCATGCGCGTTTCTGCGTGTGCATGTGTTTGCCCTATGTGTAAAAGCGGAGACGTCGCCAATATAACGGGCTCCTTTCAGCGGAGAGGCTCCCGCAGCCCGCACATAGAGGATGAATGGCTCACTATGTTTTCTCACCCAACTTCACTCAGCTGACCCCTCGTTGGAATCACACCAGCGAGTCGTGCACATAATTCAAACTGTGATTAATAATCAATAAACGAGGTGGAGAATACAAAGTCTCCTCGCCACCCGCCGAGCAGCTCTGGAATGGGATGGCGCTTGTTCTAAAGTCCAGATCTTTGGCATTTTCTTTGTTGGCTGTGCATGCAGGGAATATTTGGCTTCCATTCATGAGATGCTGTCGGGGGCTCCTCAACCGTGAGAGCCAAAACAAAAGGATTTCCCGCTGACCAATAGGAGCAGGGGAAGCCTCAGGAGGGATGGAGCGGTCCTCTCATCTCTTTGTCCTACACCTGAGACACCACACACACACCAAACACACACTGCTGCCAGGTTCATGACACTGACTGGGAACCTCATTCTTTCCAATTTATTCTTGTTTTATTTACATAAGTTAATAATTAGACATAATGTTAGACTGGGGCCATCAAAGCCCTCTGCACACATGGTTTCAGAAGATTTCAACAAGTTAACTGTAAAGCTTCTATTCAGAATCATAATGAATAGTTAATGGGCTGTATTTATACAATGTCTTCTGGTCTTTATGACCACTCAACACAGAATAGTTTTCACACTGCATAGAAGTGCTTTGTCTATCAGTCACAATCCCAATTTGGAGATTCAGTATCTTGGGATCGAACCGCCGATATCTGGTTTGTGGACAGCCCGCTCTACCCCATGAGCCACAGCCATGACTAAAATGTAAGTTCTGTGTCAAGTCCCAGAATTACTTCCCCACTGTTGAAGACAAATAACCCTCGAAACATTGTTATCGCTTCAACTACAGTCAGTTAACAGTAGGTGTCCACAGTATTTCCCACAGCCAAGCCGAGTGTGCTAAGATAAACTTCCCATACTTCACACTATAAAAAATAATCACCACAATATAATTTTCATCAATAACAATGTAACAAAGGTAGAACTCATTATTGGTTTTAATGTTCTACCTCAGATTTGTTGAATGTTTTGCTGTTTAACAAGTTTTGTCTCTGTCCACAAAGAAGAGTTTAAAACCTCAATCTTCACTCAGGAGTAAAAATATATCTTTAAACTTAAGGAGAAATAATAAGGAGACATTTGTCGTGGTAAATATAAGTATCAACTGACTACTGGTATGTTTTCTATTTTTGGACGCAGTGTCCTTCACCGGCTCCCAAACGTACAGCACTTTGCACATCTGGTCTTTCTCGCCCGGCTCAGCTTTCTAACACATCCCAAGACGTAAACATCCTCAGTATGTGCTGCAGGAATATATGAATGCATGGGAGGGCTGGTTAATGGTTGGGGACAGGCCCTCAGGGTGCATCACATTACTTTAACCTCTCTCCCCCCCCCTCTTCTCCTCTTCACGGCTCGAGTTGAGGAAGTTAATGTGCAGAGTAATACAAGGGTTTTTTATTACTGTACTTGAGCTTTCAATTAGGTGCATGGAAGCTGCTTGCCAGCACATCGGCCGTACGGGAAAGTGAACTTCATCAGAGAAAAGGCGTGATGGAAATGCAGAAGCGGTTGGAGTTTGTGAAGCGCAAAAGTGCCGGAGGAGTTAGTGAATTAGTGGAAATTCATGTCAAACAACATGAATGTCAGTTATGCATGTTCTATGGTTATTAGGCTACTGAAATGTAAGGGTTTGCTGCTTTTCTATGATTTGTGGGAATAATTTGTGGTTCTGTGCTGCTAACTGGGCAAAACAAGGCATTTCGATTGATTTGTTTGGTTACAATATCACAGAATACACCTATAAACCGATAGAGATGGGGAAAAAAAAAATGTACTCGCAGCGCTAAAGGGCCGTTAAAGTTCTAAGGCACCCGTTTCCCAACGATGCACATACAATATTTACGTGGTTTCTACACGTATTAAGTGCCGCGTGTGAGCCGAGAGTAGCTGCTGGCTGGCGAGTTGACACAGTGTCTGTGTGGGAAGCTGAGACGTAGGTGTCGTAAATGTGGCGGGGAATCTTTCTCGCTGCAGCGTATTATTATGCAGCGAGTGGGATGGATGATTAGAATGATTTAAATGCCACGACTGGGCGTAGCGTGCATGGCCCCTCTCTGGCAGAAAGGCACGCCGTTGCGTTTTGGCTCGTTTCATCTCTTTGCCCCCCCCCCTTTCCACGTTTTCTACTGGGTGACTGGAGCTCCTTTGATGAATTACTCTGTCTGAGATAAGTTGAGCTGTAATGTTTCTGGCTGATTGTTCTTGATTTAGACGGAAAGTTAACGCGGCTGTTTATGGGGCGTTGATTAAGAATTCATGTAGAGGGAACTTAAAGTAAATAAACAATGAATCACCCCCCCCACCACACGCTGTCAGATCTGCATGCGAAACATATAGCTTTTGTGCAACATTCAAAAGAGAGCATGTGAAAAAAGACACAGTTATGATACAGAAAGATGTCAAAGTTTTTCAACCCGATTACATGTCAGTGAGATCTCTGCAGGAATTAGCTTTTTGGAAAAAGTTTTTTTCGTCCATTAGCGATTCCGGTGATACGGTCTCTTTCAGTAACCGACCAGCTGCAGACTTAATTATTGCGATGCAGACAAAGTGGGGACTTCTTTGTTATTGAAATCTTTGTTGGAAATAATTTCTCAGGGGAAGGGTGCTCATTTTTAAAAATGCCCTTTTATGTCCAAGACTTCATCAGGGGAACTGGGGAGAGTTTGGCAGCGAGCACACACGGGCTTGTTGCCCTTTTCAAATTCATAGATTTAAGGTCATTAGACACTGACGGAGATTAAACATGTCCAAGTGCTTTGGCCAAACGTTGAACCACACACTGGATTAGTGCGGGTTTCAAATGGAACAAGCTTTATTTTGGAGAGAGAGGCGTCTGGGGATTTGCTGGTATTATTTGACCATCTTGTTCCCATGTTGTTACAAGATCTGCAAAACAGACACAGCAGCTCCTAGTAGCGAAGACACTCTGTGTCCAAATAAAGAATTTAAAGGATTTGTTTCCCGTCATCCTGTATTTAATGTCACATGGTTTCAAAAGGCTGGTGTTTGCTCTTGTTTATTCACCCTGTTTTAATTTCCAAAATAAGTGGAATTCCGTGTTTATTACCTTCCATAAATCTTAGGGAAATGTGCTGATTTGCATCTAGACCCATTTGCATTATTATTTATCAGAATTTACTAGAAATCAGAAGCTGCGATGAACATTGAGCTGACTCGACCTGACTCTGTCCCAGCTTCCCAGACAGACTCGTCTGGGACATTTTGCACCAGACAGAGCAACTGACTGTCTCACTCCCCCAAAACAAACCTCTGACCAGTCCTTGAGATCCACTCCCTTCCTTCGATTTCCCAGTGACTCACAGATTGTAGCCCCGCTCTGATAACTCCGACACTTCTCCCCCCCCCCCCCCCTTAGGGATACAGCTCCGTTTTTCAGCCTGAGAGCCTGAAGCAGCAGCCTGTGTTTCTCAAATGAAGCGTTTGACCTCTCTTTTAAGGGTCTTTTATTTTAGTCCCTGCGACAGGAAGCCCAGTGTCAAGTGTGCATCAGGGGCCACAGTGTGCAGCTCGACGGGGGGTCCTCTGGGCCACAGGGCACTCAGCCTGTCCATATGGACACTGGACCAAGATGGACGCAGGCCACATTAACACTTAACAAGGTCAAACTGTGAAAAAAAGCACGTCTCAAGATTTTGCTTCTACACCCAGAACTGGCCTTTCATCTCTCTAACCCACCACATGTCAGTGCATCAATCAAAGAGTCTTAATTGCCCCCTGGTGGCTGACTGTAGCATAGGTCATTAACCTTGCCTCCTCCATGTTAGCGGATGAGACATGGACCACACTAAAAAGTCAAGATACACGTCAAAGAATTTTATCGCCAAGATGGATTCTATCCTTTTAGATAGTTCTTATGACAACGATGTTTTTTCTAGTGCAAATGTTCCTGCTAACCTTGGTTTTAATTAGTTATTTGACGGGAAAAAAACGGGGGTTAAACGCCATGATTGAAGCCGAGACTGACCTGCGGCTCCATCCCCCTACTGCTTCTGATGCAGGCGTTCATATCCTGGATATGTTGTCTTTATTTCTGGACGGTGGGAGGAAGTAGTTCCTCAGTTCTTACAGATTATTGGTTATTGCCGAGACAATTAGTCCCTACAGCTTTAAAATGTGAGGATCTGGTGCCTCAACTGTCAGATGCAAGCTCTGCTCTGATTACAGTCCCTTAACTTTAAGTATTTGACAAACTAAAGGAAGCAAACAGCTGGAAGTGAAAACAACCCACCTCTTTTTCTCTCTCTAATTTACATCAGTGCAAATGACAGAAACAAGCAAAGCGTGGTTTAAAGTGAAGACTGCTCATTCGGAACAAACTACAGTAGTTACACATACGCCTCTCATCAGTATGCAGATAATGGTGCGTGTGCATCAACATAAACAAATCCGCCTGTCAGATGATGTTTTTGTTCCGCGTGTCTATTTAAAAAGTTAAGTCTCGCTTCAGCAGCCCATAGAAAGATATCAGCTCTTGAAGATGCAATATTATGCTTCACGCCTGTCATCAGTAACCCCCCTCCGTTGCATTAATGTTTCATCGACAGACTGCTGTGGTTTTTTGCGTTACATCCAAATGACAGCAGACTCCGCTGTTAGACTGAATGATCTATACAGAAGACAGTATCTGGCTGTTTTTCCGGCATTACACTCGAATGTGGGAGTTGGACTTTTGAAAATAATGGTGCAAGCCAGGGGCCTGGTGATGGATTAATCCTCCAATGAAGTTATGTTATGTATTCCTGATAAGAGTAGTGGATCACCGGGCAGGATTTATGTGGCTGCGGTGGAGCAACCACTCTAGAAGACGCCGTCTGTCTGAGGCGGCGGTCTGAGGCTGTTTGTCATCGTGATTGATGAGCTTCTTCGCGATCAAGCTAACATGCCCCACGGACATTAATCTGCTTTATCTTGGAAAGGACTTGCACAGTTTTTCTTCTCCGGTGTTATTGGGTCTAGTAAACAAAGGGAATAGATGTTTTAACAGCATGAAATACTCCAGACATTTATATTCCCCTGTTGCAGGCAAAACCAAACCATTCATGTTTTCTGGAGATATGGTGGGAGATGAATAACATTAAATGTCCAACTTCCCATAGTGATGTTTTCTTATCATGAAAATGACAATTCTGAATTTAAAAAGTGGCAGGAGTTGTTATGAGCATTGTTGAGTGGAATTCTATCACATGGGAAAACTAACATGTTGTTTTTTCAAAGGAATGATTGTGACCATATCAGACAACAGCCAAGACATAATAGCTCTCCTATGAAAACAGGACATGCCTTAAAAGAACACAAGCGTTCTTGTGCGTTTCACTATGATTTACGTTTCGCTCGGACAGTTTTTCTCCCGGTGAACGATGTGGACGTCATGCTGGGACTTTCAGGTGCAGAGGAGGAAGGTAAATCTGGCGTCCCTGAGATGCTGCGTGCCGCTGCCAAGTCGAGGGTCACTGCCTTTATTAATGACACGCGGGAAACCAAACTGGCTTTTCTTTCCCTCCCCATCTGTACCCAGTTGTGCCAAATAGACGTGAGGCTGGTGAACGAGAACAGAACCTTAATGCAGCTACTGGTTTGATTTATGGCACTTTGTGGTGTGGGAATATTATTACTTAGGCAGGGTAAATTGCATGTTTACAATTATGTAAATATCTCTATTTACATAACCGCATTACTGATATCAACTCTTTATTATTAATAATATACTGCTGAAAACTAATAAATAATTAGGCTTTAAATTGTATACTTTCACTGGATTTTATTACGTTATTGTTTTATTCTCTCTAAAGGCGCTGATTGATTTAAACCATAGAATTTCGAGCCTTGAGTTGTGGTTGCTCAGAGGACCGTGACGGAGTTGACAAATAACACCCAGAAATATGTATATTCTTAGATTAAGTGGAACTGACTCTCTGAGGGTTTTTGTCTACTATGTCCATAAATATCTTCAATAATTCTGCTTTGAAAACACAAAACTTGCAGAATCATGTGTTTTTTTCCAGAATCGCCACAATCCACATGGTACGCCCAACCAACAACCAATGTTGGTTGCCTCCAACCAGGACCTTTAATCATTCTTTAACCAGTTCTTTAACCGTTTAATGGCAGGTCGTCAGAAAACACACACATGATAGTTTTGGAAGAGCTCAAAATCTTCAAGAAAGGAAGACCGAACATTTTTTGGTGAAAAGAAATGAGTCTTTAGGTTGAAAAAAAACCTACACTTACAAAAAATCAATATACTGAGGCCCTATTCATTGACTCGATACTACATTAATAACAGGCACACGTATTTTGGTTATTGTGTATTCCTGGAAAACATTCATGAATCTATTTTTGCACGCATGACTTTTACAATCTATATTTACTCTACCACTGGGTGATGGATGCTTTCATCGGCTGCCATGGAATCCCTTAGTTAAGGCTTATTATTTTAGTTTATGTTAGCTGAAAGAGCCATTATTAGTGGTTGTGCATGACTCCAGCATCCGTCTCCCAGATGTCACTGTAATGGGCCTCGGCGTGGACCTGTGGGGTCTCTCCACAAAGGCACAGCATTGTGGAGAGAGGTGTTTGTTTTCCAATTATTCCTTTTAAACGAGCAACTCTCAATACAGCCTCCAAGTCTGTGGTTTTCTGAATGGCCGACAAAACATTGAGACTGATTGAAGTTCAATTCCTCTTAACACTGCCTTCCCAGTAATGGAACCAAATGCATGGTTAAGCTTGTGATTAAGAGTTCAAGCAGCAGCGGCCCCCGGAGCTCATTTAACCCTATAAACGAGAGGTGGCGGTAAACAAAAAAACTTGCACTCACTCGCCACCCATCCGCACGTTTCTCGGAGTTCATAGGTCGACATCGAGCTCCGTTTACCAGACAGCCTTGAAATGTCAGACGCACCTACAGGGGATGTTTACATTTTTCAGGGTTTTTTTGCAGCAGAGGCCCGGGCCATGAGGAATCTTCTGCAAACGTTATTTTCGTCGCTGCAGCTATCATTTTGTGGGTTTATCCCTGCAAAAGTTACTTTGGAGTTGGAGCTTCATATCTGTGGAGGCAGCCGCTGCCAGTATGAACCTTTTTGTCGAACTAGGGGAATTTTTCACACTGCAAGATGGATGTGCTGTTGTCATTAAAAGACCGTTACCCCTCCCTCCATGTATTAGGATGTGGCCAGGCAGGTAGAATTGGGATAAGACTTCTTTTTTTTTGCTACTATCTACTTCCAGAGCATACTAAACAAGACAGGAGTATTATTGTAATTTATGCTAAATCTGACACGTAAATTACAGTGCAAGTAATCCCTCTGTGAAAGAGATGGAACATGGCAACCTTAAAAATGAAGATACCACACTATTAATCCCCCGTTTTCAAAGGAGACCTCTTTATTCTCAGATTTAATTTGGGAAAATTAACCTTCCTGTCTGTGTGTGTTAAGCCTGGAGAATGTGTCCAAGCCTTGATTACGGTGGAGCCAGGGGGAAGATGAAGCACAGCACCTCATAAAGAAAATCCAGAAAGCATCTTATAAAAAATATATAAAAAATCCACAGGCCAAGTTCATTTGATGGATCCTCTGGGATGCCCTCGAGTTGCCTCCCTAAAACCATATATATGCATCATGCCCGCTGTCGAGCGGTTGTGCAGTAAGCCAGCCGACTCGGTAATAGCCCACGTTTTGTCAATTTACACGTTTTCTCGGCAGTCATAGGCCAACACTTAATCCGTGCACATATCCCTATCTGGCAGGAGGCTCAGCGCAGATAGAGATAAAGCTCTCACTGTTAACTAGGTGTGAAACGCCACTGCACGGGATTACTTCACGTCTGCAGGAGGACCTCACCGAAAGTGGGGAATTAAATTCATACCAAAGTCACAGATGGAAAAGTGCAGTCTTTAATAATTTGGCTGACGTCTTCTTTACGGTTCAGTGAGTGGAGATGGTGCCTCGCTGGGTATCCAAGTTGTGTCTCTAGTGTGAAGAACACTTCTCAGACGGTGCCAAGTTACTCTGGGAATCATCTCAACCGCAGGATTGGGGATAGGAGCTTGTTTGATGTTAGCGACTCAGGTTAATGTGCTCAAATTGAGGCCAATGAGATTTTGAACTTGTGAAGTGTGGTTGACAAATAATTCAACATTTTGGAGTAGAGGTTTGCACACATGTAGAAGAGACTTTGTGACAAAAATTCAGTGAATAAATGATATCAGTGGTGAGAGTACACTGAGAAAAAAGGACTGCTTTCATAATCATCTAGATTTAAGTGTGGATACCCAACCCTAGCCCATCAGGACCCATCAGGACCCATAGGCTGGGCTATCTAATTGTTTTTTCATGCTGAGTGGGCCCGGGAGAACATCAGGCTCGGCTTCAGACACAGAAAACCGAATGCCTGTCAGCTCTGGGTTGGGCTCGGGTAGTTTTGTCTCGTGCTCGGTTCTGTAAATTACAGTGTCCTGCTTTGTAAATGTTCAAAAACACACTCCTTTTTTCAGTGTCTATGTACCTTGTACCTGTCTACCAGTTTCCTTGGTGGTCCAGTCCTCAGGGACTTCAGCCTATCTGAGTCCTGGGTACCATCACCATCTCCATCTGTCTGGCTGGGCAACCAGGAGGACAAATAAAAACATGTGTGGACTGTGAACAGTGACTTATAAGCGACATCCCACATCCCAAGGGTCCCTTTCATTCTGCAGCGATAAATTAAAGTCTATAAAACCTTTACACATCACAAATCTGTCACACAGACCTTGTGTTAACCTAAGTAGTACTGATAGGTAGTGCTGGATTTTATACGATCACACAGTTGGCTGCTAACAAGCCGAAAAGTGTTTGCTAACAGGGCCTAAGTGTGATAGATGCAAAACAACTAAGTTATGATTTAATTAAATCATCCCCCAATCTGCAGCCACTGAATGATCACTCACAATTAAGTAGAACATCAGTGCTGTGAGGTGAAAACCTGCATCAGGACTCTCATTTCTTCATTCGATACATTATGTGTTCTTCTGTGTGTGAATTCAGTTAGATTAACTCTGGGAGTGCAGAACCAATTTAATTGCATTTTATACAGAAGACAGTGGAAATAATCGGGTGATCAGGACCTCGAAGGGATCTAAGGTTTGGCCGGTGTCAAACTAGCTTGATATTAGAAACTTCCATATTAAGCCGAAAACTAGAAAAGTCTTCTGAATTCCACAAGTAAGTGTCACTCAGATGCTTCCAAGTGGAGCCTAATGAAACTGAGAGAGCCCATTAATAAGAACGTAGGGAGTGAAATGGCACCAGAATCAGCAGGACAGCTCAGTGTCACGTCCACACTTTCTCAGCAATTATATCCAGATATTCTTGAGACATTTCAGTCTGGACAACAGATACTACCACTACCAGATGGGTCCAGGAGTTTAGTTTATCTCAACAGTAGTTTATCACCCACACGGTGCCAAACTAACGCCTTGCAGTTAATTTTTTAGTATCACTCATATAAGGTTGCTGCATGTTTTAGGCCACTCAAACTTTTATATTCGCTCTTGACGCCTTCTGTCGGGAAACATCCACTCTGAGCACTCTGTTTTGAATTTCTCTACTTTAGCGGCTCTCATTATAGTCCCATTGAGTGTTTACCAAAATATGCACTGTATTCAAGTGTTGCACAGATGTGCCATAAAGTCTGATTTTAGCGGTGGTTTACCAACTCCAAGTTCAGTGATTGTTTTCAAATGTGTCCTTCAAATGTCAACAACATGCCGATGCAGAAATACCAAACGACTGTGATGCTGTTATAAATTCTAATTTAGCAGTCAATGTTCCAGCCACAACATATTTCTTATTCTTTTCATACAAGTGTTGTGGTTTTCACCCCCCAAAAAAAGTATGTGTGTGCCAATTTGGATGGGAGCCATTTCAGCGGCTGCGTGGGCTCAGACGCATTCCACTGGAAACAGTCAACATTCCCATTGGATTAATTACCAACTGCTTTTCCCCCAGGTCCGCCTGCTTCTTGTCCAAAAAAGAAGATTAACAGTGGATTGAACTTTGGTCCACAGGCGGAGAGACGGGCTGTCAGGTCTCGTAAAGAGGGCGAGGAGGTGAGCAGGAGCAGGTGTTGGTGCTGAGCACAGGAAAAAGGTGGTCGACGAGGTCAGATTAGGTAAAGGGGTAACGTCCCGCCTCAGCACTTGTTTTCAGTGTGTCTCTTACTCTGATCATTTTTCTGGTAGTTTCTGTGTTGTGTGGGGAAGCATTGGATTTTGTATCCACTTTCCAGAGAAACAGACAAGTTGCTGAGTAGCTAATGGTGCTCAACGTAAATGTTACAGGCTGCGACTGCCACCCACATTATTGGCAATTTAAAAACAAGAGAGATGCACCTCAAGGCGATGAGAAACTGATTGGCACGTCTTTCACAGATCCCCAAAACATCCAATCCTCCCACACAGCAGCGAGTGTCCCTGAATTCCGAAGCAAAAGTTCACGACTTCTTGTCCACGTTGCAGTTTCTCTTTCTTCCCAGCAGCTTACAATAAGTTTCCTCTTGTCAGTCAGCATTTTGATATTCTGTCTCCGCCGTCTTTTATTTCCAAACTACATCGCAAATTCTGTCAGCAAGACGGATTCATATTTCACAAGCAAAGAATATGAATCAATATCAAGAGACGGCAGGATCTGGCCACTGATACAAAATGCAAGACAGGATAAAATTAAGAAATTGAATTGAAGGGACTGTAGGATCACTGTTAGACAGATCGCGTCTCTAACAGTAGGAAAAACAATGAAATATACACTCAGAGATGTCTCCAGAATAATTTGAATTCATCAGGGTATAAAGTTAGATAACACGTTGGAGACAAATCAAATTAGAATTCATCCTGATAAATTATTCTTTGGGAAATGAAGTGCCATCACAGCACTGTTTTATATATGCACCTCAAATCTGAAGCCCTGTTTCATTCACACACTTTCATTCAAAAAATCCTAGAGTTAATTAATATTTTCACGTATAATAGAAGATAGACGACCTTCAACCTTTCCTTGAATCTCTGAATATTAACTTTCAGTCCCCAGTTCTTCCTCATTATATGAGTTATTCTCACCACCTCCACGTTCAATAATTTAAATGGAGACTACTGTGTTTCTAGTCTTTTTAATGACACCTTCATAAGAGTTATACACTTCCACAGCTCCAGACCCACTTTTCACTAGTAGCTTCTGTGTTTCCCGTTTCACATGACACATGAGGACAGACTCGAAGGAAGCACCGTCTTAAGGAACGGTCGCAGAATGCAAACAAATGGCCGCAGTGTGAAACTCTGACCTCAGACAGCCCTGGCTGCGGGAGGCTGCCAGTGAAATTAAAATGATGAATAAAAGATAAGACAGAAGAAAGTGCTGAAGTGGGACTCCAGCCGGAGAACCCAGCTTAGCAGCAGTTATGAATCCAGGGCAGAGGCCACCCTCCTCTGCAGTGAGAGTGTCTCACGTTGTGTGGATAATTTGACCCGCTGGCTCCTCCGGTCGGGTCACGTTCAGGTCCTGGTCTCGCTGATCTCCCTGGGGAGGAAGGGGGGGGGGCTGCTGCCTGATTTCCTGGAGATTACAGTCGGATCCTTTGGTCAACAGTGTGTGTGATCTGCGGGAATGTGATGGATGTCTTCTCCCTGGGTAATACCATCCCCGGATCCACTGTGAACTGCGGCGAATACTCATCCTCTCCTTCTTGCTTGTGTTACATGGTTGTGATTTTCAGGATTGGATTGGGCCGCATCCCCTTGGGGCATTAGAGGAGGAAGTGACATACTTGACAAGTCATATGGCTCCTGCTTGCTCTATCATCAGTGGGCTTTGTGGCACATTGTGGAAATGAAGCTCGTTGAAATCCTATTTCCAGATGTTTCTCTTGTACTCCCAAGCTACTGCGAGGATTAACTTCATGCCTCAGCAACTTGCGCTTGTTCTTGCTTCATTTGCTCTCACAAATGATGCTCCTTCTAATTGACTTGAGTTTGAATGGATAGTTAATGCTCATAATGTCCTGGGTGACAATCAGGTTTTAACACAGCAGTGTTAAAACCGTTTCCTGTGTTCTCAGACGGACACAAAGGTGCAGCTGCTCGTTTGGAATATCTCCCGTTTGGATTTATTTTCTACGAGTCAGAGTGTTTTTCAAATGGCTTCATCACAAGAGAACCTCAAGTCAATATTTTCTGCAGACTGATATATAACTTTTGAATGTGCCGGAGACGTGTCAACTACTTATCTCCATCAGTCAGCACGATTACGCAATAACTTTAGAAGCGATTTCTGGCATTACCCACAAAATGTTCCTTTAACACTTTGTTTAATGTGGAGACCTAGACATTACCCTTGGTGGAGGCCTGTGCTTATCGAGCACTACACAAACCCACAAATGTTACCTGCTCACAAACGCATTCAACTGGTAAAACATGGAATAATTGTTCATTTTTTCAAAAGGAGTAAATAGAACAGGAAGGACCAGCACCAGCGAGCTGATAGAACCGGAGCTGCAGGTGACTCGCACTCCTCTGACTCACGCTCTTTTCATATCGCTCCGCTGATGTGAGGAGAACTAGGTGAGGCTTGTGCTGCGTGACATCAGAGCACTGTCGCAATTATTTTTGACTTTCTTCATTAAAGCAGCGCGGGTTTGTTGGGCTGTGCTGCTCATGTGTTTCTGACACAGTAGCTGCTTGTGAAGTGTTTGCTGTAGTATCAATCCAGACTTGCTGTTACCACAGTAACCACGTGCGCAGGCTCATAAGTCAGGGCTGAAATCGTGACGATTTTTTCGAAAAGCATGAATGAAAAGCATAAATGAATAATTGAAATATGTTCTACTTCTAATAAAAATAGAGTTCCACCAAATTCAAATATCTCCAGCCCTCTTCAGCCAATCACAAGGCTGCTTGTGCTTCACATGCCAGGCCGAGTCTCAGTGCTGGATCGCCCTCGCAGTGGCCTCATGCTGAACTTTAATTATTGTGAGTGGAAAAACATTTTTTGCTCCAGCTGACACAGCAGCGACACCCGCTTTGTTCCTCCCTCTCTCTGCTCCTGTCACGCTCTTGTCCCGACAGAACTTCCTGTGTTGTTGCTGGACTTCGACCACAGTCCACTTCCTGGCTCATGTTTAAGAGGTCAAGGCGTAGTGAGGACGAGCAGATGATTTCTCAGAAGTCAACATGCAGAAATGATATGTTTACAGCACTTCAGCTATGTATTGGCATTATACCCTCATCAGTGTGTGTAGACAAGGCCACCATGAGAAACTGCCTGAGTCTGTAAGCAGCACAGTCCTTCTTGTACTGAGTCATTAGCAGTTTGCTCTGTTCTTCATCCGTTTGCTTATTTGCTTTGGAGCATCCACAAGTGGTCTCCTTCGGGGGAAATGGCTTCATAATGCTCTGTGAAGGCAACTCATTGCTGTATGACAAACAGTATCTTCAGCATGACAGTGAACGGTTTAAATCAGTTTGAGATAATAGCTTGTGAGCACTCCTGGGCTGCTGCACACAAAGACTGTGTGGAAAGGATGCGCTGTTTTATTCTCAAGGTCTCCCAAGCATCGTCGTGGCAGGGTGTTCGGTCCAACCCGTCATTTTCTGCTCATGTTTTCTATTCCCCCTCTCCCTCGAGGAAGCAGGAGCACCTAGACTTGCTTGCTCTGTCGCTTTTCTCTGACTGTTGTGGTGATGGAAGGATGGCAGCAGATTGTTGTTTATGCCGTGCACCTCCAACCACTGCTACTCTGTTCTTTTACTTTTGTCACATATAACAGAGTCTGCAGGCAATTCCTACTTTGCTGGCTATGTAGGGAGGCAATGATATTGTATTACTTTACCCACCTATATGCAATGAATCAGGGATAATCTCCTGTTTACATTGTGTTCTCCAGTTTATCAGTCTGTATTACATAACCCACTTTGTGCCACATGCTGTCAGTAGTGTTATGCTGCATACTGAGCAGCTACAGGGCATGCAAATGCTCACTCTAGTTGTTGATGACATGATGACAGATCCCATTACATTTCATTTACATTACATCATTACTTGACTATTGTGGCAAAAACTACTGATGGATTTCCACAGGAATCAATACCATAATTACATTATCTAGGAAGTGGGTGGTGGACACCGTTGTCCAGTGGTTTGAATCCCAACTTGGCTTGGTGTAAGGTTGCCCTGCAATATGCTGATTACCTGTCTAAAGTCTACCCCACCTCCCGCCCAAATGGAATTGGCTCTTCCAACCTCAAAGAATATGCAGTATAAATAATAAATGGATGCGTAGATGATATTGATAAATGTGAATAATTTAGTGCGAATCCAAACCAAAATCCGGATAACACTTTAAATGTATCTTCAAGAATTTGAGATCTATATTCAAATGAACAAAACGGATTTAGTCTGGACTACAAGGGGATTTTTAAGCTTTGACGTAGTTACGTGCCCCACCGAGTGTCATCCAGGTAACCCTGACTAATTTGCCTTTTAGTATATAACCTCATTTTAATGATTCTTAATGGTAACATGGATGGACAGTTGTCTTGAGCTTATCAACTCATCTTATTCCCAATTTCCTCTGTGTCCCAGTTTCCAACACAATCTCTAATCTACCTGTTGCACCTGCAGATGGCTGAAGTTGAATTTATGCAATGTAAACATCCCTGAGTAAATAAAAGATGCTCTGATGCTCTAAGAAAACCTTCCTCCGCAGACAACCAGAGAAACACATGCACTGAAGCCGATTGTTTCACGGCGCCTTCATGAGTTTCCTGCACCATTTTTTCAAAGAGAAAAACAAGCATGAAACATCCGACTTCCACTGTAAATGGGTTAGTGTTATGCCCAATAAAAAAAAAAAATCCCTTTTAATCTTCTCCAGCAGGAACACAGGGAGGTCTGTGAGGATATCCAAGATATTCTGACTATTCTCCGCGATATGGAATAGTGAGTTCTCTGTAGTCTGAGAAAGAGCTGGCTCGTTTGCTTTGAACCAAAACAAAAAGGGGCATTTCAGGGGCCCATGCAATTAATTCCCTCCATTTGAAATACCAGAGAGCGGAGGAAGGAGGACATTGTGCTCTCTGCTGCACAGACTCCTCGTCCAGTCAGGTATAATGATCGTTCACCACTGTAGTTTGATGACAGAATGATTAAAGGGCTCTGGAGTGTTTTTGTCATTCCTATTGTTTGATAGCTTTTAATATGAAATATAACCTCGGTTCATGGCCACAGGAATCCGAGCATTTTTTCTACTCTGCCAGTAAAGTCTTTTTCTGTTCGTCACCTCCACATTTTCATGTCCACAATCATCTCAAAACAATCTAAATTTTCACATTTGCATTTTCTACAGAAAGTGGCTTAGGAGCAGTTAACAACAATGGCTTTTCCACAGGTGCTTTTATTGAGCACAATATTTCCATTTGCACTGCAGCTTTTCACAAACATAATCAATCATCCTGTACTGGCAGCAGTAAACACAAAGAAAAAAACTGTAATGTTAAAAAAAGGTTCACAAGAGAACATCAATTAGCTGCCACCGCGTGAGGCTGGTCGGCTTTCCAGAGCAGGGATGGAAAACGGAGAGTGGGAGTGAAATGACAGATGTTAAACAAATCTCGCTGATGGCCTTTATTCACTGATCAATCTCCGAATGAAAGGAAAGACGGGTTTCTCTCGTCAAAAGGCAAGTTCCTCCTTACCGCTGTCACCAAGTGGTTGTTCATGCGAGAATTATCCTGAGATAACTTCTATTATGATTTGGGATTATAAAAATACAGCTGACAACATTTTAGCGAGCTCTTTAACTCATTTTGATGGCTTATTAGAAAGCATTAAACCCATGACACTAAAGGACTCACTCCACCTAGTACCGGTCGTCAAGTATAAATAATTCAGTCTTTAAGGAAACAAATTTGGAATGAAATATCAGCCAATGTTAGCTTACTGCAGGTTTATTGGAGTCATTTTCTGAAAATGTAAGATATCAATATAGGTTTTAAAAATTCAGTTTCGTCTAGGCTCTACTGCTAATATTAAAAGTAAAAAGACAAAGCACATTGACGCTGTACACGAGCCAAAGGGTTTTTCACAACCTGGTATACCAAATATTTGTCAAATTGATGCCTAACAGAGATCAAAAAAAAAGAAGAGAAGAGAAAATAAATGAAAATGTTCAAATCCATATATTTTTTTAACCATTTTTTTAAGGTTCGTCTACTAAAAGGTGGATGATGCAACCTTGTGTCCCCTTCGTCCACTGGCCCTGCAGCCATATTTCTGTTTGAGTTAAGCCATTTCATCATGTGTGATGGACAGGAGCAACGTATTTGCTTTATGAATAGGGCGGCGGTCTGTCAAGCTGCCAGTCACCCACTGCTGCAGTTAGCTGATTGATTCAGATGCGAGTTCCCTTGAGAGTGACATTCTCCCGTCAACGACACAGACCTTTCCTCTTCCCTCAATCTCTCTCTGCTCTCTTTTTTCACCCTGCTCCTTGTCTCCATCTTTCACTCTCATGCCCTCCCTTTCCTTCGTTCTGTCCTAAATAGCCGTGAGCACAAGCCCCCCATTGACTTCAGCCTTGATGAAGGACGCAGACAAGTCGATAATTGCTAATGACATGACGACTACAGATGAGAGCAAACGGCGGACTTGTTACGAAGAAAAATCCTGAAAATGTTATTCTGGTTTTTAAACTTTGATTACACGGTGCAGTGGTCGTCTCTGATGGAACACGGGACATCAGATCTGCGGTAATTACATTTCCGATGAAGCAAACCTCTTAATCTTTTTATAGCTTTCATCATTTAGGACATTTTGTAAATTTTGTTCCCGGTGAACTTTACGCAAGAGAAGCACGGATACGCCATCTGCCATTTGTGGGCAAACTTTAATTGGAGTAGCTATCGTAATTTAAAATCCATTACTCAGACTCTCATCATTTTTTTTTTGCTGGAAAGTGATAATCCTGCTCCAGAAGATCTTTCCTTTTCTGGCTAAAAGTGGAAAGAGATTAATATGTGACTGCGGTTTCAGCTTTTTGCAGCGAATCCTTTTTTCTTTTTTTCTCTGACTGAAATTGGAGTCGTTCTAACATCTTGAAGGTTAGAAATTGTTCTTTTTTAGCACAGGCCTTGTTTCACCCCCCCACACCTGTGTCCTGGAGAGGCTGTGGCTGTGGCGTGACGCTGAGGGCCCAGCTGGGAGTAAATTACATTGCTGGAGCAAGGAGGCCGATGCTCTCCGGTCGCTCTCCCTCTTATCAGCTCTGCCCGCAAGCTCCACAAATACAGAGCCGTGGAAAGGGTGTGAGCGATGGGCGGGGGGGGGTGAGGGGCTCAGACTACATCAGCTGCTGTGAGGAGGAGCGATGACTCACTTCCACGGTGCCGTTATCTTATGATGTATGCGAGCAGGAGCAGGTGGCAGGTATTACATACGTCAAACTCCTGGCTGTATCCATGCAGTTTTGAAGTGTGCAGGTGTGAACCATTACCAGGGGCTTCAGTCAAATCAGCAAACATCCCACTCATCTTGCCCCAGACCCTCGGCTCTGCTGGCTTTTTGTCATTATGCTGTATTCTATTCACCGCCACCATATTGGCTCAGCTCCAGATACAAAGAAAACCTCAAGGATAAAGCCATAGACATTACTGCTGCAGGAGCGTTATCATTAAAGATCCCCAATTCTCTCGCCCTTTAGACATCCGCCCTTCCTTTATCTGTGGGCGACTGTTGTCTTCACAGTGAAGAATACCATTTTCTGATAATATAATCCCTTCTCGGGGTCCGGACCGGGTATCTCTCATGTTCATGTTTCTCCCCGGGAAAGTCTGACACGCAGGCTCGTAGTTGCTAGGCTGAATGCATCCCCGGCTCTTATCGCTTCCTCCATATTGTGACTCCGATGCACAGGGAGGATGGGAAGATGGACTGTGAGGTAGGGAAGGGTGTCGCTGTGCTGTGTGATTAAAACAGAAAGTATGAGAGGAAGATGGTGAAATGAATTTAAACTCGCGTATTAATGGGATTTTTTTCCCCCCACCTCAGGTTTAGTCACAATCAAAATGATACCAGAAAAGACTGTCAAGAAATGGGGACGTTCTGAAGTGAGTTATCATTTCCACTGATGACTTGTTATTTCCCATTCGCAAGAAATCAATATTCAAAGCAGACAGTCACTGCTTTTCTCTGCTAACACCCATTTTCTGAAAGCAGCTTTAATTTGTCATCAGAGATTCGGGGAAGTGATGACAAGCTCCTGAGGTATAATGGAAATGGGGAAAAAAACGTCAATGCAAGTTCCCAAATGAACTGATTACTAAATGCAAGTCAGCTCTTAAACAGGATGTGACTATGAGTCTATTGCAGCAACTTTATTGGGAAGTGATGAACCTGCGGCATAAGAACATGTGTGAAAACAACGAGCGGACAGCCGGTCATTTCTCTTATTTCTGCTTTTCTTCTCAACAGGGAGCTGTGAGTGGATGAGGTGGGATGTTCTCCACAACCCATCATGGACTTAAACTGTTGGCCCCATCTCCAACCCTCACGTCTGGCTGGCTCCTGATTAACAACGCCCCCCCTGAGAGTCTGAGCGAGTGACACTTGGGATTCGCAGACACGATGACGCACATGGACTACAAGTACAGCCTGCTGGGCTCGGCAGTGGACGACTACCGCAAGAGGCCGTTGCTCCTGCAGGTGGACGACACGCCCGTGAACCTGTTTGCCATCTTGGAGGTCAAACGGGAGCTGCCGAGGCGGTGGAGCACGCTGGGCTGCTTCAGCCGCATCCGTCTCTACAGCTTCGTGTTCGGCTTGGCCGTCACGTTCCTCATCATGGCCTCGTACATCCTGACGGGAGACAAGAAGGGCCTCCTCCTCACCCCGTCCCCTTTCCACTTCAGCAGCCTGGTCAGCCCGGGACCTTTTGCGTTCAATGTGTCCTCGGTCAAGGACGATGCACATATCAAGCTAGTGGTCAAGTCTATCACATCCAAGGTGAAGTTTCACAGCAGTCGAAAGATCCCGGAGTTCAAAGTGCTGGTTAACAGTGAGCCACATGTGAGTATAGCCGAAACACACCGTCATATTCCTCATTTAATAGATGGTATCAGGTAAATCGTGGAATGAATACCTCCGTTGTTTCAGTGCAAACGTTATCCTTCACATCATAATACCAGCTTGATAGTGATCTCTCTTTTAATTGACAATCGCGCACATGTCTTTCTGGGTAATTAAATGCTCTGAGGAAAGGTGATTCCAATCAGTATTCATGCCTACGTGCCGTCTACACAAGGTTCAACAGAGCCACACTGGTGAAATCCCCCACTGGCTGCACTTTCTAATTTAATTTATAAAAAGATAAAACTGCTCTGGAAAAAAAAAAAGGTATAAAATCAGATAATTGCATATATGTCTCTCTCTCCTCTTTTTTTTATTTTTCCTTCAGAAGGTATTTAAAGCTCAAAGTCATCCCAAAGTCTTCAAACACACGACCCCTGTGGGTTTCTGCCAGCGTCCGACCCACCTCAAAGCCTGGTTCAATTAATTGTTAACCCTAATGATAATGGCCTGTGCCAGAGCTACTCCCGACATAACAAATTTCTTATTGAGCACGCTGATGAATAGGAGAGTGTGACCGCGGGACAATCAATACCACGTCTGAGCAGGGGTCTGACGTTAATTGTCCTCGGTCGTGTCTGGCAGGCAGCGAGCAGGTCAGAGTAACACAGGTATTTTGTTGCGTTTAATCGTCAAAAACCCGCTTTGAAATGTGTTCGACATGAGTCAGCTTTACTCCCCCAGTGCACACTGCACACTTGTTCACTTACCTCAGCCAAGGAGGTCATGTTTTCATCCAGGTTGAATGAAAATTACCAATGGATGGATAATTAAGAAACCTGCTGGAAGGATTCATGGGTCAAGGAAGAACCTGAATCAGAGAGCATACCCAAGATTATTTCCCCCTTTCTTTAAGATTGCGAGATGTGTTATTTAATATTTTCTTTGACTTCTCTGCAAAGTATCCCTCTAGCTTGATTGAAAATAAATATATATATCAGACTGATATTTATGAGTGTTAGCAACTTGAAGCAGATCCAAATGAATCTCTGGATGTAGTGAATTTAAATCTGGTTTCGCGTTGGCGGAGGTCTGAACTCTACTTAGTTGGATTTTTTCTCCGTTGCTATTACAAAGTACAAGGACAGGTTTGTTCTCTATCTTTTCTCTAGGCTAAAGCACTTTGGATTGGAAATTAAATCCAAACTACACTATAATGTTTTATGTGTTGGCTGTGTATATATCCATACAGGCTGAGCAGTGAAGGATGTCTAGCTCTTTTTAGGGCAGAGACAAACCCGAATGGACGCAAGAAGCCCCCAAAACAAGGAGGAAGGGAAAATGGCTTTGGTTCAGTTCAGACAGAGCTTTAATACAAAAGTCACAGGTGTATATTTATGTCTTCAGAGAAACACTGAATGCAAGTGATTACATTTTAAACATCTTAATGATGCTTAATTGTCTCATCCCCTTCTGTGTACAAGAATGGCCCCAGTTCCAACTGCAAATACAAATGTTGAACTTTTCAGAACCAACACAACACAAGTCAATTTCTAAAAGGTGTCTGACTACACGACATACGGTTGTGTAAGTGTCCTTAGAACCACTTTACTGTGCCTCTATAGAGACTGTTCTCCCGACATGAACTTGCACTTAATGTGAACTTAACACACAAATGTTGTGTGCAACACACAAGCCACCTCATTTAATGTATCTTAGCAACGACTAACTGGAATTGTGTCTAATCAGTTTTATTTGTGTGTCTCATGTGAAGTATGTCGATTCAGCAGCTTGACTTGCCTTTGTTTGCCGTTACAGATGTTTTCTGTTATCCCCCGCAAATTCCAGCCTGGTGTCAAGAACCCCTGCTGGTATGAGGAATACACCGGGAATATAACTTCAGACCCATACAGGACAAACATGTACGCGCGCTACTCAAGGCGCTTCAGGACTGAATTCCAGTTCTTGAGGAACACTTTCCGAGAGCACTTGATTCACCATGACGGGAAACTCTACCGCATGCGGTGCCTTCCTTACTTCTATATCATAGGCCAACCAAAATGTGGCACGACAGACCTGTACGACAGACTGAAGCTGCGGCCGGACGTCAGGTTCACCACCTTCAAAGAGCCGCACTGGTGGACCCGCAAGAGGTTTGGTGAGTAAAACGAAACCATGATTTGCTGTAGAAGCGGCCTCCAGGCTGATAAACAATAATGAGAGCCCCAGGGCATTGGAAGTGTGAAGTGTGACTTTCTGCAGTATATCATTTGGGCAGAGCCATACCTCAGTGAGCTTCAGAAAATATTGGGGGGGGCATCCTCAAAGGCAGACCTGTCTCTTTCACAAGCATAATAATATTTATCTCAGTATTTTTACTGTCATCATATTGTTGGCAGTTAAAAAACATCCTTTTTATGTGTTTTAGCAGTTAATCGGGTGGAGAGTCCTCATGGTGTTGACTGACAAGTTCACATTGGAAAACAGGTTTTCGACATCAAATTTACTTAAAAAAATAAAATAAGCACCAACAATCTAGCTTTTTTCTTTATGTGAAACCTAGCTGTATACACATGGATTAAATGGCTCTAGTGCATGCAGCTCAATCTCCCAAAGCAATCAACCAAATACTGCATATTCTAGAGCAAACTTGGGCTGAGCATGAAAATAAGCTTAAGCTGTTTACCTACCTCAGAGTTGCTAGCCTCAAATTAACAGCTCTTAGTTGTGTATTTACAATCATTATAGCTACCTCCCTGTAACACTGCGAACACATAGTCATCTTTTTTTTCTCCTTAGCCCTCCTGTGTGCTTTTTTACACAATTACCAACTATCCCATCCTGATAGACGGTCGAGCTCATGCGCTGATGGCTCATTAAGGGCTGAACTAGGACTAAGTACGAAGGAGGAACTGACTTCAGCATCTCGTATGACATAGATTCGACTGCGTGGTTGCAACATGTGAAAGACGCAGCCGCCTCCTCCTCACATGCCTTGAACCCACGTGTGTGTGGGCGACGTTTCCTGTGCTTCCTTTAGAAAACATAAATGTCATTCCTTGCGTCACATCTCAAACACCACGAACCTTGCTTCCGTCAGCTCCTGGTTCTTGCCTCAATTTACAGCTTCCTTTCTCTACCCTTTGCCCACCAGGGATTTGATACTCTCATTTAAAAGATTAACGGAGCTATCACTTATTTAATTTGACAGCCGAGCATTTTAAGAGGGAGCTGCTGCATATTTTACAATTTCTCAGAGGCGTGTTTTTATGATTCTTATCTGTATTTTGTGGAAATATTTGCCAGAGTTAAACGCTGTCTGTAAATCACTGCTTCGTCTCTGTTCAGTTTTTTGTTTTTTTCCAGACACACGCATCCTACTTCCACAGTTCTCTCTTACACTATTGGCTTTCCTTTCCAGTCTTGAACAGGTGGCAATATGTCACTTCTTCAAACAAAGAGATTAACCCTCAAACTGTGCAAAGGGAGATGGGAGCCGCTTGACATCTGGTCACGTGTCGTCTGCATGTTTGAGCGCGTTTCCTTTACCATGTGCATCTGTGATGTGACAACAACCCCCCCCCCACCCCCCCATGCCACCACAGATGGGATTTCAAAACCAGGCGAGATCTGGGAGGGAGACTCTATTTGCCAGGAATGAACTGGAAAGCCTCTTCATTACACACATCCGACCCTCACTTACCGACCCACACTTTGCTGCCTTGCTTCATTAGTGTGTTTGGTGACTTTCCATAAAGACGCACACAAAAAAAGAGAGAATTGTGAGTCTGTTGTCCCCTTTAGATCTTAAATATTCTCAAAGTAAAATGTAGTTGATGATTAGCATCCAGCCTTAACAAATTTAAATCCACAAAGACTCACAATATACCCACATTTTTTTTTTTGTTCAACTGAAACAACCATTAAGACTCATGAATAATGGAGATCCTTCAGCAGCTAAGGAGGCAGGCAACAGTGTGTTTGTGTGTCACTAATGTGTGTCTGTATTTGTAGAGGAAGTATAGGGAGAGGCAATTAAACTCTAGAGCACCGATCTGCCTGATGGCTCTGTTCAAAACAAAAAAGCAGATTAGATAATGACTTTATTGTGATTTGGAAGATGTGTTCACAAGTGTGCAGATAATCTCATAATTCTCCTTTTTTTTAAGATGAGCAGCCACAGCATCACATCAGCGCAGCATCAGGGACTCGGGTTTTCATGTTGATTTCTCGCTATGGATGAGTGCTATTCTTCTGCTCAGCAATGACTGATTCATACATCGTTTCCCTGAGAGCCATCTGTCTAAAAATGACTCAATTTTAATAATTTCACCCTAGGGGAGGGGGGAGAGGGGAGGGGGGCTTGGCGTAATACTTGTCGAGGGTGTTACATGCAGCATTGGCCGCATTTGTTTGAAAATTTCAATCCAAATTCTCGCTGCAAAATATCAAAGACGGCTTAACTGTTCCAGCCAACGTGTTCCTTTTTGAAGTTGGTCCAGCTGCTGACTAATCCCGCTGAGACTCGCATACCTTTTTGGTGGATTGATCATTCTGCGATGCAATACTCATTATATACGTGCTGTTTGGTTACAGTTAATAATTATTTCCACCTCCTAAAGCTGCGGGTAGCGGAGGAGTTGTTTGTGTTGGTTTGGCCGCCTCATGCTGGTGTTTTCCGCAGCCTTGTGATGTTGCCGTATCCCAAGGACCCGGGTCCCTCTCAGCTATTGTCACCAACCTCCTCCCGTGCTTTCATCTGCTCTGTCACTTTCTTTCCTTCCCCTCCGGTGTTGCACTCAGGGCTACGCACTGGTATTCAGCACGTTTTCTCTTAAGACATCCTTTTTGAGAACACTCTAAATTCAAATGGTCTTGTTTGGTGGTTGTTTATTCCATTCCCTCCTCTGGTCTCTCCACTTAGCCGCAGTTGTGAAAAGGCGATTTGATGCTATCCACGCTGCATAACTTTTCTTAGAGGAACAGTTTGAATCTTAAGCAGATGCGTCTGCTGTGGTATAGTACACATCGATAAACAAGGACTATTTGAAAAGTGCATGACACTTCAATCATATCAGAAAGCACAGAGAGAGAGAAATGGGGAGAAAAAGCCCTGAAGCAAGACACAGCGGCATCAAGGCACCTCATAGGGATGGGAATGTACTGGATGAATAATGCTGCAGGCTGGTTATTTAGAGAGTTTACTAGAGTCTTCTAATATCGTGTTTTCCTGCTAAGTAGAGAAAGGTGCTTTACTGCGACACCATCAAAGCATCACTGAAAGTCACAGGCGCCTGAGCTGCCTCATTATGCTGCATGGATGCTCCCAAATCTTACACTGAATCTCCACAATCGCATAATTGTGATTATATCGTCGTCCACAGCAGCCCGGATGGAAAACACGTTTGCCAGTTTACTTTAAAAACATTAACTAGACGTTGGCCTTTAATTGGAAAACACTTAAAAGCTGAGCAGAGACAGTGTTCGAGACTGAATTTGAAACTGATCTGAAATTGGATGTTATAAGAACATTGAAAACACAAATCCTTGAGGACGTTCCTTACACACAGACACATATGAAGGGGAGTGGGAAGACGGGTACATAAAAAAGCTTGATTGATGCAAATCCATCTCACCTGTACAAATCAAATATTTGAGTCCGTCTTTACTTTCTACAAACTATAGGATGTGATCATTTGCCAACAAATGTAAATATTCCCTAGAGATGCCTGTGCCCCACAAAGTGTATCTAACATCCCTGTCTTCTCCCCCCCCCCACCAGGTATCAGTCGTCTCGGCAAGGGCTTCCAGGATGGATACCCGGTGGAAGACTACCTGGACCTGTTCGATCAGTCTGCTTATCAAATCCAGGGCAACCTCACAGCAAAAGGCAGTGGAAGCCCCAGCCACCCTAACATTATCATAGGTAAGCAAAGAGGCAGCCAGGCCATTGGATTGTGTGTGTGTGTATGTGATCTGGTTTGAGATGCTGTATTCATGTGTGCAGCCCTTATCAGTTGCACGGACATGACATCAGCCAATTCTAAAGATCTGTATGAAGGCCGATTCAGACATATTTGAATGGATCGTTATCGGCTGAAATGAACCGACTTTTGAAATGTATTGTGTATCTCAGAGCTCCACTCTTTCACGACAGTCACCTGTTTACACCACTGCACAATCATGAGTGCTTCTGAAATTCAACAACTCCAAAGTCTTCCCTCTGGCTGAATGCAGGAGGCGTTGTAACAGGGGCAGGCAAATTAAGAATGGCCTTTTGGCTGATTGCATTAGTCCACAGCAACGACGATTAAATTCTGATATGATTGTACAAGAGACAACTACAGCACGGCTGAAACCCCCCCCTCATCAGACCCTTCGCCACAAGCTGTAGCTACAAGCATCATCATTGTAGAGGTTTGGCTGAGGACTAGATCGTTTAAATGTGTGTGTCTGTGATGGTGGTGGTGGTGGTTTGCACTTAAACTTTTCTACTTTAATATAATTTATTTGTGTGCATAGTTTTTTCATAATTTGCAGGGGTTTTTGTTCTGGTTTACTCTGGCCCTCCAGATCCTTTTTGCCTGAGGCGTTTAAATTCCCTCGAGACGCTCCTGCAAACAGCGTTCTAAAAAAACTCAAAGCTATGGAGGGATTGTTGCGGATATTGATAGGAGTTAACACAAATTGGTAAACACCTGTCTGCCCTGAACACAACCTATACATGACCCCTTTTTTAACTCTATTCAAAATATTTCCTCCAACACTCTTGTTTTGAAGAGACATTTGATATCAAACGGTGTTTCACACTGAGCCAGCAAAGCATCACTTAAAACTCTAACTATTTTTCTATCCTCACAAAGCACCTCTGATCTGTTATCTAAAGAAGTGCATGTTGAGGTTAGCTAAGGGAACAAGATACAAACGGTGGCATGTAAAACACACTCTCTGGTCTTTCTAGTCACATCTCCCGGCAGCTTCAGTTGCACAGACGTTTCCTGTGTAGCATAGATTCTGAGTTCCTGTTTTGTCAAAGTGTCACATCGTGTCAGTGAGCGGCTTGGCCCTCCCCTCCCTGCTGAATCATATTTGATACTCAGGTCATGTATCGGCGCTGTGATCTGTGTGTGGAACGTGGACTGACAACCCTGCGGCCCCATCAGGCTGTAGCCAATCGCGTTTGGCTCTGGGTGACCTGACACTTGCCTGGAACTTCGCTTGTAATCTCGGCTCCAATATTACAAAGCTGCTATTAAAGCAGCAGGTAGCAGGGCTGGGGCAGAGGGCTCCTCTGTGGCAGCTCCCTCCAGAGGGTGACGCTGATTTTAAAGCAAGCCGGTGACTCAGCCCTAAAGAGGAGTCTCACAGCTTAATAATACTGGACTTCCTTCTGCTTCGCTTAGCCACTTCACTGAAGGGCCGTATAAAGAATCATTGTATTTTTGTGCCAGGACAGCAATAATATCCGCAGCGGGGTGTAGCTTCGTTTTTTTTCTTCCACAAACCTCCTTCCTCGATCTGCATATCCTGCCTCCAGCCCCTCGTGCTTCCATCTGTCTCTGTCTTCCCCCCCAACGTCCAAACACCATCTGAAAGGACTGCTCGGCTGCAGAGAAAAACTTTTCAACAATAGCCTTTTCACACTGGACTGAGTTGCTGTATTGAGCGCAGCTTAGCATGCCGCCCTGTTTTGTTTCCCTCTTTAAATAAATAATCCTTGTTAGGTTGGAGTGTGCCAGAGTCCTGCTCAGTATTCACACCATGCCCTGGGAGAGCGCAGCAAGGTGCAGGCCTGTGGCCAGAATCGTGGGCTTCTGACTCTCCTCAAGCCACCAGCCAAGACCAAGCAGCTGAGAAACTCCAGAGGCATGCAGGCCTGGCTCCTCCATTTGTTTGTCCCATTAAGGCCTCTGCCCATTGAGCAAAATAAACCCCTTTAATGGATATAAAGTGGAGACCCTTAAATAGACTTGATGGCAATGTGTGTCGTTTTAGGCATAACGGCATTTGCAGATGATGTCATTGCAGAAAATATGTCCTGGCTATCATTCCTTTCTCTGAGAGAAAAAGAGGAAGATAAGGCCTGCGATGTGTTCCCTCCATATACATCACAGCTTCACTCCTCAGATAAGAGGATAATGAAGGCACAGGCAGCCTAATGATTCCTGGATATCATTTCTCAGCTCAGCCTGATTACATTTCTGCACTGAAATGGTTTGAGAAACTGTTTTTTTGACTTGTTAGGAGCACCAGTTCAGTTACTGTGTGCACAGTCCCTTTATTTTTCCTCACAGCTGGAGGTGTAACAACTCTCTCTTTTATGTTTTTGCACTGGTTCAGGAATCTTTATTTTTGTGTTGACTTGCTGCGTGTGTGCTGGGAACATGCTGCGTGTGTGATGGTTAAACCCTCGATTCAGTGGCAATTATAGAAAAGAGTTGACACAAAATTCCACACACAGGTAATTACAGTAAGGTTTTGGAGAATTATCTGTTTGTATGGAGTCTTTTTTTAGAATGAATAAAAACATAATAATACAAAACTTTCAGTGAATATCAAAGATTACGCAACTAAAACTTTTTCTTACATGCTTCAAAGAGGTTGTAGCATAATTGGCAATTTACATTTACCTTTTCTGTACTTTCAATGTCACATGAGAATCTTGTTTTACTATAAAATGCAAGTGTCAATTCACAAGGAGGTAAGATGAGGTGGACATTTTGAACAAGAAACATTTAAACATTTCAACAAAAGTTGTCCATTGCATCGCACGCTAATATCAGATTGTTTATTTGAACTGCTGTGGGTGTGTTTTGCAGGAGAAGCCAGCGCATCCACCATGTGGGACAACAACGCCTGGGTGTATTTCTATGACAACACCACAGAGGGAGAGCCTCCTTTCCTCGTCCAGGACTTTATTCACGCCCTGCAGCCCGATGGCCGCTTCATCGTTATGCTCAGGGACCCGGTGGAAAGGTGCGAGTCATCGGTTTCACTGCCTCCCCCCGACATACTCACCTTAAAATATCAGACACACACATTGTCACCTTTTAAAAATGTTTTTATCCAAGATGTGTTTCCTCTTACTCAGTGAGTCTGTCACATAAGTTTCACAATGACGCCATTATCAGACGTGTGGGGAGCTCAGTGCTGAATACATGCGAGCCGAACTGGGATTACTTTATGCTGTTAATTTAGATTTGTACTTAAGTGAGTGTGTGAACATGCTCTCTATAATTGCCTTTGTCTGTCAAATCACAGCCTGTTCAACCTTTCCCTGAAGCAATTCTCGGGGAAATTAATTTTTATTACGTGCGACTAGTTTACAACCTTGGCATCTGCTCGGCACCGCCGTTGACATCTCTTACGGAACTGTGACAGCATTTATGTGTTTCGTGTGTCACAAGCATTCATTTTTAATACAGGCTGATATTAATAAGATAATATGTGCAAATAGTTTGGCCTTTTCTTTTATTATATGAGGCATGAGACACTGAATCTACTGAATCAGGAGAACTGAAAGCTGTCAATAGTGAAGAAAAGTTCAGTAAAATCTGACTTTACTGTCTAATCACAGGACTCATTATAGTCAGGATAAAAATATCACAGTTTTTTAATGTATATATGGATTTTTTACTTGGCGTGTCTGCAGCAGCTCATTTGAGCTTTCTCCAATATTTGATGTCTTTACTTTGTTCTACTGGAGGATTCTTCTAAACTGTCAACACTGCAGTCACAGTTGCATCTTGCTGTAAACTATAGTGATCTGTGCCAGTGTAAAACCAGCATCTGGTATATTAATTTGTAATTCATATATAATAAGGCTGTAAATTATAATAATACTTATTAGCCTAAACACATTCAACAGTTGTGAAGTTTCATCAGCTGCTTTCAGTCATGCTCTGAACTCCGGACTTTTCCCTGAAGTTTATCTGAGGGGTTTATGTGAGAACGCAAATCTTTGAGTCAGTTGCTTGGGACAGTTTCTAGAACTTACCCCGCCAGCCCCCAAGTAAGATGTTCGGAAAATGTCAGAGTGGATATTATTTAACCAATGTTCAAGTTTGTTAATGGACCTTCTATCTTGTCTTGCAGGTTATACTCTGACTACCTTTACTTTGGTATTACCAATAAGTCTGCAGAGGATTTCCACGAGAAGGTGTCGGAATCGCTGCAGTTGTTCGAGGGGTGCCTTACAGAGTACACAATACGCTCCTGTGTGTACAACATTACTCTCAACAATGCCATGCCAGTGAGTGTGCCCCACCTTTCTACTCCTGTCTAACAGTCCCTGAACACAAAAACTGGCCTTTAGCAACCAGCACATTTAACTGGTGGGAAAAAAGAAGTTGAAAAGGAGTGTGGGGGGGGGGGGGGGGGGGGACGACAGATGGAGTGAAATCCACACTTCATTAACACATGATGAAGCTTGCAGGGAGCGACTTTACGAAAAGGGATTGGCAACACTTTTGAACGTTTACAGACTCTTTGTATGAGAAAAGCTAGTTTACCAGCTCGCTCTCAACTCACAAAACAGAGCGAGTCTTAGTGCACTAAGGGCCCCAGTGTAGAGCCCCTGGACAGCTTTTCCCACAGTGCAGGGAAGGGGAGGAAGAGTCTGTTCCATCCTCTTTTGGCTCCCCCTCCAGGCTGCCTTGTATTAAAATGAGGTTCTCCTCTCCAACTGCCACTGACGAGCTTTACGGCCTTGTGGGCACATGCCCGACCTTCTGCCGCCGTCCTTATTGTCCCTCCACTAATATCTTCTCAGAGTTATTAGACCATGTGAAAGGCATTGCAGCTGCCCTTACAGCAGGCTCCCGCGCCTGTGGCTTCTCGATAAAAGTTTCAGAGCTCAGATTAGAGACTGAAGAGAAAAGATGAATAAAACTCCAACGTGACAGCGCGATTGTTCGTTGTATCAAATTGATTTAAGAAAGCTAAAGTTACTTGGCACGTGATCATTTATTCTGGAAGGCCTTTCAGTTTGTTTCAACCTACTGTTCTGCAACCACTTGTCAGAGGGGGACTCTAGGAGTAATGTGGTTCAACATCAGATATGACAGCTCTCATTGATTATTTTGTGTTGTGTGCGCAGGTCAGATTGCGAATCGGCCTGTACATTTTGTATCTGCTGGACTGGCTGACCGTCTTCAGCAGGGAACAGATTCTGGTCCTGAGGCTGGAGGACCACGCCTCCAATCGGAAATACACAATGCACAAAGTCTTTGACTTCCTGAACCTGGGTGAGTAACAGAAAACATGACATCTGATCAATATAATACAAAATGGGATATTGTCATATTGAGCTCATGTCACTGGCGGACACAACGGAAACTGATTTAACTCAATCTCCAAACAGTTTAGCACTGACAGATTTTAAAGGTTGAAATCTCAGTTGATTTGTGTCGTTTCTACTTTCAACTGGGAAATTGAGCCATGTTTTTATTTCTCCATCAGAGTGGAGTATCACAGGTACTGCATTTTACAAAGTCTGTTGATTTATACCGTGTGCAGTACGATATCTTAGAAAACTAAACTAAATATTCTTCAGATAAAGTACTGACATTTCTAACCCCTTCCATTCAGTATCAGTGTGCCAATGTGTCCTTGGGGTACACTGTAAATTGCTGTTTATTGACAGGCCAGTGTAAAAAACTGTTTTGCCCCACAGTCTCTGACCCCCCCTTTAGTTCAGTCATACTGGTTCATCCCACAGTTCAATTGCCCCACAGCTCCGACTCGGCTCCTCAAAGAACTGCAGAGGTGTGATCACCTCCCAGAGCATCACCTCCTCTGCTAAGAGCACCGCTGATACATGTTGACATTTCAAGTGTCCTTTCTTGTATTTTCCTCGATTTGTTTAGTGGTGCGAAAAAATCTGAAGTGGCAAAGGAGGACGGGGATGTGAAGTGTTTTTGTGTGTTTTACAGGGCCAGTGACAAAAGAAATAGAGTCGGAGATCACGCGAAGTCCAGCATCCAACACCAGGAAGCCGGCCGACAAAAACCTGGGACCCATGCTGCCCATCACAAAAGAGATCCTGCGGGACTTTTACACACCTTTCAACGAGGAACTGGCCAAAGTGCTGCGCAATGACTCCTTCCTCTGGGACAATTACTCAACACTCTGAACAACTGACCTCCATTCTACTTCTGCAAAAACACACACACACACAGAAAAACACACACCGATGTGTCTGCCAGCCCCTTCGTTGGAGTTTCAAGTGCCCATGAAAGAAAAAAAAAAGAAAATCATCAATGTTTTTATATTTAAATTATTTTCTAAGTTATAAAAGCAGAGATGAATCAAAGATAGAAAAATAGCACAAGTGAGTGAGTGAGCGTGCGGGTAAGTGAGTGAGGTCTTGATTGTTTCTTTTCTGTGACCAGATGTACAAAATTAAATAGTGAATTCAAATGTATGAAAAACAGAGTCCTGTGTTCTATTTGGATTTTACAATATAGAACAAGATGGAGAATGTCCCTTGTATGTTTTGAAGGTCTTCTGCACAATTAAAGTTGCCAACTACCAGTAGATGTTAGCAGGTGTAAGCAGACACCAGTGGATGTTAAGGACAGTACGTCATTCGTGGACCTTAGGGGTCATCAAGTGTTTTGGACTTTTAATCAACGATACAGGTCGAACTTGAGGCTAAATCTGAATAAAAGAGTAAAATAAATTAAGTCACAGGACTGATAATATTATAGCTTATAAAATGCATATCTTAACTGACACTCACTCCGTGTCTGCCCCATGATTCTGATGTGTCCAACACTGAGAGCAAGCTAAAAGAAATACGAAACAGCACCACCCTCTACTGGGAAAAACACGTAGTTGCAATATTAATATCACCTCTGTCGCTGTAGACATCAGTAGAAGCTTATCAGATGGGATGAATGCAGACTTCAAGTGTAAATTTCCCACAGACAACAGATGTTTAAAGAAGAGCGTATAGCACTGCATGGCGGTCAAATTCCCGCTTTAACTTAAACTGTACATTTGAATGTGGAGATTAATAGCAAGATTATTCACAGTAACAATGATTTCAGATGTCAGAGGAAAGTCACATGTATTTTACGGTAATACTACAATTTGCTGCTAATACTTATGATACTTTTACTTAGGCATGATTTTTCATGCATGACTTTTTACTAGTATTTTATATTTACTTGAATCAAAAGGTATGGGTTGGAGATGATTTCATCTGGTGAATTAATTGGAAGACTGTCGAACAAATGAAATGGAGAAACTGAAATATGAAAATATAACCTGGGGGAAAATCAACATCGATTTCATAGGTTTAAAAACCTGCTGCTACAGGCTTGGCTCAAACTGCAACTCAAAACAGAAAAGTCACGTTCTCATTTTCTGCAACATGCGTCTGTCAGATTAAAAATAATCTACTCAAATTAAAGGGTTCTTACACAGGGTTTGTTACTAGTGAGTGTCGTGCAAGCTCTGCATACTCAGCCAGCCACCAATCACAATCACTCTTACTGAGTTTATAAAACAAATCGAGCAAAGACAATGAAATTGTGATGTCTATTAAAGATCTATTAAAACCGTGCGTCAAACACAACTGTGCAATTTAAATCAGAGACAGATTGAAAAACAGTATGTACTGATATTTTGTTTTACCCATTCTCTACACCAGAGGGCAGACAACACCTAAAAATACACAGTTGTAATTTGGGTTTAAAACATTAAATGGGAGCAATACTAAGGGCCATTTATATAGTGATGGTATTAACTAAATCTGGTTTGTCTCAAAAACGGAGAAGTTGCCCACATTTTAAAGAAGAAAAAGGAGAGGAGATAAAACACCTGTCTACAGTCGTGCCACAGTTTTCTGGCAGTCCCTAAACCTTCCTCCCCAAAACCTACAGATCCAGACAATCTGACCTAAATACCACTGGAAAAACACATAATTAATTACACTGAAAGAGTCAAAATGCCAGCAGCTTTGACTACGCTCTCCTCGCTGAAATCAAGACAATCTGACAGGGGGAAAAAAAGTGACTGCAAATCATTTGCATACTTTGGTTGGAGTTGGACGCTCCATCTGGCTGGTTCCGCTTCACCGAGAGCCTCCAACCAACTTCAATTTCCTTAGAATTCATAAATATTATCAAAGCTTCCTTTATCCTAGTCTGAGTATCTATCGGAATACAGTGACTGACAGGAAAGTGGATAAATACTGCTGCTTGGGAAACACTTTTTGAGACACATATTTAGCCAAAGATCACACTATTTGTCATTTCCTAACACTGGCCCTGTGTTTCATTTTGGTCCCAGAAGCCTGTGCAACAAATTCAAGATGTCATCGTGGGAAATTAGTGGGGGGAACTATTCCTCCTGGTAATTGGACGAAAGGAAGTTAACCAGCTCTGGTAGAGCAGATTTAAAAGAGTTGACATTTGGCCTCTTAGGCTCTGACTCTGCGGCTCTATACTAGAAGCTCGGCACAGCAGAAACTGTGGAGTTATATTGATAATGGTATTAAGCTTCACTAAATGATGCAGGAGTGCCAGCAGGTGTATCTAATATAAGAAACTATGTAGTCTGCTATCTGGTGAGCAGATTCAGTGTGCAGACTGGGCACTAGTCTTTGTGTTACTTGGCAAAACATCCCCACAAAAATCATCTACGCATCTATCGCAAATTAAGAAAACACATGCAAATAGAAAAAACATGTGTAAAAAGTCACAACACAAGCAAATTTAGAAAACATCATCAATTTGATCACACATCCACTTTCTGTATTTGCATGTGTTGAGTTTACTTCAGTGATGCATCATGTGTGTAGAATATGTGGATATCACCTGTGTTTAATTATAGGATACACAGTCTCCCATGAGGCCATTGTTCAAAGAGAAATGACCATATACAAGGACTATGCAAGAAAATAATCATGTTTATGTTCCTGTGTGAACCAATAAAAAAACTGGCAAAGAGCGAGGCCGCTGGTGGGAAATAACTGAACCAACCCCGAACAACAACACAACACAAACATCAGTGTGGCAGCAATATAAAAGCAGGATGTGTCAGCTGTGAGATGATGAACAGCAGTGTTAGCAGCCTAGCTCTCCAATGTGGCTAACCAAGAATGTAAACACCCACTGAACAGAGCTAAAACATTCAATTGTCGTACTGGTAGCATTATATTAGTTAGCATTACTGGCGTGACGTTACCTTGTTGAAGTGAAGCAGCAGGAAACTCTTCCGAAACTCAATATGGAGTTTGGTTCAGACGGCCAGCTAATAGCTAGCTGATGGTGCTAGCTCGACCCAAGCATTCTAATGGACGGTAAGCATGCTAGTCCTTAGAAAATTTGCTAAAAAGCTAGCTCAGCAGCATCATGCAAGAAGACCAAGCAGGAGTGATGGAGCACCGACTGTTTAAATAGGCCACCTCTGCAAATTAATGTATTAAAACCAAATCGCCTCTTTTTGACAGTGTAACCACTACCACTTTATCCTTATTAGACATTTTAACAACAAAAAAACTATTAACTATTTAAACAACAAATCTCACAAAAGTCCGACATTTAATTTATCCTGTCCCGGTGTTTCTGGTCATATCTATTGGACTCGTAACAGATTGTTGGACGTGATGGAGACTGAGCTTCTCCTCGGGTCCTTCTCTCCTCTGTCAGTTTGGATGAGCGTTGAAACGAGGGCTTTAGCAGAGGGCCCTCTCTCTCTCTAATGTCTTTCCCATCGCTTTTCTTTTCCCCTTAAACTTGAATGAAAGGCTGTGGTACTCGATGAGAGGGATGTTTGTTGTTATGTCCCCAAGTGTGAGACCTATGACCATCACACTCAGGGTAGAGTACGATGTCCAGACCACCAACAGGGTGAAGATTACCGCACCTCCGGCTCCACAAGTCTCTCGTGATCCTTTTCAAACGAGCCGCCTCGAAATGAAACACCCTCGTTTGAATCTCGGCTCCGTGTCTCCCTGCTGTCAATGATTGATGCAGACTTTCTCGAGATAACAAGAAAAGAAAAATCTGAATAAACAAGTTTATGCAACAAACATTTGCAGTCCATCATGCTGATTGAGTGCTCTGATGGTTTGCCAATTGCCAGTTATATTTGAAGAGTCTGTGTGAGGCCCAGTCATATTCGCTGATGATGGAGCCAGCGAGGAATGCAGAGTAAACAGAGATCTTCATAAAAATATAGTCAACTAGATTTACAAGTATAATTATATTCTATTTTCCATTATGAATCCAAATGTAAGCAGAGATATTTGTACTAAATAGTCCAATTCAGTTATTTTTCTCAACAGTTGTTGGATATTAAGGGTCCAGCCCAAAACATCTGTTTGTGATACACAGTGCTCTGCAGTTTTATCTCTATTGGAAAAACTGCAGAAATAGAGCTTGCGAAGTTGGTGATTACTGTCTGCCCTGCTAACTTCTTCACACGGTCGACTAAGCTAAGACGCGGTTTTAATGGCTTTGTCAAATTGCTTGCAGTTACTTTAATGTTTTCGGGCAGAGCCAGTTTCCTAACTCTTTTTAGAACTTGTTTGTCTTTTACTCTAATGCAGAGCGAGGCCGAAATCTTCCTTTTCATGCGTGTTTGCATCCTAATTATTTGTCCTAATGGTTTTTTCTCCATCCTTCACAATGAAGGGTGGAACAAAACCAGATGTTTCTCCTCTGTTTTATGTTTTTGTGTCTTCTCTCCTCCCGGGCCTCTTGTGCCCCTTGCAGTTGTGTCATTATTCAGCAAGGTTCATAGGTCTTTGCTCTGTGTTAGCTCTCACCCAAGACTCCAGCCAAGCTTTTCACACACTGCACAGTGCAGAATAGTCATACAGCTGCATCTGTGCCTGGGTGGACCATCTCCTCAAAGCAGCAACACTTCCAGATGTTCCCCAGAGGTGACCTTATAACCTGGGACAACCGCTTTATTGTAGATTTCCTGAATACAGCTGTATTATCGAATCCCTGATGAGAACGACTTTTTATTTGGTCATCAGTCTGTCCTGGATTATGAATTCTACTTCCACTGAGAAAAGCTAAAAAACAACAACTTGGCAATATAGAGCACAGAAAACGTAAATGTAACATTAACTTTTATTACATTCGATCGTGGCCATATCTAAACTAATGGCTCCATCATGATTCACTTGCCATTCAAATTAAAAACTGTCCGCGTTATTTGGATTGGAACATCTGGCCCGTTTCGGTCAAATCCATCTGGAGCCGTGGTGAATGTGGAAGAAGAATTAGAAACACAGGTGTTCAGGAAGGGAGCGTTTTCAGCGAGAAAACTGAGGGCGGCTGTGCTGAAACGGATTCCAACCATCATGTGGTAGAAGTGAGCTGAAGAGCCTGAGGTCCAAGTATGTGATAAATAGATAAAGAGCCTTTTCATCACCAAAAGCTCTGCAGTGGAGAGACAATCAACAACCTCTCCAAACCACAAACAATAAATTGTCCAAAAATTGTGGGAATATGACAAAAGTGATCGTTTCTGCAGGAATCATAAAGTACTGGGATACCATAAAGTAAGCTGTAGCAAGTGTAAAACGCAGATGTCTCAAATGGCTCGCTGTGTACTGTGACAGGTAAGTATTCACATATAATGAAAACATTTGTTTTGAAAATATTTGGAAAAGTAACTTTTATTGATATTTAAATGCAGGTTGATAATCTTATGACTTAAAAACCTGTTTTATGGTCAGCTGAAACAAGCTGTAACTGAGCAATCGGATGTATTATAAAACCAAATACTGACACGCCAAGCCACAGACTGTAATTAAAGATGGACGGCGCGTCTCCACTTCCTCCCTCTATCCAGAATAGAAGCCAAACTATCATGAGTGTTGCAATCTTAACATTTCTGAGCTGCAATACATGATGTTTTCATATCATCATATTACTATTGTAAACCAAAACTACTCGAGGTAAGAGAAACCGTCTCTGAGAAAAAACTATTTAACATTTAATTTGACTTATTAGTTGTCCCAACCATTAACATGGAGGGGTTGGGTTATATGACCTATGCTGTAGCCAGCCACCAGGTGTCGATCGAGACGCTTTGGCTTCACTTTGGCAGGGCAGCCATGTTGTCCATCTTAAAATACAGCGGTCCAAAGGAAAGTATAGCCTAATCAAACCTCCATTAGCTGTCATTTAGAGTCATGTTTCTGACCTGATTACATCTCTGTTCTCCCTTCAGGAAACTCCTGAGGGAAATTTCCAGTTCCTTACCCACTAAGTGTTCCACTGTGTTCACATTATGTCGTATTAAATGAGTTGAAACATTCTCCATAGAGATTAAAGGAGCTGCAATTTTAGGTGATAATTCCCCTTATCACCTTAAAAGCATAGTCTTTTGATCCATTGTTAACATGAACATATTCATTATAGCATCTTTCATGTAAAGAATAATTGCGAATGCGAATTGATATTCAGTCCAGTGAGATTCATATTCAACAATCCTTTTTGCCAGTAGCCTCTTTGAATAGCAATGCATTCATATGTCTCACTTCATTTAACTCAAGCATCTTCTCTCCCGTTGTCATAATTCATCACTGGCTGGACTTTGAGTTTTATTTCTCTCTAGCAGAAAATGTAACATTACAAAATTTCAGTTAACATCTCACTTTGCTGCACTTCTCATCAACAAAAATGTCTACAAAAGCAAAAGAAAATAAAACTGGTCCAACCGAACCTGTTTCAAATCAAATAAAAAGTTGAATAACAGATCTTAGCATTTCTTCTCAAAACATCTGCTTTAATCCACTTGGGCATTCCACAGCAACAACGAAATACCGACACATGTTATTTGATGCAATCCACCACATCTATTGACTGTAATCAAACCAATAAAAATGGCTGGCATCTTTCATCTGTCTGGAGCACAGGTTGGGATTTCTGAGTTCAAAGGAGGATACGGCGAAAACATTACACATTGCATGGATACAGGAGAAATACACCAGCTTTTACTTCTACAAGTTTGATAGTGTGTATGACCTGATCTATGCAGAAATCTATAAGCACAGTGCAAATGCTGATCATAGTCATTTTTGGGTTGAATTATTAAATAATCATATTTTGACATGCCTCTGAAGGCCATAGTATGTTTGCTATGTCACTCACATTTACATAGCAAACGCTGACAGCACCAATGTCAACCTTGTGGTGGAAACTCACCACGTTTGTCTTCCATCGTGAGGGGAGCAGGGTTTTTGCTCAAAGTGAATAATGCCAGGAGTTGAGATTCATCTGTAATGAAATGCACATGCCTCAAAAAGCAATAAATCCAAGGTTGTGACGCGCCGCGCTCTGGATCCATAAATGTGTCATATTACTGTGTGCTTTGGACGGACGGTTAAATAGGTAAATATATCGGGGGCCCACAATCACGAGCGGAGCTGTTTGTTTGACCTCTCGACGTAAGAATTTATTACAAAAAATTTGCCATGAGCCTGTTCATCACACATAAGGTTGATGCATGATGGAAAGATGTGTATGGGATGTTTTTCCATGTACAAAAAAGGTGAGATTACACATGTTAATTAGATCATTAATCTCCTGTTGTGCAAAAGGCAGAAGAGTAGACCACTACATTGTTAAGTCCGCCAGGGTTCTGAACACATTTAATTAATTAAGTTGTGTTTAAAAAGTTTAGTCAGTGCGTGACAGTATTATCCTTGCCTTGCCATGTCTTGCTGAACAATTCAACACCACTATTCATTATTCTTTCCACCCTCAGATTGTGTATCTCAAGCCGAACATTCTTCTTTCATCATTACCAGGGTTCAAACCAGCAGTGATGAGGTTTTGCCACCGAGCAGCTAACCTCTCTCTCCGCGCACTGAAGGCCAATTAATGAGAATTCAGACGGGGACTTTCCTCCCTGTAAGAGATTATGGCAGAGAGGCAGGAGCCGCCACTCTCCCACCTTAGGTGTTCCTCACTGAGAAAGACAGGTATTGTCACAACAAGCCCACCTCAAGCCGCTCTGCTCCAAAGCCTGATGAGCAGTTGTTACATCCCCCCCGGCATCAGACCGTAGAAGTAGTCACTGTAAGGCAAGACGCTCAGGTGGCTTCACACTGCGAGTTGAAGAAATCGCGTCACGCTTTAATACATGCTGACCATGTCTAATATGACTTATAAACTACTGTACGTACATTTAGTGAAACCATGTGTGTAGCTGTTCCTGTAGCTGCACATGTCATTCTCACAGTTGGCTTAAGATGGAGAGGCTCCTTCCTCTTTGCTATGTGAACTTATATGGTTTTGCTCCCGTGAATAGTATCAAGTTTTTTAAGCATTTATCATTTACTTCGAGACAGCTAACGATTCAATAACACAAACAATATAGAAAAGCAAGAGACGGAGACACAGGCAATCGTAAGTCTGAACATAACCTTATGTTAGCTGACAAGTGACGTCTTGGGAGAGTATTGATTATTCATAATAATTCAGATGCAATGGGATAAGTGTAGTGACATTATTATATACAACAAACACCAGCTTTATTAAAAGTACATAATTGTAGTCTACAATGACTTTGGAGCCAGAGTCTGTGCAGGAGCGACATTTCACCCCATTTTTAAAGCATCGTACAACAAATTAAAACTCAGCAGAAAATTCAAATTAGCATTTGAACAAACATTAGTGTGATAAAAACCTTTACTTTGACATTTCAGTTGGCCTATCTGCTAACATGGAGGAGGTGGGAGTCATAAGCTATTCTGCGGTCGGCCACCAGGGGGCAGCTGAGACATTTTGGCTTCACTTTTTTGTTCTCCATCCTCATATACAGTCTATACAGGCGAGCCCCACTACTTCCTTGCACTTCACGTTACCATGGTTTCATTGCATATATACCGAACCAGTGTGCTGAAGCGTCACAGCTGTGGCGTGGTCGTGCATTTTGGATAAAACCTGACTTTCTGAGAGTTGCGGTTTCATGTGGCAAAACCTCACAGCGCTCTTGGCTGCCTTCTCTCTCTCTCTCATCCCTCCTTCCGTTTGTTTCTCCCTTCCAGACAGCTTTTGGATGGGGTGCAGTCGAGATGGGGAGTGGGCGAAGAAAGCTAATGCCTGCCTTTGCTGGCGAGAGCCTGTGCCAGGCGAGGTACAGAGTATTCCAGCCCCGAGCTGTCCACCCACTGCAGATCCTGTTCCTGTGATAGCCCGCTGCCTCAGACTCCTTCACCCTCCGTTCTCTCTCCTTCTCAGGTGTAACGTCTCATTTCCAATGTGAACCCTTATGCCTAGACTTCTCTCTATGCAATGTCCATCCACATCAGTTATGTGTAATGAAGCAATGCATTTAAATGGGGCAGCGTCCAGGCAGGGCACCAGACTTGTTGAGGGATTATTATCTTTGCCTGTCTTGCCTCGGGTTGATGGAATGTCAAAAGCTTTACTTATTAGCTGTGAGAATGCTCCTTGGTATCCCCACTCCTTATGACTAAATCTTAAATAAGCCCATGGCAAGACATTTTCTGCTTCTGCTTAGCTATAGCTCCATATGCCAGGGATTGTTGTGAAACGATATATTCTGTTTCTTCTCACTACTTAACCCAAGGAAAAACCTTCTTTGCTGAAAAAATATGGTTTTAATCAGGAGTTTGACTCCTGGCTTTGGGCTTTGGTATTGTCTCCTGGTAAAATAAGCCTCCATCAGCTGCTGTAGTCATGTGTGTGTGTGTGTGTGTGTGTGTGTGTGTGTGTGTGTGTGTGTGTGTGTGTGTGTGTGTGTGTGTGTGTGTGTGTGTGTGTGTGTGTGTGTGTGTGTGTGGGAGTACAAGCTGCATGAGGAACAGACAGTGCTGATGTGATGAGCTGTGACACACAGGGCAGTACTCCATCCCTGTGTTGGAACACGCCTGGATCCTCCACGGAGAGTTTGTTCAGTCAGATTTCTGCCCGCTAGTTAACGTGTAAATTACCGCAGAGTCCAAACAGGTCTTTGCTGAAACAAGAGCAGCCTCAGTAAAGTGAGGCGGCGGACAAGTTTGTAATCTTGACATCCTGTGGCTTTAGCTGACATCCAAACACCCAGTGTGATGAAAAGAGTGGATCACTGCTCCTGTTTGCTGGGAATGTATATATCGCCTGTGCTTCTCCTCTTGAATAAAAACAATCGTGAACTGGTGAATTGCAAACAGTTTGAGTCCCTGAGTGGATTCCCCCGCAGGAAAGAGGAAACTTTCCTCTGCCTGAAGCAAAGCCTGCCCCAGACAGAGTGGGAGGAGATGGAGATGAAAGCAGATCCTCAACTTGTCAATGTGTGTTTCCCAGAGCGATTTCCATCCCCATTTCACTTCTACTCACAGCAATACAGTATATGCTATGTGTCAGCACAGGGGACTTGTTTGGATCTAAAAGAGAAGCAGAAAAAAGAAGGTTTCTGTTTGAGTCACCTGCCTGCATCTGAAGGAGAGAACTGTTCTATCTCTCTCTCTTTCTCTTCCCTCTTCCCTCTCCTCTCCCTCATCTTCTCTCTCCCTCCCTCACAGGATTTTTCCCAGGCTGAGGCTTCCATGGACCCTCTGGCTCTGCCGCTTTCGTCAGTGACTTGGAGCGCTCTGAGAACTTTGTGAACTCTCCGTCTCGGGAGCTGGAAGGGAGAGGAAGGGGAGCGGTTGATGGGACGCAGCCCGGCAGCAGCGGCAGGCTCCTCTGGAGACGGCATCAGGACTCTCAGCTGGAGATAATCCCCCTGGGGTCATGACAAGACGGTGCCTCAGCCTCCTAACCCCCCTGGCTCTGCTGGGACTCCTCCTGGGGCTCGCAGACCTCAGCCCCGACACTGCTGGCGAGGATGAGGATTATTACATGCAGGAGCTGCTGACAAGGGAGCAGTACAACCGGGTCCAAATGCAGGAGAAGCCTGTGGCCTCGGTACCTGAGAGGCAGGAGCACCCAGGCCGCAACCCTGGCAAGAAGGTGCCCAAGGGAAAGGAAGTCAGCAGCAGGCAGACGGATCAAACCACAGCTGATGCAAAACCAGGTAACAGGCTTGCCGTCGCTTCACAGGACAACTTGGAAAAGAGTTGTTTCTGTAAAGGTTGATTCTCAAGCTCTTGGTTGTAAAACGTCTGCACCGGTGCAACATTGATTTTCTTAAAAAAAACTCAACTTAACACCTACACCTACGCCACATTTGAGTTAAAAAACTTAATTTGAAAGTTTCATCAGAATTTATTATGGAATTCACGTGTCAGTGTTGCCACTAGATACCAGTGTGGCTGATCGGTTCAGCTTTTTGAGGGAAGTTTTGAATTCAGTTTAAACAAGATAGACATGACTTATTAGTTCATGCTTTTCACGAAAAAAGGTGAATACTAAAATAAGTTCTTATTGCTCAGAAAGCTACTGTTTAACTGCTCCAGACACATTTTGATGAATTCAAATGGAAAATATGACGCATCACATTGAACCTTAGTATCCTCTGGGACTTCAGAGGAGCAGCTGTATTCACTTCACAAGGTGATGGATGTGCAGAGAAAAAACTACAACAACAACGGCCACCTCAGGTAGTCCTCCTCTTCTTCCTCCTCCTCCTCCCCCCCCTCCTCCTCCTCGCTTCTGTGCACATAGATCAGAGCCATGTTCCTGTGTGGCTCCTGCAGGATTAACCACCTCATGCATGCCAGAGGTCAGAGCCAGAACACACGTGAAGTCCACATTTTCCCCCCAAAAGCAGCGAAACACAGCCTGCACAGAAACGTACAGCTCAAGGCTCTCTCTGGGGGTCCCTCAGCACATGCAGTAGCAGGTTTGTAGGTATGTTTCTAATCCTGCCAGGTGATTGGAGGACGGGAGCAGGCGTGAGGCTTTTCTGTTGGTTGATGGCGGATAACTAAGAGCAGCTGTGCCGACAGTGACCTCACGGTTCAGGCAGCTGGGCTTCACGTGTCTCGACAGAGATGCCTGCTGCAGGTGGCAGAGCAGTCTGCATCAAATCAAGAAAAAATATTGTTTTTGTGCATGAATATGAACTGCAGACACACACACAAGCTAAACTATTTACAGCATTTTATTTGATGGTGTAGGAAAAAATAATCTTTATATGCTGCACTAATCAATATTCTTATTAGTTCTGAATTTGTGTGTATTATGAAATAGATTTTTTTATAGAGGCAAATCCTTAGAGAGCGATTATCCCTTTTCTACAGTTCCCCTCAGAAACTGAGTGTGTGAGCTCCTTTCAATAAAATGTCTCCTATCGTATCAGTTTTTAGTTTTTGCAAAACTTTACTGTTTTGCTTCACTGTTTAATTAATGTTGCCGTGTGTCTGCTGGAATCAAATAGGTCATTACTAAGTAACAATAGCTTAATAGCTTTAAAGAGGTGATTCTTTTCTTTTTTTTTAAGATTACAAACTACGATGCTATAGGAAAAAAATAATTTAATGATACAACATATTCTGAAATTATCTAAAATGATTCTTTACATAGATAAACTGTTGGAAGACTGTCTCAACCTGTGAAGTAGCAACTCGACCTTTAACTTATCTATTATTATGGGAGGAATCCAAAACTTGGTAAAAAACAAGTTACAGAAAGAAGCACATTGTCCAAATGATCGTATCTCTGTTAATCCGTCGTGCTGGAGCCGGTACGCAGCTCGGAGCAGGACTCACCCTGGTCCCAGAAGGAGACAAGGATAAAGACTTTCAGATGTGAGAAGGATTGTTATCACATGGGGCCTTTCCTGACCTGACACTCTGTCAAATATAAAGCACACGGTTCACTTCCATCCACAATCCCTGGAATGTGACTCCCAGCTCTGCACGGGGCATTTCCATGATGGATTTGAACCTCGGGCCCTTTAGCTCATAAATATTATCAGTGTTAAAGATCTTAAATGAGAGTGCAAATTAAAAAGCATCAGCGGCTGAGCTACTGAGAGCGGGACGTATCATGTAAAGAGCACAAGAGTTAAACGTTTGCAAGTTCTGTGCCCAGAAATTGTCTCTTGGTTCAGTCCCAATCTTGAATCCATCCATATGTGGAGGCCTGAATCAAGCCAAAGCTACTTTCTTCTCAGCGTCAACACTATTACTTTCCCGCTGCGCAATGACAAGAATGAATCAGCAATATTAAATGTGATTTAACCTCTCACAGGCCTCCTTTCAAAAGACAAAATATAAACAGCATGTTTCTATTCCTCTAAAAATGTAATGTCCTTCCTTAGCGAACAGCAAGAAAGCGGAGAAGAACAAGAAGAGCAACCTGAACGCCGCAAACAGCATCTCAGAGGGAGGACAATACAACTCCATAAAAGAGGGTAAGTGAAGAACCGATGAGACTCTCACATGTTATTTGAAATTCATGATCTCATAAAAAAGCAACCTTCCTCCAATGTGCAGGGATAATTTCTCTGCTTTCACAGAGGCTTTTATGATGGCGGGGGCGGGTGAGAGAAACATACCCTCTCAAAGACGATAAATATTTTGGAAAGTCTGGCAGTATACGACGATGCTCTCAGAAGCGGAGTCGAGCCACAGAGGCGCTGGTGTCTGCTCTGCCCCAAAGCATCGTGTTTGGTTTCCATGGATCCCATTTTTTTGCTGAACTGGATTCACGATGCCCCGGTAGCCTTTCCGTCACGTCGGATGACAGATTAAACTCGTCTGGCTGAAAGTGCGATTCGGGGCGAAGCGCGTGTAGCTATAGACCTCAGACTTTCCACCGCCGCTCTGAAAATCGTGATATTGCCAATATTACACTCGTTCACGCGGCGTCAGACATAACAGGAAGCTGAGTTTAATACCGCTGCGAGGTTAAGTTTGGATGCGGTGGCCAACAGTGATTTTATGTGTTTTTGTTGAAACTATTGTGAGGAACCTACTGTGTCAGACAGAGAGGCTGCCATTTTTAATTTGCCATGGGAATGGGAGCAGAAAGTTGGATAAACTTGCATGTAGGAAAATGAGAACTTCATGCCGACATGCCTGGCACATTGCTCTCAACTCCCACACGCATGTTTTCATGGCTGAAGCTGTGACTCGGCTCTGATCTGTTTTCAGAGTTTGATTCAGCATGTCCTGGTAGCAGCTGATTTGTCACGGTCAAACTATAAGGGGCCTGGACATGTGTAAAATCACACATTCTGTAAATCGAGAGCTCAATTACTCATCTTTAAAAATTGTTTAGCCCTCAGAACTCGTATTATTTGGGCGCTGTTGAATGTACAGCAGAACCTCAGTAGTCTGTCACATCCACACAGGCTGCATAACAAAACAATAGGGAATTCATTAAACAGGGCTCTAAGAATAGCAGCGGATGTTTCAACAGCCTGTTCACGAGTCCCATCAGACGCAACAGAAATGTAGCGAAACCAAATGTTTCCAGCGCGATCTCACAGTTTGTCACATGTGCACAGTCAAGCTCTGAAGGCTGGGGTTGGTAAAATGCAGGTTTTTAACTGACTGGTCAGTTGTATATCTGTCTGATAGTCTGATGTTTTCTTATAAAGCGAGACTAAGTTTAGTTTGGAGAAAGTGCTTTAGCTTGTTGAACTGTTGTGGATCTGTTGGGGTTTTCTTAACTATTGTAAGGTTTCAACATTTTATTACCTCCCCTTGAAAGTGAGTTATGATATGACGCTATACAAAGTAGAATTTGATTAAATTGACTCGAAGTAACGCAATCTTCTGACAAATGAAAAGTTGAACTAACAAATCCACTAGAATGTCACTCAGTTGAGCGCGTACCTCCGCCAAGGCCCAGCAGTTGTTTTAAATTCAATCAAGCTGCAGCAAATTGCACCAAATATGCATGATTAATTTCATCAAGATCCAGGAATTATTCTCTGGGAAATCAGAAAAAAAGTAATTAAAATCAAAAATCTGGATACGGCCTTTTTCCAAATTAATGCCAAAATGTATGTGTTGTTTTTTGCCCCGTGTACTTCTGTTCTTTGGCGAAATAAGAAAATGTTAATTCAAACCCACAACGGATATTTGCTGTTGCATCTTTAACTGGTTTGGTGTGGCTGATAACTTATTGTGGCTAAAGTTAGCTGATGTTTTTTGAAATTTGTCAAATGTAATTGACGAGTTTATTCAGCAAAAGTCAAACTGTCTTGCTTTAATATTTAAAGTTTACAAAACACTTCTCCTGTTTAGATTGTTCAGATTTTCATTGTGTAATAATTAAAAACGGGTCGGACCCTATGTGTTTGGAAGCAGTTTAAAGCTTAAAGTACATAAACATTAGAATATTAATACATTCCAGCCCTGGAGTACATCACAAATGCATACCACCAGATGTGCAATAACTTGTGATACACGGCCAGATAAAACTCTGATCCTAGATTTGGCTCCGGCCTTCCACCGTAACATGGCAAGTGGCCTAGATAGCAACATATGAGGCCTCGACTGTTTGCTTTGTCATTTCTATTACACTTTATTGTTGAATCCAGATGCTGCGTTCCTCTGGGGGTCCTCTTGGGAAGGATTGCATGCAGATGGGGATAACGATTTAGGGTTTTTGCAACATAGCAGACATCCATTTATTTTATTTATTTTTCTGTCCGGCTTACCTTGATCCTTCAGGCCGGTTCGAGGGTTGGGATTCACCCCTAATGTTGTGATCGCTCCATTCCGAAAGCGTGTGGACTCACAGTATTTAAATATACACGTACAGGGTCACAAGAGGAGCAACATGTGCTTTATTGCCGTATAGAGTTACCGGAATCCTCCAGTAACTGCTCCTACTTGTGGCTTTGCTTCTGGATTGTTCATCAACTTCTACGCTTTAGTTTTACAGCGGGACTTCATTTGGCCCGTGTTTACTTAATGCACCAAACATAAATTGCCTAATGCACGTGTGGATTTTGGAAGCAGGTCTACTTTGTCTGGTGCTTTCTCGATCTTCAACGTCTCAGACACATCAGGCTGATGGAACAGTTTCAAAACACAAAGCCAACTTCCTCTGTGTACTTCACTGCCAGCTTCGCGTGCGGATATTTACAAACGTCCAGAGCCACAATATTCTTAACAAACATGCATCTATCTTCTTTGTGCCTGTTACACTTCTGGGAGTTAATTTAACTACTTGTGAGGTAAATGCTGCATGTACAACCATACCAGTGCCCAGTCGAAAAAATCCTTGCTCTGTAAATTCCGTCGCTGCGGTCCAGGGAAGTCGTGCAAACAGATTGATCCAACCCAGAGAGCCAATGGGCGGCCAATTCACACGTCAACTCTGATTTGCCTGCGGGCCCTTCGCTGGGTGAGATCCATCGCAGTGTAAGAGATGAGCCAATCTCACACAAAGAGCTCTATTTAGTGCTCCCCGTCGCAGTTACTGCAATCACTTAAAGACAGGCATTTGTTCAAATGAAGCTCAACCTCCCTCCAGCGGCGAATCAAAACATTCTTAAGGGCTTTGCAGCTCTCTCTTTTAAAAAAAGCCTTGAATACAACTGCATGCCTGTCGAACCATGGCTGTGGCTCGAGTGGGTGTTACTGGATAATTGGTATGCTCAAGGAGTTAATTACGAGATAATTATTCATATTGATGACTGCTAATTGCCATCACAAGTGCCGCCAGTAAAGATGTGAACTGTGCCACTCATTGCACTGTAGATGCATCATGCTCCCTTAGAGCTGAGAGTGCATAGTGCAGGATCTACAGTTAAAACCAGTTCTAAAATATATCACTCACACTATTTAAAGGATCCTGCAGTAAAAAAAAACGTTATGGAAATAAAATGACACAAGATGTTGTTTACACTGAAGTACTTCTGCACGACTACGCATTGCACACAATACGCCCACAGAAAGACACACACTGCAGCCACAGCTCCCAGGCACCACCTACACCTGCCACCTGCACCAATTGGATGGTACAAGCTGTCAACCGCAAGCATAATAGCCCATTAGCCTGTGAGCATATTAGCCTGCTAGCATCTCATTGTCTCCGTTAACTAAAGGGGAGATAGAAGACAAACATCCAGCTGTGCTAGTCTTCACAGAATCCTTACAGACACTGCACCAAACAGCAACTCACTTTAAATGGCTTCCTCTCTTTAGGCCGGCAGGTGTTCTGCCTCTCACACTGACTGTAGAGTGCAGTGAGACCCTAATAATGACCCCCCCCCCTGCAACCGTTACCTAAATATTTGTTCTGCCATGAAAACCCCACATTTTTTAAATATTTGCATCTGTATATACATATATAACTAAAATGCTCAAAAAAAAATAATGATTTAACATCCACAGAATGTTTTAATGAACTTGTAAACTGTATAACTGACTCTGATGGCAGCTTCAAAGTCGATGAATAACACCCGTGGTGTGTAGACCACTTTCTGCTAATCCCACAATGCAATACTCTGCATTTTATTGAAGTTCATTGACAGACTTTGATGATGCAAAATGATGATAAAGAATGATGAAATTTGCTCACTGTAGAGTTTCTGTTACTTGGGAAGACGCAAAGGAGTGAGTGATTTATACAGAGCATCAAAGCCAAGTCTGACTAAATAACGTGATAACCCTGAGGAATTGTAATGTAATTTTGTTAACTTCAGTTCGGGCCTGAAAACCTAAAAACACAAAAACCTGGAGACATGGATTTAGTGAGAGTTTATTTCATGGAGAAAGGCTTTATTAGGTTTTATTATGGGAACTGAAGAATCCAGCGCTTTTGGAGCTTGACCCTTACTTAAAAAAAAGAGCTCAGGATATTTCTGCTGCCTTGACTTTCAGCCCTTGAAATGAATGCAGTTTAAAATTGCTTGTGGCTGCCCTAAATGTTCAATAATTTTGGTTATTTCAGGACCCAAACGTACACTCTCATAGGCAGGTCACTGCAGTGGCTCTATTTGAATGGAAGAAGCAGATGTACAGGTTGACATGGTGACAAGATGGTATCCAGGCATAGCACGGCAACAGGAAAATACACAACAGAAAATGACCCAGAAGAATACAGAGATTTAAAGACTTTGTAAACTTTGTATTTATCTACTCGTGACTTTAAAATGTCATACCTATGCTAAATCAAATTACTAAATTCAAGTAAACACAACTATTAATTTAAGGCAGACTAACTTGTGCTTAAACGTAACTAAAATAAATCTTACTTGGCATTTATAAGCTGTAACAACCTAGCCAAGCTACAACAAAGCTAAAATCAAAATAAACAAATACATTTCAATTAATATTGTTATATATATTCACTTCATTTTGGTAACACATTTTTTTTAAGTAAGATCAACTTGTCAAATTTGACCATGCAGTCCATTATGCAATAACAGCTAAAATATAATAATGACAATAAATTACTGATATTGAGAGTTTGTGCTTTGATTTCATATTAAAACCTTTGAACTTGTACTCGACAGCTTTGTGGCATTTCTCTATTTCAGGATCACGATACAGTTGTAGTCAATCCAACGTTTTAATCATGTATTCAGGCTGCAGTGAGATGGCTGTGAAATTTACAAAAAGGAAGCGTTTACAGTGTACAGTCAATCACCCGTGAAGCTCGACACATTTGGAAATTCATCGGAGTTGAGACATCAAAGCCTCCGTCAGGCTGTTTGATTCCATTCCCTTCACACACGCTCACCTTTTGTACTGTGATTTTCCAGCGTTTTGTAAAAATTAGCTGCTCACACACAGAAGTTTGAAATGTACATTAACCTGTCTCCGTCTCCTAGCAAGCTCAGAATGTGACGTGGGTACTGAAAGTTTCCATCTTGAGTTCTGGTGCATGTGTGTGTGTGTGTGTGTGTCGTCGATCACAGCAGGTTTTCTGAACAGAGCACATACTCTTAGATCTTCTCAACAAAATTGCACCAAATTGCTCTTTGCTGTTAAGTAATTTTGTGAAGCTATTAACGAATGCACGGAGCCCTACTCAGGAGAACTACTTTGCAGAGAGAAATTATCCCGGAGCAATGCAAAGTGTGATACATAACATTTCCATCACATGCCAATTTGTCATTCTCATTACCTAGAATGCCCTCCTATGGGACTGGAGACGCTGAAGATTGATGATTTCCAGCTTCACGCTTCAAGCACGAAACGCTACGGCCTTGGTGCACACAGAGGTCGCCTTAACATTCAGGTATGTGGTGAAGCTTGGGCAAGCTCACAGAAGTTCTGGGGCTCACGTTATACCCTGGGTGATCTCACAATTCCGAGGAAGCTCATGTTTGGTGGAGTCATTTTCCACAAAGCAGCAACACCAAGGAATATGACTGAGAGACTGCATCTTTGAGATCTATTTAAGCTTTTATTTATGTTACATGGAAAGATTTTGGCTGTGATTTCGTGAGTTTAATGTGACCGACATTATCAGTCTGCTTCCTCTCACGGCAAATTCTTAATAGTCCGAAGCTTACTCCACAAAGAAAGTAATAGTGTCGCCATCAAATCAGGAGCACATCCCCAAAACCTAATAAAAAGAACTGGCATCTGGGAGAAAGGGTATTTCCTGTGAGTGCAGGCTAAGCTCTGAGGGAATTAGTCTCCGTTCAGTCTGCTGCGAGTCTCATCTTCTGCAGGCTGCTCTGAATCCATCTGCGCAATTAACCAAACACACACATGCTCTTGATTCGCTCAAGGCTGCAAGGTATTATGTTTCAGGAAAATAACAAAACCAAGGATTCGTTGTTCGTACTGCACGTATGTGACTGACAGAGATAATGTCGATTCTAGAGCACAATTATAGGGAAATCGGGAGAAACACATCAGAAACAGATAGTGCCTGTTGATTTAGGCCTGTGAGGACGTTTTTCAGAACTTTATTTCCATTTTAGTAGCTGCTACAGTTTGTTAAGATTCCAGACACAAGCAGTTTTACTTTCTTTTGATATTGTGAGATGCTATAAACACCAAAACTAACACCAACACTATAACACAAACAACACTAACATCAGCAATGCCACTACCAACATTAACGCCACCATCACAAAAATACACCAACAATAACACAAATAGCACCACAGATTGGATGATGACTATTCACACATCTCGCTCTGAGCTAACATTTATGGATTGAGTAGATTAGTACAACGTGCACCAAACGTTGTTACCTTCCTTTAGTGTAATTTAATTTACTGTAGCCTGTTAGAAAATACACAATCTACAATATTTTGGCTTCATTTCTGGATTGTGGGTGGAGGCGGAGAAGCGTCGTCAACAAAATCAAGCACAGTTGAGGCCATCAGCGCTATCAGTCAGCATGTTGTACAATGCATAGGATGTATGTGTGTGTGTGTGAGTCATAACGTACATCTGGAATAAAACTATGCTCCACACGGCTGTTTCTGGCCCGCAGGCAGGCATTTATGATGATGACCTCTATGCTGGGGCCTGGTGCGCGGGCAGAGACGACCCGCTGCAGTGGTTCGAGGTGGACGCCAGGAGGCTGACCAAGTTCACAGGGGTCATCACACAAGGCAGGAGCTCCCTCTGGTCGTGAGTAGGAACCTCCCGCAGACATGCATGGAGAGCTGCAGATGGTCGCACAGTGAGGAGGAGGATATTCTCGTCCGAGCAAACTTGAAAGGATAATTGGAGGGGTGGGGGGGTCGCGCCAGTTTTAAATCCTGGTGATGTCTGCAAATTGTTATAAATCATTTGTGGACAAATTGTGGACTATTTTCACCACTCACCCGAATTCAGTCTATATAAAACAAGGATAAAAGACAAGGAAGATCAAATATGAGAGTAAAATTATATGTGATTATTATTCATAATTGGATTTTTACTTTACGCTTTGTGTCTGACCAATAATCTGGAACTTGGGAGAGGAAAAATCAAAGTGTCCACATGGAAACAGACTGGCTGGCTGACTGTCTTTTTATTAGTTACACTTAGATCAGTGGGAAATCTTGTCAAGTTTGTAGAATTTATTATCCCGGGGCTACGTGTGTCTGCACAAACTGTCATATCCATCCATCCAATGAGATGAAGCCAGTCGAGAACCAACGTGATGACCGACTGATCCATCCTCAGAGGCATGCTGCTACAGCGTGGCTAATCCAAACCATTAACTCGTAAACGGTCAAATTACACATAGCCTGAGTTTGAAAATGACTATCGGAAATGAGGACTGAGAGTAGTCAGACAAGAGTAATCGTTCCAAAGCTCCTAATGAATTGTGGATTTCCCTCTAATCCCAGTTGGAAATATTTCACTTTCAGTTTTATACAAGACTTTTTAGTATAGGAACCTTCGTGTTTGTTTGCCCTTTTCACGAGTCTTTTCTGACGCCTTCACTGCGGGATCGAGGATGTATCGATTGGAGTGCAGCTTCGTTCTTTCTCTCTTAAAAGGTCACTACAATATAAAAATAACACTTGAGAAAATAGATTTCACTCTAAGCTTGGTCATCACACTCAGACGAAGGGTGAAAAATGGGGATATAGCAAGTAGGGATTACTTCTTAAACTGTGTACTTTAATACTTTAATTATGTCAACAGCTTACAATGACTCATGCATCTGTGTTATTTTAACACTCTGGAGACCACTTACACATCTTTGTAGATTCTGTCCTGACCATTAAATTATATATAAACTTCATTTGTGTAGCACATTTCACACGTCAGTTTACCTCATGACAAACAATGTGTTAAAAACAAACCAAAATCAAATATTTTTCTTACAAATGTCAAATATTTGATTAACAATAACAACGATAGTAGCTATAACATAAGCCATAATAAATCTACTATTACTAATTGTAATAGAAGGAAGAAGCCTTCCTCTATTTCCTAATTACAACACCAAGGTAATATACCAAAGGGGAAAGTTGTACTTGCATTTAAACTGCTTCTCTGTGCACCAAGAAAAAACCCTCTTCTGTTCCCATTTTTCCACCGTCTACCTTCTCCGCCTCTGCTCTGAAATAATATTTGACAACTTTTAGCCTTTGTGCTCCTTAATTGGGAGGGGTGGCACAGTCTGAGGGAAACCGCTGCTTAGTTAGAGAGAGCAGGGAGATGCCAGGAGATAGCAGGCCGCGTTTGTAATTTCCCAGCAAGGCCATGCAGCACGACCTCAGGGGGCAGGAGACACTGATTCCTGAGACAGAATTTCTCCACAATTAGCTCTGTAGGGCGATGTAGCTGTCGGTGTTGCCGGCTCAGGGGCTTCTGTCTCGAACAATGCTTTAATTAGCAGAACTGGGAATTCTCACCAGGCTGCACCAGCTCAGCACTGATGTCTTTATCCAGAAGGATGGGGCTCATTGGCAGCCCACACACTGCACACTCTGGGCATGATGGGACATTAAGTCATCAGTGGACTCCTTCTGCAGAGAGAAATGAACAAACAATGTGCTTTTTCTTTCATGTTTCACCTCACTGCGCTCTATATATTCTTCTTCTAATAGACAAAACCAGTGTGTTTGTAAGTTGAGGCTCCTTAATTACAATATCTGACCCATTAACATTTGTATTGACCATCTGAAATACATTTTATTTCAAATTGCTTCTCAGTTTTGATTATCAGACTATCCTGGATTCCAGATCCCAAACTCGTCCCTGTTAGAAAATGAAAATCATCTGTCATTTTTGCTCAGATGCCAAAACCTTGAGTAATAAAAGACTTTCTAATATAAATTCTTTGACCTCGTCTCCAATTTTCCTATTTTTAAATGGACTTTCACCCGTTGAGATTTCAGCATGACAGGATGTGCACTGAGCGACTTCTCCCAAGTCACCTCCAAGCCCTATTTGCATTGAATTTAGCCTGACAGGAAATGCCTCTGTCTCTCTCCTTGATCTCCCTGATTTTCCTCGAATGTTGACAGGAGTGACTGGGTGACCTCGTACAAAGTCATGGTGAGCAACGACAGCCACAGCTGGGTAACGCTGCAGAACGGCTCCGACGACATGGTGAGTAACAGCCATGACATTTAAAAACTAATTTCTCCTGAAGTTGGCAATTCTCATCACACTGTGTGAAGCCTGTTTTACACAGTGCCGGGGCCTTATCCCTCTTCCTCATGAGGAGTCTTGTTTTGTGTTTCTCTCTCTGAGCAAAGAAAGCTAGAAAAAATAACTTCAGTCTTCTGAGCAATTTCAGAGGAAGCTCAGGATCCAAGCCTAATGAGCTGAGTGGGAATAGTAAATACCGATGATCCTCGAGCAGATGGGAACCTCATCCTGGCTCCTCATCAGACGTGTGTCTCTTTTTTCTACATGAAATAACTGAGCAAACCAAACACAGCAATGCATTCGGATGTAAAATAACAAGGATAACAATAATAATCCTATTACCATTATATTTTTGAAGGAGATCAGATCTTGGTCGCTGCCCACTGCGGTTCACGCCCCGCAAATGAAATTTCTGTGTAACTGTAGACTCCCTTGGCTAGAGATGTCATCGATGTGGGAGATAATGCCCCGACAGTGATTTAGTCTTGGATACAAACTTGTCGCTCGCCCACGCTTTCTGCAAAATGCCAAAGGGCAGAGCAGAGAACAACTCCACCTATAGGTGCCTTTTATTTCAAAGGCCCTCAATGGATGCATGAATATATATTTGCTTAAGGGTTATGCGGACCAAATTAAATCACTTTTCATTGTCCTGTGCCTGCTGTAATTGCAATTTTCTAACCCCAAAAGCATTTTAAACGTCTGCTGTATGTTTTATTGTGTAAACATTGTGACTTTGTCATTTTATTAGATTTTTATGATGACAGTGGGCAACGTGTGGCTCATTTACAGCTGCAGATCTGAACTGATGCAATATCTAATGACGACTGACTCACTTTATTTAAAAAGAAAAAGATCCTGTTCCTTTGTGTTTATTCACCATCTGGCCGACTGTTTGCTTCAGTAGATTTTCAGCGCCAACCGGGAAAAAGAGATCCCCGTGCGGAACATCTTCCTGGCGCCGGTGGTCGCCCGATACATCCGAGTCAACCCTCTCTCCTGGTTCAACAGCGGCAACCTCTGCATGAGAGTGGAGATCCTTGGCTGTCCTATGCCAGGTGAAGGGTTTGTATGGACAAAACAGACACATTAATCCTTCCATTAGAATGAACGAAAAATTAGGCTGGGGCATGTAGTTGAATGAGGCAGCATGCAGTAATGCAGAAATGCAGAAATGCATAGGTGCGAGAGTGACTCTCTGTATGTTTGCCCTGTGATGGGCTAGCGACTGTCCAGGATGTCCCCCGCCTCTCGCCCAAGGTCATCTGGGATAAGCTCAAGCCCACGTGACCCTCAAAGGATAAGCCGCATAGATAATAGATGGATTCACAGATGATGTGACGATGATTAAGGACATGTTTTAGAATCGGAGAAGCAGTTTTTTGTTAAAGTTCGGGGATCGTTGTCGTTATGGTAACAATAATTAACGGTTGGGGAAAGAATGTAATCATGTTTTAAAAAATGTTCGTCCATCCACCCTGACCTCTTCCTAACGAGGAATCTGTTACAACATCAAATGTTCATAGTATTTTCCTTTGCTCCAGATGGACAGGAGTCATGATCACAGCAGCCACTAGAGAGCTTTGTTCCTTTGTCTTACAGTAAACACGTCTTTCTGGGGTACTCGCTGAAATTACTTGTTTTTAAAAGACAATCTGCTGCTGTGTGTAAAGACCACACTTCCTGCCTGAAGGATACTGCCAACTGTTTTTCACTCATAAAGTCCACTTAGCCATGTGCTCATTTGAATAAGTGTGTCTTTTTAATTGCAAGCACCCTAGGCACAAACCTGCTCCTCAGGTTTCCCCTCAGCCTTCTGCTGGTATCAAGACAAGCAGTTTAGATTTTACTTGTTTTTAATGGAGCATTTCCTTATGAAAAAAAAGTCCAATGGGACGGGCTGTGGAGATTCTACAAAGACAGGTTTTTGTTGAGTTCAGATAACCTTACCTCAGAAGGCAGATATCTTGCCACAAAAAAGCAAAACTACCTGCATGGCTACACATCTATATGAGAGGTTTAATTGGCCAATATTCACAGGTTTTTTAAACTTGGGTAAACATGCTGAAAAAAGGCGATTGACTAATTTCCCATTTTCAGTAGAGGACTTTGCCTTTCTGTGTTTTTCCCCCCCAGTGTACCATGTCCGACATCAAAAACGCAGGCGCTCCGTCACCTTGCTGTTTTGCCAAATCTAGCATTCACCAGGCTGTCTCGCTTGCATCGCTGCCAAACGGAGCTGATAAAAACCTGTGTCTACTTCAGATTGTATCAATTCCTCTTTATCGACAAAAGTCAGATGTTGGTGGAAAAGGGGCTTAAAGTTTCAGTGTGTTTATCTAGTGGTAAAGTTGCATGTTGCACCTGAATACTCCTCACTTCACCCTCCTCTTCCAAACATGAAAGAGAACTTGTGTCAAGCCTTTAGTTGTCATCAACAACTCAAAAGGTGTTTAGTTTCTAATCACCCGTCTTTCACTTCTTAATATCAATAACTGTTTGTTTTTGAGTCCCTGCAGATCCGAATAATTATTACCACAGACGCAATGAAGTCATAACATCGGACGACTTGGACTTCAGACACCACAGCTACAAGGAGATGAGGCAGGTGAGTCCCAGCGAGCAGGAGCCGACAGATATCAGCCTACTTACTTCTTCTCCTTCAGCACAGGGACCGGAGGATGGAGCAATAAAACATCTTGTGCAAGTGTGAGCCATCACCCGGCGGTTTGTGTCCTTTGCTAGAACAAAGTGTGCGACAGCAGCAAATGAACCGAGCGCTGCCAGCCACATGAAAATGCACACAGCATCTCCTGGGTTGTGTCATCACTTATGCATAGGCTTGTCATGAACAGTAGCCTGTATGTAGCCAGGACCAGGAGGACAGCTGTTTTTGTCACCGTGCGCTGAGACTGAGCGAACCTGAAGGGACAAGTGCCGCGTATCTAAATTCTCTGTAGTGCGGCGGCTCGTCTGTGCCGAGCAGCCGACCGCTGGTGTCCTAACCTGCTGTTCTGACCCATCATGGGACAAACACCAATTAATGGTCGCTCTGTATTCCTCATTGTAGCACAGCAGCGCTCCTTTCAGCCGGAGACGCTCCTCCAGCAACATCAAAGTGGATTAAACAGACTGTTTCTCTTTCTCTTTTCGTTACCTCTGAGGCTAATGTGTGTCACACAGGGTGTCCAGCCCCAAGAGTTCCTCACAAAGAAAGGAAGGCCTATTTTTAAAACCCAGCTTCTAAAGCCTTCTCACCCCTGACATTTCTTTTCTCCGCTCAGGCACCTGGTACCACAGCTCCCTCTTGTCCACTGCAGTTTAGATGTGCCGGGACCTTACAAGTGGAAATAGCCCATTGTGCCTTTTCAAATAAAGTACATGCCCCATGAGGGGGAGTGTGAACGATATCTCTCATCATGTCGCCGTCCTTTTCTTAGATCACAGCTGATTGCTGTGTAGTGGCCCTGGGAATACTGATACTGCAAGAATCACCATTTTACACATTTTTCAAACAGGAAGTTGGGATATTACCTCGCCATTACCCTGGAACACCCCAGATATGAGGCTTCTCTTTAATGACAGAACCAGCTGAAGTAAATAGTTACTATAAGCAGGTTTAAACACAGCCAGCAGTTTTAGTTTGATTATAAATTCGAGAATAACTTACCTGTGAAAATTTGATTTGTGAATTCATTGTGACCTTGAACTTTGGCCTTTTGTACCAAATGTGAAGTACTCCAAAACACAATATCTGTCTCTACAGGTAATAGACAGAATGTTCTACATCAATTCTGCTGAATGCAACCCAGGTAAATGTATCTTTATTTAATGAACAGTTTGTGCACTTGGTTAGAATTGTGGAGATTCCACCCACACTCAATTAAAACTCCATCACTCCTGACTGGTTAACGTCTGCCGCAGCAGTCGGAGGAACAAGTCAACACTCACTCCTGCCGTCGGTGCCGTCTCTCCCCCGAACAGCTTGTTAATCTTTTTCCTGCTGCACATCCTCTCGGTGTCTCCGCTCATATGAGCAACTGATAGTTGTTGCTATTTTAGTCATCTGCTCTACAAGCCTGTCTTGATAATTACCTTGACTGCTTCTCCCCCACCTCACTTGCTAGAGTGACATTAATAAAGGTCTGTGTCACAGCTCCGGGGATATTGTTTTTACGTTTCCAATTAGATGGAGATTACTTTGTCCTACCTGAGGCTTCAAATATCATAGTATTTAGAATAGCATCTCTCCATTGAAGGAGCACTTTTAATCTCTAAGAAAATCTTGCATCACAGTTCTTTTTTTTTTATACGAAATCTAATATTCAAGAAGAAATAAGCAACCGTAAGAGAAAAAAAAAGAAATTTGACACATCCTCCTCATTATTTATCTTCCACAGATGATGAAGGTGGTAAATGAGATGTGCCCCAACGTCACCCGGATCTACAACATAGGAAAAAGCCAAAATGGCCTCAAGCTCTACGCCATAGAGATTTCTGACAACCCTGGAGAGCATGAAGTTGGTGAGTGTGTTAAAGGCAACGTAGCAACTCGCACAACTTACTGCCTATATATAGGTTTCCTCAGTCGTCATCAAAGTGATTGCATATTTATTCTTTACTGTCCCTCCACCTCCCCCCCTCTCTTATGAACCTGTTTACCAGGTGAACCGGAGTTTCGGTACACGGCCGGTTCCCATGGTAACGAGGTGCTGGGCCGAGAGCTGCTCCTCCTGCTGATGCAGTTCATGTGCCTGGAGTATTTGTCTGGCAACCAGCGGATCCGTCACCTGGTGGAGGAGACCAGAATCCATCTATTGCCATCTGTCAACCCCGATGGGTACGAGAAAGCCTTTGAAGTGGTAGGTCTGCCATTAGCGACCTCATATCATGCGCCGGCCCCTGGTGAAAATTGTGCAGTATGTGCTTGGCAGGTCTTCTCCTGATAAGAGCGCCATGAAATGCAGGTGCATGCCAGAAAATTGGTTTGAATGATCTGGTGGAATATATGAAATGAACTGATGAGCCCTGTTTGTGTTGTATCAGTGAGTGTAAGTGGACTCAGGCTGCTTTTGAGAACCACTATTATTGTGTATGGTTTTTAAATCAGCTGCAGGACTGTGAGCTTAATAATACACAAGACAAGGAAGGGACGAGAAAAAGCAATATGACAAAAATTTGATCATTGCTGATGTAGTCATTCGAAAGAATTATTATTTATTAAATATTTATAACGATTGGAGTCATTATAAATATCGTTTGTATGTTCCATCCAGTCAGAATAAAAGCCCAACTCAGCACTGTGCAGTTAAGCAACTTTTAGCCTCTTGTGGTTCTTATTTTGGTTTCCCAGACCTTGCTTTGCATGGGACAATGTTTTGCCAAAAGTTCACTGGGGACGGTCCTGTCGTGTTTGGAAGCATCGGGCTCAATATCCACAAAACAGATTAGCTGGTGCTGGACATACAGAGATCCAGGACTCCTGTTAGTCCTCTTTATGTTAGGGGAGTGATGGTGCAGGAGAACGGGTTTCCACTTGGACACAGGAACTCCACTGCCAGAGTTGAGTCTTTTCCCTGCACAATATCCTTTCGACATCTTTGGACCAATGCTGTGGATGAGTCTTTATGAGTCTTTGGAGGTGGGGGAGTTGCCTTGAGGGTGGTCGCCAATAAAAGACTCAACTAAATGATTCACAAGGTGAGCTCAGTACTGGAGTTGGAGCTGGACCCTCTGCGTGTAGTTGAGGAGAAGAGGAACTCTCGTTCACAGACAATTTCACACATCCTGTAAAAGTGCTCCACTGAGCACCTTTCTTCCTGTGGCCACTTATCCAATACATCCCTCTGCACATGTCACTAAAGGGCTACTAAATGAGTAGTTTTAACTTTTTGTGATTTCCCGAACTGTGTTGAACAATTTTACAGTCCAGCCGACATGAAGAAAGTGTTTCTGAGTCTAACTCTGATTCTATTGCTTTTATCTGTTCCTCAGGGATCTGAGCTCAGTGGCTGGTCTCTGGGTCGATGGAGCTCTGACGGAATAGACATTCACCATAACTTCCCCGATCTCAACTCCATACTGTGGGAGGCCCAGGCCAAGAAATGGATCCCTCGCAAAATGTTCAACCACCACGTGCCCATCCCCGATTGGTACCAGTCCACAAATGCATCGGTGGGTGTGACTGACAGGCCGACGAATTGTAATTTACATTAATGCAATGTCGATCTTTTGAGGCATCGAACAGTAATTATAGAAAATTCAAACACCAGCATTTGATTATAATTGTTATCTTCCCTTGTGCTGCATCTTTAGTAATGTGGCTGCCAGTTTCCGGTGACTATATCTATCAATGACAAATTAGATCTCTTTTTGCTTTTCCATCACCTCCGATGGTTTGAGAAACAAATCCCACAGTGGTGACAATCCGCCTGTTGAAGAGCAGCCACGTGGGCGTTTCAGCGCTGTCTATTTCGGGAGACGCAGATGCGTTTGCTATTTGTGACGGAGAGGCTGTGAGCTAAAATACACCAGGCGATCTATTTAAAGCTCATCCTCACGAGTGTTTTGACGTTGCCGAGAGACCGCGAGTGAGTCACACAGAGCCTCGAGAATAGCTCCTGCAGAGCCGGGATCCCCATCTGTGCCCAGGAAGCTGTGAAAACTGTCCTCGCTCGCCTCGCTGAACGGCCAGGCCGGCGCTCAGTCATAGTATGGCAGGTTTAAATATACCAGTACAACAGCAGAGAGCGTTTCATCAGTTTCATGATTGCCACATTCAAATATGAACCACTGCAACCATTAGGTGGCATCTTGATGAAAAGGTGTTTACGTTTCAGAGTAGTTACTGTTAATGGGATTAGTTTACAGCACAGGAGAGTGTGAACAACCTTCTGATGCCTCTGGAGAGCTCAATGCACTGATGTCGTTTTCAGCATGAGGTGGTTCGTTTAGCAGTCACGCCGATGAGATGATGGGATGAATTACAACTCCCCTCTCCCACTGTAGGTTGCCATGGAGACGCGGGCTCTGATAGCGTGGATGGAGAAGATGCCCTTTGTGCTGGGCAGTAACCTTCAGGGAGGGGAGCTGGTGGTGACCTTCCCCTACGACAAAACCCGCTCCCCGGGGGTGACCAGGGAGCAGACCGCCACCCCGGATGACCACGTGTTCCGCTGGCTGGCCTTCTCCTACGCGTCCACCCACCGCCTGATGACTGATGCCAACCGACGGGTCTGCCACATGGAAGACTTCGCCAAGGAGGACGGCACCATCAACGGAGCGTCCTGGCACACTGCGGCTGGCAGTTAGTGTCCACACACACACACACTCTCTCTGAGCCTAACTCTGGATTTCTCCGCTGAGGCTTTGAGTCGTAGCTTTGTTTAGCAGCCACATCTGCATATTCAGCACAGAAGCCCTTTGGCTGTTTCAGAGCTTCTGCATTCTGGCTTGTAAACGCACACAATGCTGAGCCGAGTTGATGCAGTCGGCCTCAGGTGTGTTTGTCTTTCTCGGCAGGTATGAACGACTTCAGCTACTTGCACACCAACTGCTTTGAGTTGTCCATGTACGTGGGTTGTGACAAATTCCCTCATGAGAACGAACTGCCTGAGGAGTGGGAGAACAACCGCGAGTCTCTTCTCGTCTTCATGGAGCAGGTACAGTGGCACAGCGGCCCCCGCAGCGCACACACACACACACACACACACACACACACACACACACACACTCATGGAAACCAGTGCAAACAAGCCACATTTACACATGCTATTTTTATGTAAGTGAGATGTTCGACTGTTAATTACTTCCTGTGTTCTTGCATTCCTCTGAACTTAGAGGATCGGTATCAATACCATGAGAGCTGAACACTTGCTCAGGAGTGTTTTAACTGTCAAACACCCAAATTAATATCAGGGTGAAATGGATAGCCTTTGTGAAATGTGCAGTAAAGGTCATTAGGAAACCACATTTAATCAGGGAATCCTCTGATGGACACAGCCCACAAAAGCCGGCCTGTCAGAAAACCTGAAGACTGATGTGAAAGCGAATATTTAATTCCAGCCATTATTATCCCATGAGGATTACCTGGATGTTTAATCAAATAAGTGACCAGTGGATTATAGGATCCCTGGGGCTGCAAAGGTCTTTGTCCGTCACATTCAGGCAAAATACAGCTGCCTCCTCAGCTTCACTTTCACACGACTTTGACTCGTCGTCCTGTTGCGTTGTAATATGTCTTGTGATGGGGACTTCAGAGGATGTGAACCCATGCTGGCAGCTTGTATTTAAATATTGATGCTGGATGAGGAGGAAAGCTTTCATGTTAAAGCATTGTGTCGAACTGCAGATGATACATTATGCATCGTACATTATTACACGTCACGTTGTGCAACATACATTGTGTTAAATTATGCAGTCGATGGTTCAGACTTGGGTCATGCTCTTCCTCTGAAGGTGCATCGAGGGATCAAAGGTGTCGTGAGGGATCTGCAAGGTCGTCCAATAGCTAATGCTACCATCTCTGTGGAGGGCATCAGCCACGATATCCGCACAGGTAAAATATTATATTTCACATGCTTTTTTGTGCAGTTTCTGCTATTTATGGTTCCATTGAGCCACAAAACAATGTAAAACTAGAATGGCACTCGATAAAGCACAAACCTGCCAGAAGATTTACCTTTAATTCATAATTATCAGTCCCCTACATATGCCTGTTTTTTTTTCATCAAGATCCATGAATAATTCCTTGAGAAATTTGTGAAAATTTTCTTGATTCACACAAAATTGTAATGGTTTCTTCTTGGCTCAAGCTTCACTCTTCCTGCAAGTTCCAAGAAAATCAGTTTGGCAATTTTTATGTTCTAACAAACAAAGATAAACAGCAATGAAAACATAACCTCTGTCTGAGGTAATAGACATGTTCACTTCAATAAATGTGTCTAGCCTCAGAGAACATTGACTCGGCTGCTATTACGCTTCATCTTGTTCCTCACTCTCACAGTAGGTTAGCGTCCAGCGTACGATGCGATCAAAATGAATAAACCAAACCAGTTGATGTATCTATTCAAAGACATATCGGAATCTGGCTATTGATTGTGCATCCTTGAGGAAATCTCTGCTGATCCCTGACAAATGCAGCAGCCTTCAAAGCCAAAGTAGTTTTGTGCTTCAAAATCTAATGCCCAATAGCCTTTTTGTTATTATTCCTGGAACTAAGTACAAGTCATGGCTTCCTCTTGGAAACCTTGCTTTTCTCAGAATGCAGTCAGAAACGATTTTAGGCTTTTTTTTTTTGATAAAGCAGACATTTTTGGACAACTGCTTTCATATAAACAGAAAGCAGTTTTCCTTCCCTCTAGATGAATCCACTGCTGCCACTGCAACGGCAGGACACAGCCTGGGAGCCACTGATGAACAGAAGAATCCATGAGCTCATTAGCATTTAGTTTATTGCATTTCAGGGAACAATTAGATCCCCTTCTGCCGTCTGAATGTGAGTAACGTGGCGTCCTTGTGTGACGGTTTGGATCCACTGTAGATCAGCTGCAGAGACAGACCTGCTGTCATATTTCATTTGTCTCAGTGTTCGCTCAGACGTGTCAGGTGGGTGTTTTCGGATGACTGCAAGGAAGCAACACTGTTGTTTTTATGAGTGAGTCACTCGCTGAAAATACACTACAAGCGCGCGCCTGTTCAGCTCCGTGAGACCAAGAAAATCCAACATGACAAAGCAGAGCTATTTTTGAAAATCTAAATGGGAATACAGAACATCTTCTTTTTTTCCAGAAGTGTAACACAAAGAACTTTTATTTTAGAGTTTAGATGAAGAGTTTCATGATTTTATTGTTGAGTAATTGGATCCATTTCACTTCTAATAATTTTGTTCTGCATTAAGTTTATGAACAAATGAGCATTATATAGTTTATTTTATTGTTTATTTATGATATGTGTAGCTACATTTCCTTATTTTTCTAATTATATTGATGCTTATATTACTGACTTGTTTTATTTTGATGGATATCTTAAGTGAAGTGAAGCTTTAAATTGAAATTATGCTATATCTTAGCTGTTAATGGTTAGTTGGCTAAAACTTTGAAATGTTATCAATAGCTTATTAGTGTTAAATCAGTAATACAGTATTGGAACCAGTGGCTATGGTTTGACCACAAATCAGCCTCTGTTGGGAATAGCCAATATTTCACGGCTTCCACTGTAGACATTTAAACCAAAATATTAATTTGCCTTGTCATTTGTTTGTCTTCAGCTGCCGACGGTGACTACTGGCGCTTGCTGAACCCCGGCGAGTACAGACTAACAGCCAGGGCGCCGGGCTACAGCCTCCTCAGCAAGAAGTGCGAGGTGGGCTACGAGATGGGCGCCACCAGGTGCGACTTCACCCTCGGCCGCACCAACCTTTCACGCATCAAAGAAATAATGGAGAAGTTCAACAAGCAGCCCATCAGAGTTCCCATGAGGCTGCCTCAAGCTCACAGGTCCAGGGCAAGACGCTTGGGAACATAAAGACTGAACGTAGAAACCAGAGGAATAATAAACAAATAAAAATCCCCAGTTCTGATGAGACCGGCGCTTGGTCCTCTGTCAGATCCCTCCATAGTGCTGTCAGCACAATTATCTTGGATTTTTAAAAAATGTGGATTCATTTAAACGGGATGCTTTTTGGTTTTGTACCCAGGCGTAAGCTCATGTGGTCACGGTTGTCACGTCAACTTTTCTTGATATCCACTGTAAGGGTAAAAGTATTTCATTCTTTCAAATTTATTCAATCCCCTTGTCTCAATCTGTGATAAATATTAATAATTACTTACTGGCGTCAACCATAAATGAATAAATATTGATTATATATATTGATTTAATCAATTTATTTTTCTACATAAAATACAATTAAACTACAATTTGATCATGACTTCTGTACATATAGTAACTTATGTAACACAGCTATGTAAACCATTACTTTAAAGCTTTATTAGCTGCACTTGAATGAAGCTTGTGGACTTAGTGACCTTTTGTGTGTCGCTGATTTTATTTTAAATAAACTATGGTTTTGGCAAGTTATTAAATAAAGAGCTTGTTTGCACAGATTGAACGTTTGTAGCTGCTCATGTGTAGAGTTTGGATTTAACTCATGAAACCTGGAAGAATTTGGGCCTCGACACAATCCCCTCTCCGAGCTCTGCATTGTCAGGTGTGAGGGGGGTAACTTTTACAATGTATTTCACTACAGATTACACATGCACTTAAATGTAAATTGTGACCTATTCCATTAGATTAATCAAAGGGAGTAAGATGCTAAAACAGGAAAACAGCTATCCTCATCTGCTAATCAAGCTGTAGCAACTACATAGCTATTTAATAGGGAACATTCAACTATAAATCAATTGGTTTTTATATTCGGTGAATAATGCAAACTTTCCTAAATACGTAACTAGCGCTATATACATAAAAATATCTGCTTATTGGCCAATCAAATGAATGTATCTCAGGTGGACTGTAGCCCTATAGATGTGCGGAAAAGGGGAAATGGGAGGAGCTTATTTCTATTGCAAAAGTTCTGGATGTTTATGTCAATGTCATATTCCAGTTTTTCCTTTTAAAAAAATCTGCAAATAATAATCAAAAAATTCTGTTCTCCTCTGTCATAGATTGTTGAAGGTAAATTGATAAGGATGAAACTATTTCATTTTAGCATTAGGCCACAACATAAGAAAAAAGTACGGGCCTATATCTTTTTAGTGTGACTCCACATTCAGAGGACAAAGGAGTCAGTGTTTATGATTTACTGCGATGTTTCCTGTTAATTTATATCAAAAGTGTTGGGACATGGTTTTTGTGCAAAAAGGCAGGCCTCTCTTTCAGGCCTGTATTGGAAGTCAAAACCTGAGAGCACATGGCCTTTGTCTTGAGAAAGCCACAAGCCGCATGGGCTGGAGAATACTCAATCTCCCAGAGTGCAATGTGTTCTCTTTGTACTGAGAAGGTCAAATAACTCCGTCTCCCAGGAGGCAACATGTCCCCTTTGTTTCAGCATCTTCGCACATAGGTGCGAATATCTACCAGGGTCAACTCCAATTGGTCAGTCTGGTCCCATGACCAAGGGGCAACCGGGTCTATAAAAGATCAAGGCTCCCCCAGAGTAACTCTCTTTCTCCAACCCCTCGGAGGGCCGAAGGCTGCTCCAGCAGCGCTCTTCTCCACCGACCACCACTGAGGACAGCAGGCCGCTGGCCTTTCCTCCTGCATCGGCGAGTGGAGGAACCGGATTCCTCCAGCTCAAATATTCTCTTTCCAACAACTGGAGGTCAAAGGTCGAGCTTCCAGCTCATCTTCTCAAGAAAACCTCCACGCATCTCAAGCTTCTTCTAAACTCCTTGCAGCGACTCGGTGTCCTGCAGGTAAGAACTACGGCTTCAATAAGCAACTGAACTGCACAGCTCAACAGAACCGCGGAAGCAGAGACCACACGAACCAGAGACTTCAAAAGCCTGAACTGCTAACCGAACTGCACAGCAACTTTCTCCCTGTCCTTGGACTGGTAACATAATCTGGGCTTAATAATTTTACTAGGCTAAGCAAGACTGTTTATTTGATTCTGTGTGGTGTTTATAAGTTTGATATATGTGGTGATATTGTGTTACAAGTTAAATCAAGGTTAATGTAAGTCGGGCTCAACACAGACCCTGCCATTTTCTGATTAGCATTCTCACAGATCCCGCATATCTCTTCACCTACTTAGCTACGTCCCCCGACCAGAAGGAGGGGGGGGGGCCTGCTAGCTTAGAGATCTTAAAAGATCACAGGAAGGTGTGACTCTCTTTGTTAGCCACCAGCGAGACCCTCACACACACACACACACACACACACACCCACACACACACACATCTTTATTAGTTAGTATATTGTTTAGTAATTGGTGTTTTATACTTATTATGTTTATAATAAATGCTTTCTTTTAACCTTGTCCTGTCATTAATGTTGCATAAGTGAAGTTTGCCAACCTCTACACTGTCAAGAACTCTATAAACCTTAACTGTTCATTATATAGTCTTTAATAGTAAATATTAAGATTTCTAATTGAACTAGATCTAAATGAGACTGATCTTAATCAATAAATTGGCTATCTTTTCCCTTCTATGAAGGGTGGTGCCCCGCGAGAACTTAGTCAAACTAAAGATATGATTTAATATTAATATTTTAAATATTAATGTTTTATTTTTCTATTTTTGATAACCAAATTTATTGAACGCCTAAAGGCACACTAGCTTATGGTATCACTCCTAACCATTATTGCACAACAAAAGTATCTGGGATTCTTACATCCCTAATGGGAAATAAGCCTCATCACAGTCCTGTAACTCGGTTGTAATGACTGTGGTTAATTTGAAGCATCATCTTATTTGATTTCTGCTGCGGTGTGGTCGTATCCTGGGAGTGTCGGAGTGGAAAGGCTCTAATTATCAGAACTCTGCTGGGGCTTTTACAGATCACTGACTCATTCCGACGAAAACACACCCGCTCCCTCCTTCTCTCTGGCCATCATGCAATTAGAGGAAGACCTCAACCTCTTATCTCTCCCTCCAGAGGTTATCGGATGGAGGCTCACACACCTGTCATCAACTCACAGCACCGCAGCGCGATACCATAGTCAGTGAATTCAATTGAAACAGAAATAAATGAGTACAGCATATAAGTGGTATATATTTTTTGCTTATTAAAGGGATCTACTGATAATGAAATCTTTCAAATACAAAATGAATATAATTTGTTTTTGATTGCTGTATTGCAGTGTTTTTCTTTTGTTATCTGGTACCTCCCTGCTTGAGCTGGAGGAGTAAAAGTTTGCCTGCCTTACTTTCAAAAAATCTTGCATCCATCTCAGTCCTGTAATAACAGTCTACCTGCAATGATTACTGCAATTCATCCTATGCTGAACGCTGTGAACCAAATTTCATGCTAATTTTCAACCTGCCAGTGGAGCAAGAAGAAAACTCCAAAGTCAATAGGATTTAGTATCTTGGCACCATGAACAGAATTTCATGGCACTTCGCCCAATAGTTATTAAGATAAATGTATATTAGTCTGAATTAAAATGTACAAATGGACAGACCGGCGATCATCCCTAGAGCCTTGACACTATAAGGGCCAAAAATTAATGAACATTAGATTATGTAGCCAACGTACAGTATATCTACATAGGTTTCTTTTCACTTCTACATTCTGTAAACAGTTTGCAACATCAACGTAGTTGAAAGTTCATCAGAGTCTCCAACATTCAAATGCTGCACCAATGTTAAGATCCAAGGTCATATGAAAAAGAGATGTTTGGAAATTTGTAGAGGTGAAGGAGAAAATAACTTTCCCCAAGGGTCTTTATGAGTGGGAGCGGGTTAGACACAAATTTTGATTATATTCAGGTTCTGGCCGGGTTCCATCACATTGGCTAGGATATTTTATTGATTTTTCATGCTGGATGTGCTTTGGTCGGTTTCAGACTTTGAACGTTTTTCAATTGTGTTGTATTGCAATTATTGTGGCAGGCACCAGTTCACTGGGGCTGAATTTGATTAAAAAAGACCACGTATTTATCCAACAAGTCGGACTTGACCATTCCCAAGTGGTGATTTTCATCTATAATAAGAACTCGTGAGACAAATTAAGATACAAGCCTTTCCCACATGGACTGCAGACCATCCCATCAGGTGGGTTTGGATCAGGGTGGGGTCGGGGAGTGGGGGGGTTGTACAGTACGCAGGGTGTGCAGTGTAGCCGCTGTGGCCTGCAGCTGTGATACCGTGCAGATGTGTGGGAAGACACAGGCACCAGCTGCCCTCACCGGCAGTTGAAAGGCCATCGCTTCCTCAGAAGTCCGTCCAGCCTTTGAAGTGTTTAGTGCGCCGGGCCTGGATATCACAGGAGCGAGTCGCCATGCAGCGCTGGCAAACCCAGCTCCTAACCTCTCTCCCCTCCGCCGCCCCAGAGCCCCGGAGACAGATTAGACACTCAGTGGGCTCATTGGACATCAAAGAAGACAAACCGGACGGCCAAGGAGACGGAGGGTGGTGCAAAAGTTTTGTGATTGATGGATTAATTTGCGAAGTTTAGCAGCATTTAACCGTCTTCTTCCTCGTGAGCACATGGAAGACGTATGTCAGTGGGGTTGGATTTACTTGTTTGGATTAAACCTCTGGGAAATTCCAGTTTCATGCAGCATGGGGCTTGTTTTCCTCCTTCTGACCATCCTCCTACTGCTAAGAAAAACACAGCTACTCACTGTGTATTGTACTGGAGAAAGTTACTAAAACAAAGTGTGGAGGAGCAAGAAACCTGAGCAGTCAGAAGACTGGACAGGTTTTAAACAAACCTGCAGGCCAGCCCCACGAGAAAATGAATGTGAGCTGCAACCACAACTCCAAGTTTGACCTCCTGTATTTATCCTGCTTGTACATTGGCTGAGTTTTCCTCTGCAATAAGGGATTATTATAGTGCTCACTTGATTTTACTGTCATCACACAGAAACACAGGAGTTCTGTGATGAGGGTGATAGTGGAAGGTTTTGAAGATAATATTTAGTTGGAGAAACAGACTTTCCATTGATGTTCTCTGGTCACACCCCTAAAAAATCGCATAAATGATGAGTAGCATCGGCTGATAATCGAGGTACTTTCCACAAACGTTGGGCGGCAGGTTTAAGAAAATCAGAAACAGAGCACTTGTCCGAGAACAGATGAAAGCAAAGATTTGATGCTGCCTCAACTTCTGTCTAATCAACGTCTATTTACAAGTCGAACACTGTTTGCTTTGCCTGCCACATCCTGGAACCCTTAATTACGGAAACTCTGATTTGACACGAATGCAGCAACAGAACAAAAGAATGAACATCCTGTACACTCCCAGTCAGAGGAGGAATTCCTGAGAAGAGGTCCAATCAGCCAGAATATGTGAAAACACCAGTGTAAGTGGGCTGTGGGTGTGTGGTGGCCTTAAGGGACACATGGGGACACCATACTGCAGTAAACATGATAAAGTGGTGTTAAAAATGCAGAATGTAGATGAAAAACAAGGCCAAACACATAAATTCGTAATGACATAATGTGACATAACAGCACAGTGACGATTTGAATCCCATTTTCTAGCACACACACATATGGGAGAGAAACACGTGGACTAATAACCACCACATGCTTTTTATGTTTATTGATATATGAAGTCATTTGGATTCCCTATGACCGTTTTCACAAATTCGCCTCCATCTCATTCGGATGTGGAGGTAAAAGCTTCGGGTTTGGATGAAACACAAAAACAAGAGCGGCGCTCATAAAAGAGAGGACTGGCTGGTTTATTGGAAAATGACCGCTTGTGTGCATTTTGATATTTTGTTTTGTTTTGCAGCCAAACAAAGTCAACAAGCACATTTGTTCTTTTGCTGTCACCGGCCTTTTTTTTTTTTTACACCCTTTTTTTTGTGTTTTGAGGCTTTGTAAGAACCTGTAAAAAGAGATGTTATTGCAATTTTTCCCATTTAAAAAGAAAAATACTAAAATAGCTGCAAATACATTACGCACAGATTTCCTATACTGTAAGTTGTTTCAATGCGTGAAGGTTTAAAGATCATGGCTTTGTGACAAATAAGAAGGGATTGTGATTTTCTTTAAATTTCCTGTCAAGGTGTAATAAAAAGAAAAATGACAGAGTCCACTTTGCACTCTGAGTTGTGGTTCCCTCCTCTCTCGGGGAGGTCAGTCGACTGAGTGGGTTCAGGTCGACCGTGATTACGCCGAGCGGTACGGTCAGCGCCACCCACCTGCAGATAATCACAACTCCATGGGTGTGAATCAGTGTCCAGAATCTCAGGCGTCTCACTCTGATGTTGTTGCTTTACCACCTGCACTGTGGTGTGAAGTGAAAAATCACTTCCCTCTGAAAGTCATCTCAGTCTTGTCAAACCCTCATTTTCTCTCTTCCTGGCCCACAATATGTTTGAAGGTGTTATTATGGGTGACTTAATAATATAATAACTTTTTGTCATGTCTGCTAAAACTGTCACTAATCATCAGAGATAGATTCTGAGAGACTGTTGGCTCCACCTACAGCTCATAATGCAATTGAAAGAATCCCCCCCTCCAGTTTCAAATCACCAATCAGAGCCAGCAGGAGGCTCTGACCGAGCATCAATCACTACTCAAGCACGATAACTACTCTTTATGTTTTCTTGCTCCTAAAAAAACACCTATTGGCTGCAGCTTTAAAGAGGCAATTATGGCTGATGTGTTTATCTGTAGAAACAGACGGCTCCAGGAATTTATTTTCACTTTCTTTAACATGGCATAACAGGGAGTTAGCTTTGGCGGAGATGAATTGTTCGGATATAACTACCCAGTAGAGAAGCATTGAAGAACAACCCATTGTTTACTACTTCACTCAATTTATTGGACAATATACTAAATTATTTTGTTGTCACAATAGAACCAGACCACTTTGGTTAGGTCTACAGTTTAATTAAATCATAGTGATCAAAATCTGAAACTTTTTCCAACATAACAATTAAAATGACCACCAACACCAAATGTTCTCATTTTACCGTCGCTAGAAATGAAACTGCAGTCTCCATCATCATCCTCATCATCATCATTTTAGTCATCATTAGCAGCAGCAGCAGCAGCATTGAGCCAAGGTTGAATCAATTAGGAGGTAACATAACAAAACACTTCAGGCTGTCAAGTCAGTCACCATAACACAATGAGGTATATTACACTCACTGCACTGTCAACTATTAACAACATTGGTTAAAACTCAGTTTGCATTTGAAGCAGCACATTCTGTAACACTCAAACAGATACACTCTTTTCAATTAATTACACAAACGTATATATCAAAAGACACAAAAATACTCTTCACTTTGTCATTTGTCTAAACCTGTCGACACGAATCGTTTCGAGATCAGCTTGTTTTTTTTACCATAGTTATAGCTTATGAGAAAATAACAACTCAGTGCAAAACATCAGCAGAGAGGAATCTACCGGCTGAGTTGGGATAAAGACAGAACATCAAGCTAATGAATGGAAGTGAATAAGGCAATGATTTAGTTTCTCTGTTTTGGTCAACATATCCAAATGCCTTTGTGAATGGAAAAACTTTAAAACACTGTATATTACAGAATTTAAGGCATCAAATGTCTGGGAGTGCCATACACAACAAACACAACACAATCAGATAACAAAAACAGCCATTTATCCAAATCCTCAAACTCATGGACACAAAAATAAATGTTTTCAGAGGGTGAAACTGCAGAAAATAACAATTGGCGCATCACTGATCATTGTATCACTGTGTGTAAATACACTAATGGCCTCCTGCGTGTACAGCCTAAACATAATGTGTCCAAATCCATTGAAAAATCTGCAATATAAACTTTTACAATACATTTTACATTACATCTTATTCTATAGTCTCTCTCTTTCGAAGCTAAGCACCTTTGTTTACAGTAAGTCAACTCTAACGCCCTCTGATACAGAGCTGCCCGTCTTCTGATACAGAAAGAAGTGCACATAAAACAGTAGGAACAACATGTAGTGGGCGACCTGTCCTCAAGAACTGCCTGGGAGTTACAAGCAACAGGACTAAATAAATATACAGAATTTCAATATATTCAGTGTTCACGTAAAACTGCATTTACACCATCCCTCTATAGCTATTCATCTCATTAAAAAACATACTACAAACATACTACTAATACTGTATGTTAAATATTAGTTGCCATGTATCTTAGAAATGCTATAAATGTCATAAATTTAATTCCAGTGGACGCATCTAACTACAAATCTGGAGATTTAATCGTACAGATGTAAACAAAGCGGCTTTAGATGCAAAAATTATTTCAAATGGAAAAAAATATGTCCCTTTCATTTCATTGAATTAGCTTAATTGACTCATCTATTGACCAATCTACAGTTTGTTTCTGTCTCATTCTAAAAGGACCCATGATAATTTACCGTTGCTAGTTTAAAACTTGAAATGCATTTTTCCGTGGGAAATTTGTATTGGTGAACTAATTTGTCGGTCTGCAACAATTTTGATGGTCTCGTAAAGAATTAAGCAAAACAATTCCCTCTCTTCTTCCATGCTAATAAATATAGTATCTTTTGTTTTTTTCTGACATGTTATGGACCAAACCAATAACTGATTAATAACCAAGAATTACTGCTAGTTGCAATGCAGGAACTTGTTTTAGTTTCATTTTGTTATGATTTACTCGTAAAAGAAGCTATTTCCAGGGTTATGTCTTCCCAGTATGCTGAAGGCATGGGAGACAGATCCCTGCCTTAGATCATAGAATTAGGGTTATACTACATAACCATCATTTCACCTCTTACACAGTCCTGTTCTTCAGACCAAAAACATTAAATGTGAAGCATAGATTTTGTAATTGATTATGTTAATATGTCAGAGGATGATATTCAAACATAATCTATTGTTTTAGTTCTTCTGTTTTTCTGACAAATCACACCTCTTGAGGTAGATATTTCATCTTTACAACAATAACCTTAATACATATCGCAATGTAGCCATACAGAAGGAATCTAGCTAGTTAGCTTAGCCGACCCTCAACTTTCATGGCAAACAAGCTAGTTTGTTAACCCGCTAACTTTGACTTTATGAACACAAGTGTAAACTGACGGACAAATGAGGTTGTTGCCAATAATATTTTTAAGTGAGCCACTATACAACAACTTTAAACATGCTGTTTGCCTGGAGGCTCAAAAACAAGAAAAGAATCTTGATCGTGATCTCTTTGTCATTGAATCTAGCTAGCATTAGCTTGTTCAATCATTGTAAACTGATTTTATTGTGAAAATTAATTGTGCCACTGAATTGAGACACAGCTACGGTTGCTCAAACAAATATTAGCTGCTGCCTTCAATGGACTGACCCAAATATCACATTCAGTGTGTGTTAGATGAAAGCCAGGAGTATTTCTTTAGCTCGACCACTGACTTCAGCAAAATGTCCATTTCTGCTTCCATAGCTGCTTTATCGTTTGTGTCCTCGCTGTGTTTTCTATGTAATACCACAGGATGTCATTTAAATACATGTTATCACTTTTCTAAAAGGGACAAATAAAGATGTTGCAGACATTTCCCCTTCCCTGTTCATACTGCGCAAATATGTGAGAAAGCATGAGGCAGTCTCTGTGGATTACTCCTCTTAGTGAACAACAAGTACAGTCGGCCACGCTCCACTTGTCTAAGCAGCCTGAGGGGCACACGTCAGTCATGACAGCGAAGGCAGATGGTTTAGAAGGCCCATATTTCCTATTAAAGCTCTCCTCAGCCAGGTCATCAAGTCCTTCAAAAAATGGGTTCTCAGGGCACAAACAATGACTAAACACGCAGTCGTACTTTCTCCTTCAATAAACTTAAACTAAAAGAAATTAAAGGTAGCGTACAAATTAATGGGAGTGTGTTTCATCCCATTATTTCTGAAAAAAACCTGAGGCGGGCTGTGCAGTGTCACTGTCCGCTGTACTGTACGTTTTACGTCTCTTATACAATTATTTAATTTATAAGACAATATATGCATCATTTTGGTTCGGCTAGTTTTCAGTGCTACATACAGCATGAACGTGTCAAACACTTTGCACAAACTAAAACAAACATACAGCCTTTCCTGACCCTTTTTTTTTCAAAAACACAATATCAGTGTATACTACAGTAATGTCAAAACAAACATACACTGCTAAATCCCAAAGCCAATCCAGATAAAGTAATGAGACTATGAAACGGCCGTTCTTCTTGGGTGGGCACATCTGTCTCTCCAGGTGGATGTGAAGTCTGCCATTGTGTAATCTCCTCTCAGCGAGTTCACTGCACTGGTCGGCTGTTCTGGCCGCTCAGTATGCAAGCACAGTGGTATTCCTGTGCCGGGATTTGCCCTTGTCTGTAGTCACTCTTTTTTTTGGCATGTCACTCCAAATTCAAGCAGACGTGGACGGGGACAACTAATTTGTCCTCTTCTTCATCTGCGATAAATCAGGTCCGTGTTTCCCTGACAGTGACCGAGTCAACCCTTCGGGACGCCGCCCCGTCAGTCCACTCGCTGTCCGTCACTCCGCGGTCGGTATGCTGTTGCCATGGGTCTGGTGGCCGCGGCCGGACGTGTTCAGGGAGCTACGCTTCAGCAGCCTGTTGATGATGTCAGTGCACGTCTTCTTGTACTGGTGTCGGAGCAGGGAGTACACGAAGGGGTCGCAGGCCGCCTTGCTATAAGCTAAGCACTTGGAGACAATTCCCCAGTGAGGGTTGATAGGCACTGCTGGAAATAACTCCACGATCCTGCAGCGGAGCACAAAGAGAGGGTGGTGAGAGAGGGAGAGCAGCACGCCGGAAAAGACATGCATGGCCATAAGCGTATTATGCAGAAATAGAAATACATTCGCAAGACATTGTTATCCATAACTGTTCTACTGTATAATTATGCAAAGAACAGCTTTTTATTTCCGGATAGAGTCACCCTAGAAGTATTCTGTAGTAGCTCACTACTGCAAACACACACAGGATGAAATGAAGGCAGCTCTCAAGTGAACCTGTAAGAGGAGTTTCACTGTCTTTGTCTCAAGTGAGTGGATTTATGGTGTGAGGCTGCATGTCTCATTTGCAGCCGCAGCATTTCATGTCAGAAGAGGCAAAAGGGAAGCCACTGGAAGAATAAAACAGAACTGTCTGAGCAGTAACGAGTGTCTGGGAACGAGCCAATTAACTTCAGTTGTGATTTATTAGACGGACGGCTGAGCAGAAAACCTTAAAGGACGCTGGACGGTGACTTCGACGTGTCTGGTTAAGAAACTCTTGTGCACCTATAATACTGTATATTTGATTTAAATACATAATGAGCTTTACAGTCACGCCTGTTGTCTGCATCGTCTCCGTCGGGCTTGTAAAGACAACAAGTCGCTGCTCTCACCCTAATTTCTGTCATGTGTTCAAATATTTTACTGAATGTTTCGTCATAAAAAAATAAACTTGCTGATCCTCTACTCCTGCACTCTGTGTGATTAACTCTGTCCACCATCGAGCCCTGTCAGCACATCAACGCGAGCCAGTGGCCATCGCTGGCATTTGCCCACACACTCCACAGCAGCAGCGTGAACAGGAGGTTAAGTCAGCTGACACACGCCGCAGCAGGATCCTAACTATACACACGACAACTCTGACAACAAATGAGAGACACATTAATACATTCAGATTATAATAAGCGATCTGCCGTTTGCAGAGCATGTCGAGTGCTGCTGTGGTTCATTCATTACTGACAGCGCACTGACAGGATAGCATATTGTATGATCCTCCCACAGAGGAAATGACACGTGTGACATAAGCTGTCAATCAAACTGTGACTTAACGAGGCCATTAAATAACAAAACAAAAAAAACGTACCAGAAAAAACCCACTTGAACAAACATCAGTGTGATAAGAATTACATAAAAAGAGAGAAACCATCTTTAAAAACGTATTTGACTTTGGTCCATGTCCTGTCCACTAACATGGAGGTGGCACGATTTATAATTCATACTGCAGCCGACCACCTGGTGGCGATTGAGACCTTTTGGCTTCACTTTGGGGGAGCTGTCATGTCGTCCATCTTTATATACCGTCTTTGATTGGTTCCCAGACATGCATGTAGGCCTGACTCTCTGGGATCTCTGCCTCCAACCATTGTTGAAACAACACATTTCAGCAGCAACAGAATCCCTCAAAAACAGCGTTTCTCTGACTAATCTTCAACCAAACAAGGAATATTCACACAAAGTGCGTTTTTCAGCCACTAAATTCTCTGTATGTTTGCCCTGCGATACGCTGGTGACCTTCCCAGGATGTATACCCAGCATCTCGCCCACTGTCAGCTGGGATTGGCTTTTGTTTGTTGTATTCTTCACATGCCATAGACTTTTAAATACTGTTTCACTGAGGTAATGAATAAGCTTTGCTCTGGTTTTTTCCTCTCCCTGCACTTTTTTTTGTCTTGATATTCTCATCTCCTCGGCATAGTTTTAACCTGCATTATTGAAACTCACATATTTACTTCCACTTCTCGCACATCTGTGCAGCTCTCATTTGACATCCTCTCTCTGCCCAGTGAGTGATGCATGTACGTTGCACCGGGCTAAACTGAGATGCACCCAACGAACTTGAAAAGGGGCGAAAGTGCTAATGCAGCAGCAGCTACAGCAGAGCAGAGACATATTACTTATCACAAGGTCAGCCAATCTCATCTTCCAAATCTGGCCGGCGTGGAGAGGAAGCAGAGGCGAGGCAGAGAGGAGGAAGTGGGGCCAGTTGACAGAAGAGGAAAGCAAGGTTTGGGGTGGGATGTGGGGGGGGGGTGATGGTACCAGCAAAAACAAAAAGGCCAGCGTATAGAGGCCGCAGCGGCTCACACTCACCTCGTGATCACATAGGGAGCGAAGCAGAGCATGAAGGTGCCAATGAAGGTGCTGATCTTCCTCGTCGCTCTCTGCCGTCGCCTCCTCTGCTCCTCCAGGCAACGCTGGCGAACGCTGGGGACACGGGGGGGGGTTAGAGTCAGTGGGACACATCACAGGAAAGTGTCTCTTAGATTTCATAAAAGGAGCTGCTGAGTTTCTGGTCTGTTCTGATGTGCATAAAGCTAGAGAACGAACCATCAGGGATTGGGTTGGAGTAAGACAACTGATTCCTCCCAAAGACATTCTTAGATAAAAAAAAAAAAAAAAAGGATTCTTTTATACTTGGAATTACAATGAAAACACTGTTGCTGTTAGAACGTGGTGATTTTAGATGTGATCCAGAATGCACCATGGCTGTGATGCAACATGCTTTAAGTGGCAGTTAATGCAATCTAAGTCTATAGCACACACACACACACACACACACACACACACACACACACACACACACACACACACACACACACACACACACACTCCATATGGTTATTGAGCCATGACGTATGGAGGCAGCATAAAGCAATCACTTTGATTGACATTTGAGATTAATCCGATTTTGATTCCCCCTCTGAATACTGAGGGCACAACTCAAATGTTAGTGCAAAGCATCATTATCCAGTTAGTGCTGACTGCACATGCGGAACATAGGTCAGGTTTGGAAATAAACCATGAAGAAGAATGATGGCACCAACAAGAGTTTTCCATTTTGTAATTGCCTTATAAGCTTTTTCCAATACATATGACATAGAGCTATGAGATCTATAGTAAGTGTCCCACAAACAGGGAGAATACGTGAATAGAGCCGCTCACCTGGGGTGAATATCCACCAGCAGCACTAAAGTTTGCATTGTGATAACGTCGATCCTCTTGCAGTGAAACCTCGCCACTTTCAGCACTTTGAGGTATGTGACACACAGCACTATAAGAGACAGCAGGAAGGTGAAGGAGTGGAAGAAGACGGTGAAGATGACGAACTGGGTCCGGCTGCTCGCCCTGGGGTTGGCCAGGGTGCAGGACGCGTAGAGCCGGTGGTAGCCCACCCAGGAGAGGCAGGCTGCCACCGTGGAGAAGGACATGGAGTGCGCCCACGTGTAGCCCAGGACGAACGCCGCGTCCTTGTGGCGCATCTTGGAGTGGTACCTCAGCGGGAAGACCACCGCGACCCACCGGTCGATGCTCAGCGCTGCCATGCTCAGCATCGAGTTGGTGGACAGGAAGGTCTCCAGGAAGCCCACGGTGTGGCAGAAGCCGTCTCCCCCCGGCTGCGCGTTGCTGACAAGTCCCACCAGAGTGAGGGGCATGTTGGACACCGTCAGCAACAGGTTGCAGAAGGTGAGGTTCAGGTTGAAGAGACCCGGCACCTGCTTGCGGATCTCCGGGTTGTACAGAAAGCAGACCAGCACCAGGACGTTGGACAGCAACGACACTATAATGATCACAACCACCAACACAGAGAGGATTACCTCCGCAGTGTCCATCCTGGGTGGCCCAGAAACTCACTTATTCCCACTTTTCTGTGCGTAAATCCATCCTCGTTTTGCATCCATCACCCATAACCGTGTCCGTGCATCCCCACATCTCTCTCCACCGGCGGAGATTCCCTCTGCTTCTTGCCTACACTACATTGTCTCAGTGCCAGAGCCAGGAGAGGATGATCAGAAGGAGTCCGGCATGATGAGAGGAAGAGGGATGTTTGGAGATTCGTGGGCTCGGTCTGTGCACTTTCCCTCCCAGCAAAGTGCATGAAACAACAAGCGCTGGTGCCAAAGCTGCTCTCCTCTGGCGCTGCAGTGGGGGTTTGTCGTCCTGTGATGCGCTCTGGAGGCATCACCCCTCTCCGCACACACTGCCCAGTGTGTGGGCTCCACTCAGCCCGACCCTCCTCTCCTCCGAGGAACAGTCAGAGAACATTAATTACTGGTGGAGAGCAGCACTGATTCCCCAGAGAGTTTCTTTCCTTTTGCCTAATCCACACTCCAGTCTGTGCTGGAAGTGATTTCTCACATCAGGGCAGATATTAAACAACAAGGATTCAGTTTATTTCTTGGACTTTGAACACTGCTTTAATATATCATTCATTCTGAACTACAGATGCATATTTTATATTTGGTACATGGGGAGATTGCAATACATCCTGCAGCTTAAGAAAACTGCACCACACTGCACAACAGAGCAGGGTGTCTTCTTAAGAAGCACATAACAAAACCATACAAAAAAATAACTGTCAAATGATTCATTCTTTCACTCTGTCTCTTTTCACCAAATCTTGTTTTATAAACTGTTTGAAAGGAAACAAATGGATTTATTTGTAATACAATACAATGCTATTTATGTGGTTTAGGGTGATAAATAGAAGGCCAAAAAATCAAATAAAACAATATACAGATATGCACTGGCAAACGTGGAAAGATCTGCCCACTTGAATTGAGCAGAAAGGGCAATGTCTAATCTATAATAAATGTATACGGTCCATTCTGCTTTCACTGCTTTGAACCACCATTGCGTTCCAGTAGCATCCCATCCTCCTCATGCTTGTGCTCAAATATCTCCTCTAATTAAGTCAGCTCCATCACATTGATGGGGAGTAACATCTTCCGGTCCCCTGGAAGCCAATCGACGCCCCCTCACTCTGCTGCCCCTCTGGACTTGGCGTGTGAAGAATGATTTTTTTTTTCTTCTTCTTCTTTTTCTCTGAAGCGTGGGACTCATCGGAGTGTGCTGCGGCACGTGAGTGTGTGCTGAAAAGTGCTGGGGCTTGGGGTGAGGTGGTGGTTGTAGCTGCAATGAAGGGGGGGAAATAGGGGGGGGGGGCTGAGTCAGACTGAGAGTGTGTGGGCGGAAAGAGTTATTGGTACTGCAACACACATGGTGTTCGACTGTGCAGATGTGATACAGCGCAGGCCACCGTGTTCCCTTCACCCTCTCTGGGGGGGGGGGGGGGGGGGGGGATTTGCCTTGGATGTGCAGGCTCATTAAAAGTCCATCCTGTTAATGGTGTCTGAGGAGAACATGGGATGATGTGGGCTCTTGATGCAAAGGGAAGGCGGCTGCAGAGGTGCCTGTCTCCCTGTCCTGACTGAGGCTTTGGGCCGTGATGGATGCACATCCAGCGGGATGCACCCTCACACGTCAGGGGCCCATCAGCCTTTGGAGAGAGGCACAATCGAGCGCTGTCATGTAAAGGCCTCAGCAGCTCTCCAAGTGTCCGCTCGGGGGCCTTATCTGCACAGAGCCACCAGTTGATCTCAGGCACAGGTGCAGCTTTTTTGCAAGCATGGCTTTAATTATTCTTTTCATAATTAAATGACAGCTACACAGGGAATAACGCCCTTGAAAAAGAAGTCATTCTAAAAATACAACCTAGAGGGGTTTGAGTGATTTGGACGGATGTGGATAATGTGGATTAGTGATGGATTTTCTTGCTCTTGCAGATGGAATTTTGGTCTTTAAACAGTGACTTTGATTGAGATGTTTCAATCAGCGCAAAGCCACACAAACATCCACATTAATCATCTTCCCACATTAGACGGATTGACAAATACAGATGCATTGTCCTCTTTCTTTCCACCTGAGAGAGCCTTTATTGGAGGAAAGCATAACGTCGATGCACATCCCTGTAATGGAAGCCCTTATTTGAGGTGGACACTTTGGTTTTGACGCCTCCAGGCTTCAATATCACCTTGAATGAATAGAGTGCAGCCTCTCTTTAGTCTGGAGTGGGTTGAGTTTGTCTCTGTGATACAGACTCACTTAAAAGCACAAAAGTGCATTTGTATGTTTTTATGAAGTAAACATTAGCAAGGTCCATCCAGGTAAAAATCTTACTGATGTTATCATACAGCTGTTACAAAACATGTAACGGATTTTTGAGGTTTTAGACCTTGTAGATGTTCATCCTGTTAATGAGTTATAGGTTTGTGTATACTCTTCATGTAAATGAAAAAGATTGTATTTGTTCATATGTCAGCGTTGTTGTCGACTTTAAGACTGCATCTTTTTTTATTATCAGCCATTATTACCCATCCCTGTACAAACAACTTAACAAAATATAAATCCAAAAATTTAAATAGATGTAGTCCTAAAGATAAGATAAGATAAGATAAGACAAGGTAAGATGAGATATACATTAAACTATAATGCTTATAACAAACTGCAAACTTTAGAAGAAGCAGTTATAAAAAGATCACAAAAAAGCTGGTACAGGTAAAAACAAGTTAACTAGAGTAGAGACAAATTTTGTTTGAAGAATAATGACCCATTATCTAAAACATATATTTAAATTGCCTGTTTTGCTTGATCAACTGATTCCAAAGGAGCAAATCCTCACATTTGAGAAGCAGGAACCATCTTACTCCTCTTATTTTTTGTAATAAATGTTACTTCTAAAGTTTGCAGTTTCAAGTATCAAAAAAAGACTATTCTCTTACATGCTGTTCTGACAGGATGTGCAGCCTCTGGAAAACTCCTAACATTGTCATTGCTGATTATCCTCTTAACTGTGTCGAGGTGGCTTGTGCATCACCCAAAATCTGAATTCAGTATGTGTGTGTGTGTGTGGGTGGAGAGGGGGGGGGGGTCCTTGAGTTTACTGCGTTTCAAACAAGATCTGGAGTCGGCAGATTTTGCCACGTTGAGGATAATACCTCTTGTCAGAAGATTTAACAAGTGCAGGACTTGACTGTGAGAGACAGTGGGAGGACGGAGAGCCTGCAGCACTCCTCCTTTTTTTGACAGTGTGGATTTGAATCCGCTGCCAGTTGCAATTCCACACTTGACTCCCCCCTGAGTGGCAGGCCGGCATGAATTCCCCAACCTAAATGTTTGCTTTAGTCTTCCTCGCGCACCTCGTGAATATAGACTCATCGCTCATGTTTTCTTACATCTCAATCGTAGTTTCATTGGATTGTTGTGTTGGGGAGGGGAACGTTTTTGGGGAAGTTTTGACAGTGTTGGAAAAGTTAATCCGACGTGTTGAGGAACAGCGTGCATGCATACTGTATGAGCTGCCTGGTAGCCGAGCCGTGGCATGGCTCATAGAGGTCGCAAAGGTGAAGACTGAAGGGACACTAACTCAGACAAGACTCTTCATACAGATGCCAACCTGCGAGTAAGGAGAAGGGAAGGTGTTGACACTGCTGAAGGTAACGCTGAGAAGCCGGCTTCCTCTCACTCGTGTCATCACCACTGCAACAAGTCTGACAGTAGAGCCTGTACGGGCTCACACATACAGTACAATAACACATAGATACAGGCTATAAACAATAAAACCTACACTTCTATTTCACTAATCACTTGAACAACACTGACATTACAAATGGTTGTAATTAACAGATGAGACAAATGAATTAAGTACAGGAAATAATAAAACATATTTTATACAGATTTAATAGATGAGAAGAAAAAGTGCAAAATTTGAATAACTCATATTTGCATCTTTTGGATTCAATTCGAAAAGGAAGTCCAGTCCAGGTCTAATGTCAAGAGGTCAAACAGAGATCGTGTATAAAGATGGACGATATGACGGCTCCTCTAAAGTGAAGCCAAAAGGTTTAACCCGCCCTCTAGTGGCTGGTTACAGTATAGGTCATAAATCCCAACTCCGATTAACAAAAAAAAACAAAATCAAAGCATATAGCGATTTCTGTCATTTTAGGTAGTTCCTGTGAAACTGGTGTTTGTCCAAGTGCTTTTTTTTCTGGGGTGAAACATCGTGATTGACAGCTGAGACTGACTCGTGATTGGTCAAGAGCATCTGTCACCAGGGTCTTGCTACCACGGCTCCTCCCCAAATCACTACTGTGCAAACTCCAATTGCCCAAGATGGTAGCTTTTTTACATATGGGATATTTAGGCTTCATTTGTCTCCAAGGTCAAACGGCAGTAAACACTGAGAAACAAAGCGACAAATACAGTTAAGTCAGCCGCAGAATTTGATATGACCAGGATTATGATGAAGCGACTGAACATTATACTCCTTGGAACTCCTTCGTTCCGCAGTCAAATTTTTCAACTCACATTTGGCTCAATTAATTATTTATCCCCAGCGACCTGTTCTCATCAGATCCATAATTAGTAAATGGTCTCGTCGATGAGAGATCCTGACAGCTCGCGGCGTTACTTGGAAACCGATTGAAGATGGAAGGCTAAAAAGCAAACCTTGCTCAGATCTCTCTCAGTCTGTGATTTCATCATGTTATCAGCCTCTTCTGCTGGTTTGCACAGTGCCGGTGTCCTTTGTGGTTTATTGTTTGAAGATCAAGCCTGTTAGCACAAACTTAATTTGGCTTCCTCTGATTTACTATCATTGAACTTGTACTCGAGCGTTTCCCCTTTAAGCTACTGTATCATTCTGTTCTGCTACATTTCCTTGTTTACTCAGCAACATATTACATGTCAAGATTTATTGAAACACATTATCGATGCTTTGCTATTATTATTATTCCTATCAATCTTCTTATTCTTAAATTATCATTATTATTATTATTATTATTATCATCATTCATTTTTATTTAATTTTTTATTAAGTAACATTTTGAATAATGTACTCTTATTTTACTAAATTGACTTTTAAAAATGTATTTCAAATGTATTTTCACAACACTGACTTAAGTAATGGATCGATATTCTACCACATTTTTTAAGGAAGTTATATATTTTATTACACTTCATAGAATACATTATACTTTTACTTTCGATACTTGTAAACTGTGCATGATTATATTAACACTGGCTGCATGCACACTTGTGATTATGTGTTGAGCCAGGGCATGTTCAACCATGGCTCCAGTTATCAGGGGTGGGAATAACGTTTATGTTAATGCTTTATAAAAATAATCTAATAATGTAATAACGTAACACTGAGTGCTGTATATGAATATTAGAGAAAAGCTCCACTGATAAGAGGCCTTTTCTTCCATCTGTACGCACGGCTGGGCAGCGCTCCCCTCTGAACAATCTGGGGCTGCTGTCTTTTCACATTAGCTGCTGGGATGTGGAGGAAACCCAGCACCGAGCCTGATCTCGCCATCAGCAATTTGCAATCAGCACACTGTTAATACTGCGGCTGGACTGTGGAGCACAGGCTTATTTATTTTTATTAGGGATTTGTCAGTGTTACATTATGCTCATGGCTGCAAATAGGCAACTGTTACAGGTAGAAAGAATATTGATGTGGTGGGTTATGTGCTGGCAACCATCATCTTTGTTAATATGTGGATCATAAAACATCCGACTGCATTTCTTATGGACAGGCTGGACGGTTTTCTGCAAATATTTGCCGTCCAGCTGCAGGAGGGTGTCAGAGTTATGGCATAATTGTGCATGACTGTTGAACCTCGCAGAGCAGAGCAGGGATAAGCTGTATTTTCGAGTAATGCTGACAGTCAGAAAAAAGCTTGAGCTTGACACCAATGGTTTGACTTTTTCTTTTCTCACATTGCAAGATAAAAAGGACAGATGTTTTTGCTCATTTCGCCCTTGATGATGTCAATGCAGTTTGTGGAGCATCTCAGCTATGAGGCTATCAGTCTCTCATCTCTTTATTTCACAGATGAGTTCACAAAGTCGTGATCAGCTGTTCTGTGAAGCCGCTGCTACATCAAACAGCAAAAAGAAAACACAATTTGCAATGTATTGATCTTCTTATTAGAAATTCTTCTGCAACGTACCAAGCGTCAAACATGTGAAGCTGCAGCGTTGTAGAACCCAGCAACCTCCACATAAAACATACAACAGAGAATGATAATGATAATGATAATAATAAGATTTCATTATGTTTTTATTGCATTTAAAGCAGTTGAAATACATTTGATAAGATTCCTGCTACACTCTTATATGAATTACAATCTTTCTTCATGAACCTGGTTATATCAGTTTCATACTGCAGCTGTAACTCAAAGGGGAAATCAATCCTGTTTCCTGACCCCTTTCTGCTCATTCATATCAGGAGCTATTTCCCTTTGACCTTTATTTGACCCTGGTGAAAATGAATCCTCGTATCTCTAGAGAATATCGTCGACTTCCAGCAGGTATCTCCTGTTGCCATGTCACAGTATAGATCACGCGGTGGAGAAAATTAATCAGGTTTTGAAGGCAAAAATATCCCATAGTAGGATAGCTGGATCAGCCTTAAAGGGGGAACTACATCTGTGGTCCACTTCACTGAATTAGTCATTTTTGTTTTCACCCTAAAGCCACAAACCATTGAACTTTAACTGAAACCTGATTCATAGCCAGTGAGAGGCGGGTATGAGAAAAAGCCCTTCAAAATGTTTGGTGGCTTATATCACTCCAGGTACTAAAATCCTCCTGGTGCCCTTTTCAATGTTGATAAATGGATCATGAAATGGGAAATCACATTATTTGAAGTTTCATTTCTGCAACTACAGGGGTGACATTTCGGGAAAGTGCTTATTTTACTTGTTGAGAGTTGGACGAGAAGATTGATACCCTGCACATGTTGCTTTAAATCTATAGACTGTAAATAAAGATGGAAGACTTGACCACTCAAGTCAAATAGTCTTGATCGCCCCCCGGTGTCTGACTGCACCATTGTTTAGTTTTTTGTTAAGTATGGTTTTTATTGGATGATATAAAAATGGGATGAAATGTTAAGATTGACAGGTGAGACTAACTTGCGATTGGTCGTTGGGAGGTTGCTCTCAAATCGCTACTGCAGGCATCTTCCGGACAAGATGGCGGCTTTCCTATCCGCGGATATTTTGGCTCCATTTAAATGACCATTAACGCACATGGCAACGTAGATGACAAAGAGCACAGCATGTTGCAGTATTTGCATTTCCTCAACATTCTCAAGTTGCAACTCTTTGTGTCAAAAGGCCAGCAGCGAACAGTGCATTGCCCTGTTTGCTGCACACTGGAAAATGTGATTTTTCTGGCGGGCATACACAGACGCTCTCCTCAGTGCATTGTGGGAAAATCCTGGAAAGACCTGGCGAGGAGAGCCGAGAACTAGCGTCAGTGTACGGTGTGTCACCCAGAACATAAATTAAGGTGCAGGAGCGTCTCCGAAACTGCCGTGTACACGGAGGAGCATTCGTGTTGGCTCGCTGACAAAAAATGTTTCAGTTGAACAAACGCTGCTGTCGTCCATCTTGGATAATCACCTGAGCTCAGCCGCCTCCAGTGTGTTTCACTACCCGCTCATCCCCTGCTCTGTGTTAAAAAGTCAATTTTCTCATCCACCGGTCTAATTCACTGCGAGGATTAATTGGCTCCCCTAATTTGATTTCACAGTAATTTAATAAATCCCCCCCAAAAAGACGTCATCAGTGTTCCATTCACCTTTGAGAGGAGCCTTAATTAAAAACGCTAATGCGTAATTATTCCTTTATTTCTGGCTTAAAGTAGCAAGCATGAGCAGAATGCAACAAGGGGATGACAGCGGATTTCGGGCCCTGATAATCAATTTTATAGCGCTGTAATTTGTTTCGTTTTTTTTCCGTTTGCATGGAGCCAATATATCTATCTTGCACTTCCCCTCTGGTGTCCCCTCTCTGTGATGTCACCAACTTTCCTCTGCAGACGGAAACTTAAACCTTATTTATTAAGCGCTAATACATTTCTGCAGGAATGTGATGGGCCTTTTATCATTACACAAACATACTTGGGATATACCATTAAACAATATACTCACCATGTATATAAGTCAAATTATATATATAGAAACCTGCTTTCCAGCTTTGAAAATTGAAAGGCAAAATGTATGTTTGTTCAGGTGGTGCTCGTATAGAAGAGATTATCTATGGAGTTCACTGTCATGATGATGTGGACTCAAGTTAATGAACTATGCACTTCTGCCCCCTAGTGAAGCAATGCAAAATTACAACCAAAAGTCTGTGGAAGTGATGCACAAGAGAGCAACAAACTCCAACTGCAGAAAAGTTGACTCAGTGGTTCCTCCATGTGGCAAATCCAGGTTAGTGCTGCTTTGACATTTGTAGATCCATATTTTTGACCAGTGGCATTTCGTAATTGCCGAGCTAAACAGTTTGGGCTCCCTGACAAGCTGATATATTATTACTATTATTATTTATTTCCATAACATGTGTTCACAAAGACTCCACTAAAATGTGGTTTAAACAGACAAAGAGTCCTGGAAAGTAAAGGTGGGCATGGTGTAAAAGGTCAAAGGTCGGAGTATAGACAAAACTGCAGCATTTTGGGGGGGGGGTCATCCTGCCCATGCAGCCGAGATCAAGTCATTTCACTTGTTGAGATTAATAGCAGCAACACACGGGAGCCATTAATGTTGAATAGTCACCGCTCCACCGCTGCCCTGGGAGCCACAACCTCCAGAATGGCTCCACTCACTGGATTAATAGCCCTCGCTAGTCGTATGAAAAAACATGGTTTTAATTATAGGACGTGATGATACCAGAGAGGAGGAGTGAAAGAGGGCAGCGGGGGAAACCGGCAGCATAATTTACATAATTCAAGCTTTCATTAGATCCCACTGTGGAACATAAGGGTTCTACGACGGGTGAATGAAAATGGGAAATTTTCCAAAAGGTTCTTGTGTCAATTAGAGCTGTCGTTTCAAAGTTTTACTTTTTCTCAGACAAGGATTTATAGGTATTTTCCTCAGGGACTCATGATAGGGCCTATAACCTCCACTCCTGTCTGTCTGTTGTTTACAAGCAGAATTACACAAATACAACTGACCTGATTTCAATGAGATTTTTCCCACTTTCTTTAACACTGTGAGATACGTGAGACATTCTCATTGATATATATTTATGAGGTAGAGATCCAAATTCAGAATCCAGATATACTGATGTGTGATTTCACTGTGGGGCTGTGGGTATGTTCCTAAATAATCAATGATATCTCTCCATAATTATATCTTTATGTAGCAAAGTCATTGACTAAAATTGCTGGAGCCAATGAAAAAGTTTATTTATCCAAAATCTGTTCCTTTCTGGGCCCAGACAACTTTGAAAGGAAAACTTGACATGAAACCTTTGTAAGAACTAGATTTTTGGCATCTCTTAGGATGGATATTTATTTTTGTTTCATTTTTTACCAGAAAAGTGAGTTTTCTGTATTTGTTTCTGAAACACATCTAGCATTATTTTTTTGGTCCATTTTTTGTACTGTTACTCCTCTGATGCCTTGCAGTAGCCCTTTCTCAGACTGTGCTGGCAGTGCACTGCTGCTGGTGGCCCCACTCTGGTCTCAGGATGTCTGCCAGCTCTGTAACAGTATCCAGGTGGAAACGGATGGGTTGAGTCAGCACCTCCAGTAAAGGTCTATAATCCACTGTCAGCAGCAAGCGGAGGATTTCCTAAAAATTCTGAGCAGAAGCCAAAAGATCCCAGCGTACAAATAAAGTATAGACCATCATTCAGGTTGGGTCTCAACATGCAAAGGGAACTGTCCCATTTACTGTGGGAAATATCTAAGCAGCAGTTTACCTGAAGTACAACTCCAAGGAAATTATAACTACTCATTTGATTTCAATAATGACCATTTACAGTATATTCACCTTTTATTTTGATTTATTTATCATTTTTGTCGCCCAGGCTTATGGAGAATGATCTGTGATTTTTGGGTCATATGTTTCATTCTGTGAATTGTACAACAATATATATATATACATATAATTTCTATCACAAACTATGAAGGATTGTTAAATACACTTGCTGTACAAAAGGACATTCAGTGCCTATTGAGTCCTGCAGAGGGCAGGGGAGACAGACAGTCCACCGCACATCCCTTTCACCTGAAACCTAAGAAGCACCTCTTAAACAGAGTCACTTGCAATCAGAAAGCCTCCATTTAATTACAACACACAGGAAATTACCGAGTGAATGGGTCAGGCGCTGATAAGCGGTTGAGCCCCGGGCATGACAGCTCCTGAAACTCGAGGAGCCCCCAATCTCAAAGCTGACTTATCACAAAGGCCAAGTCTGGAAGCCCGACAATCTGATTGTACTGTCATCCAGATTCATAATTAATATATTTATCAAATTAATCGCTGAAAAGACCCCCGGGCTCCCTAACAGTGGGGTAGATTCATTTGCCACTGGCTCGGCTTACAGCTAATAACAGTGTTGTCAGTGAAATAGGCCCAGAGTGGGCTGATTCCCCGGACCTCATGACAGACAAATTGCTCATCTGTGTAGAGATGATATGGGGAATTTAGAGAGTGAAAGAAAGAAAAAATGTCATTGTTTGGTGACAACCACAATTGCAGCCTTGTTTTAGATTGTGAGCACCAAGTCGGAGGAACATGAAAGAGGCCTTTTCTGTTTGGGGGGAGCTGAAAATACCTGTTTTACGTCTGGTTTTACAAATCACTCATCAAAGCGTCTGTGTCTGTCGCTGTCACATGTTGTTCAGATAAAAAGGAATGTTAATGGTATTTCATTACCTAAAGGAAAGGAAACTGTGTGCGACCCACTAAAGCTGCTTTCTTTTAAAACTTGAAAACCCATTTAAGTTCAGCAAACTATATTTTGAATTAAAATAAAATATGTGGAAATAGTGTTTTTATCCCACTTCCAATGCAAAAAGAGCCAAATCTATATAAAAAAAATATTTATTAGACAAACGTGAGGCTTACAAACGTTATTTTACAAAGTTTAATGTGCTGAGGCCTTCAGGAAGAACGTAATACTTGTGGGCTTATGCTTCTTGTTTTATTCTATTATAATATATTAAAATGTCTGTGCTGTTTATTCTCAAAACAGTGCAGTGCCTACTAACCAAACACACAAGTGGAAGATGCAGTGTAGACTGTAATATACAGCGTCATCTCTTAGTCTTTGAATGTAAAATAATTTAGGTATCACGTATTCCGAGTTATTTAATGTGTCAACATCATCTTGAAGCACAACCACCTCTGCACATTGGCGTATCCTATTGCAGGTGTTTATTATCATCTTAAAGACAGTGTGTTGTTGTCCTTCTCTACAAGTTGAAATGACAGTTCTGTCCATATCTGTATTTTTAAAAGTTGACACCACTTGCATCCGGTGCTGTTTAGTAAATTTTAGTTTTCAGCTCTTTTCCTTTTGGAGCTAATTTTGAATTGGACACATGTGGTTCCATTCGGAGCCCTATTGAGAATCTTGAAAAGCTGCCGGGTGAAGAGGACTGGTCATCATTTTTCTCCTGCGTGTGGGCCCCTGAAAAGTAAGACATGCCCCATAACCTGCTCATCATCTCAGGTCATACTTTCTGGCTTTTAAAAAAGATGACGCATTCAAGGGACGTAACCATGCAGGAGTTCCCAGGTTGAAATGCAAAGTTCAAACGATTGAAAGAAGTTGAAAAAAAGCTAATGATCATCGTCCTGGTGAACTCAGAACCTGAAGGTGACAACGAGGAATGTTCCACTAATCTTGTCCCGTTTAACTCTGCAATAATGTTGTTTTGACGTGTTGTCCTCAGCACTTTGTGTTTATGTTGTGTGTTCACAGTTCTGCTCCTTTTCCACTGTGAGAGCTTGAGGCTGAATCACCAGGCTTCTCTGCGGGGCGAGCCAGCATCAGTCTGCCCACTGAGAGGACTCTCTCTCTCTCTCTCTCTCTCTCTTGCTGTATAATTGCCAACTATTGCAATGCGTGGCACTAGGAGTTCTCAACTCTTTTATTTCTATCATGATGAAATGGCATCAGGTCCTCCTCTCCCATCCACGATAATTGAACAATTAAACTTTAGCATACAAATTACCTCTTCATATGGCGCAACTAACTACTGAGGCAGCCCAGTCACCGGGAAGGTTCTCCGAGGTCGATACTAAAATAGTTTTTTACACTTTCACGGTTTGTGTTTGAGCCAAGGTTTACCAGGGTTTATTATAACATGGGCATTGTTAGCTGCCTCTTTGTTAGTACTTTGGCACATAAGAAAAATAAAGGGTTATTTGACCTCATTTCTCCTGTCTATAATTAGCGAACCTCTTATTTTAGTACCCAGGTGAAATGCTCCTAATTATACAGGTGATTGAGACCCATGATCATTTCCAGACCCTTTACTTCAGGTCACTCAGCTGCGGCCCCTATTAAACATCTCGACTAGACGGCCTTTAAATCACACCGTTTGATTGGGGCAGTTAAGCTCTTTATACTCTTCACTCTAAATTGCAAATTCTCTCCAGAACGAGTTGACTAGAATCCTCGGAGAGCATATGGAGAATCTCTCGTGTTAATAATTCAAGGGAAATGAGCAAAAATTAGTGAGCGGAGCGTCAGCGATGTCCTGTGGCCATTACTTCTGCAAATGAGATCTTTGATTTGAAGGATGGAAAATGGAAATATCGCCCGCATGAAAAATGATCTCTCCTTTTATTGTGTGTGCAAGATGCTGGATATCATCCCCTTGTAGATTCTGACAAATACATAAAATTCACTCCATTATCATTCTCCAGATCATGCTCCTTTCTTCCCAGTGAGGCCACTGAGCTCTCTATACAATAGCAGCTAAGCCCCCAAGTATGAACTCTGATGCCTAATTATATTTTAGAGGGGACCTGAAACCCCTCAGCAGCTCATCGCACCCATACAGCCGAGCTCTTCAGGTGCATTAGGTGAAAATGACATTAACGCCGACAATAGTAGACACAAGGCTCCAGGAAGCTCTTGAAGCATGCAGCGGTCCTGAAGAGGGGCCTGTATTTCAGCCCATGACAAAGGGCTGAACATGGGCCTTGCAGCAGCAGCAGCAGTATATGTAATGACACCAAAATAAGCAGCTGTTTATTCCTCAGCTTCTTCCGGGGTCTCTGGTGACAAGAAGTACATGAGATGCAGCAGGGCGAAGTTTGTGCAAAGACAAACGTGCGTGACGACACGTGACTCCTCCTCGGTGGACATTCGGAGATGAAGGAGATTAGGAATTCGATATTAACTCCGACCGAAAAGGCCAAACAAGAAGCATGAGGCACATTTAATATACAGCGTAAACTTGGTCGCTCACACACACACACACACACGTATGAGTCATTTGCAAGTTCCAATACAAGATGATTATACGTGTTGATACGTCAAGGCAAGAGATGGAGGTGATTGGGAATGTATCATGAGGTGGTGATTGTAGACAATATTAAAGTGCACAAAGACGCTTTTGTCCTCGAATTCCTGTGGCAGTTCAGCCAGTATTGCCTCTGCTTTAATTTAATATCTATTTATTTTAGGCCATTGTATGGGTTTTATTGAGGTTGCGCCTGCTTTATCGCCCCGATCTGCACCAGAAGTGAAGGTCAGGAGGAGCAGAGTGCGTCTGTTTATTGGCTTCCATTGAGGCCATATGAGCTGATTTGGCTATCTGCTCCTGATATTAAGCTCTTTCACAGTATTTTGTGCCATCCGGATATTGTTTATCACCACATTGAGATTTTCAACGTGTATTTACTGTGGAATTAAATATTCTTCATCACTTTTGTAATATCCTCTCGGTGGGCTCATGCAGGATGTGCGGATCCTGTTGAAATGTGCATGAACATCCTCCGTGGACTATCGATGAGTTCAGGAAAAAGACAGACAGGGTGTGTTTCATCAGTTTCTTCCCACATATGCTGTGAAATGTAAAAAAAGTTTTTTTCTCATTTTCAGACAAGTCAAGGTTAAACTTCGCTTGTTTTTTGTCTCAAGGGTCACATGTAATCAAGAATAATATTATAAGTACTTAACTCACAACTGATTATAAGCCTCTGAATTAACTGGTTTATTGGAGTTAAACATAAATCTGAACCAGCTACATAGATCTCTGAATTATTCAATAATACTCCTATGAGGCCCAACTGCATATATTTTCACCTTTTCTGTCCCAATCGCAGTTTATAAGCACAAGGGTAAGCTATACGACCAGATTAGACACAAAATAATGAGAGACAACAATGAAAAACAAATCAGAACAGCTACAGGGATGTACGGAGGCCCTGAGGTATACTTAAGTAAACAAGTTAGTCTTTTGCACAAAGATAGTAACTTGTAATAATAAGAAGAACTTTATCACTTATCTTAACAAGGTTAAAAAGTCCTTCACAAAATCCATGGCAAAATATAAATGAATAATATAAAAGACATTCAGTTCAATGTTGTTGAAGATAATAACCAAAAAAATATCATATTTTGGGACTTGATCCAATAATAGTTATAAGAAAAACACCTATAGGTATGATGTCACTTTGGTGGTTGGGGGGGTTCACACATGTCTCAGGGGCCCACATGCCCCCCCTTCGTTATTTCCCTCAGCTGATTCATCGCCCAAACTATCCGGGGAACGTCACATGGAAATAACATCAACACACTGCGGGGGGGGGGGGGGGGGGGTGAGTGACATGCCCTCTGACGTCATGTACCGGGAGGGGGGTTTCGTTGAAATATGACGCTGCAGTTGGTTCCACGTGGGCTGTTGTTTACTCCTTCTAGGAAAAGCTGGACTAGCAGCACTAGGAGGAGCAGGAGGGGGAGGAGGAGCAGGAGGAGGGGGGAGGAGGAGCAGGATGGGGGGGGGATGTTGAGTAACAGGCTTCACGTGTGACAGAGAAAACACAAGACGACGTCAACAACACAGGGAGAGAAAAATGTCCATCTGAATCCTCTGGGTTTCTCTTCTTAAGGATCTTCAAACCTCCACTGGTGCGTGCTGTGTGTGTGTGATTGTGCGTGTGTGTGTGTGTGTGTGTGTGTGTGTGTGTGTGTGTGTGTGTGTGTGTGTGTGTGTGTGTGTGTGTGTGTGTGTGTGTGTGTGTGTGTGTGTGTGTGTGTGTGTGTGCGCGCGCGCGTCTTTGTTCTCCTCACTGAAGTTCAGGTTCCAGTGTTGTAAATAAAGCAGCTGTTAGCATTAGCCTAGCTCTCATGTAGGAGGGCTTTTTTAACTGTCTCTTTGCATTGTAGCTTACCTGTCTGAATAACAGTCTGTATATATAATGCTGGTATGTGTTGACTATAACCTGTCGTTTTATTTTAAGTTTAGGCTGCCAGTTTAAAAAACTGATGACAAATAATTAAAATAAATCAAAGTGGATGTTTTTTTCTTTTTCAGACTATAATGCTCCAGCTCGGAAGCCTGTTCACCCACTTTCCTCTCAGCTCCAAAGCTTCAGAAAGTGCCCAAGGCCTGAGTCCACCCAGCGCACAGACTCTACCTGAGTTTGTTCAGCATGTCAGGTGAGTTCACTTCAACAACACCTCAGTGACAACAGTGAAGAATAGTGTGGGTAAAGCCAACCTGTAGCACTTCAGCAAAGATCTTTTCCTCTTGAGTTGGTGGAGACCAAAACAGAGGTAAAAGAGACAACTTGTGGCCGGAGACACAACTGCAGTTTATTTGCAAACACATTTTTGTCACTAGCAACATATTTGTCTGTCCAGGAAGAGGGATTCTTTTAGGTTTCTGTTTACTTACCCTGTTAAAAGATTAGTTAGATTGGTTAGTTTTTCCTCATTGTTTGAGGCATATTGACACTAATATGTCAAAGTTGTGTTTACAGATTGTTCAACTTTTTTAAAACCTCTTTTTACATCTACTGTCTCTGTAGGAAACTCCCTGGACTTAGAAAGGAAGATGTTTTCTGCACTCTGCGTGTCCCCGACCAGTTTCAGAAGACAAAAGATGACATCAACATTGTTGTCCTCACTGGTTGGTATCTGGGATGAATCGTTATTTGTCTATTATCATAGTCACAACATATAGGATCTAAAAAATGGCCTTCTCCAGGTCTTGTGGTTAAGAGTCTGTTTATTTTAATGAGGAATGAATCATTGTTCGGTCATTTCATTGACATTAAGTGTTTCCTGAAACCCTAGTAGTAATCTCCACATTATATATCTACTTTTGTTTTTATGTTTGGGTATTTAACTAACTATATCATATATTATTAATATACGGTTGCACCAGAGAATGTTAGTGATCATAATATGACATTAGATGCCATTTATAAAAGATTTTATTCCTACCACCCAAAGCCATTTTATACTGTTTCTTGTATTTTGTTGTATGAGCTATAAGTCTAGGTAGTAAATTCATGTTTGGGCTGAGATCTTAGGGAATTAATAAACACGCTAATGTTTGAAAACATTTACTTAGTTTCAAATGTTTTCTTCTTGTTGTGTTTTTGCAGGCCACGGGATCTTCTGCATCGATGTGAAACCCTGGAGAGGCACCGTGTCCGCTCACAACCAAAACTGGCAAGTGCGAGTGAAAGAAGAGGACCAAAATTTTACCAACACCTGCATCGAGCAAATTGAAGATCCCCTCAAAGCCATCACGGTACAAACACACATTTAGCTGAAATGTCGAAACAGCATCGCGTAAAAACCAAAATGTCAAACTGTCTGGCACGTTTTAGTCCAAGGTCCAAACAATTGTCTAGAACATTGTTTTCATCCAAACCTCAGCCGTGTTAAGAGCTTGTGAGTCACCATAACAATTTATATGGAAATTTCAAACACTAAAGTGGAGCTTCCTAAACTTCCCAAGTGGGCACTCTTCATTTGAAAGGCCGTAATTATGCTCATAGGGGGGGGGGGGGGGGCGGTGAAAGCAGGCAGGTGCCTAAACACAGCTGTCACCTTATGGGCCTGGGTCTGTTCAGAGTCATTCATTACCATCTCTATAGACGCTCAATTTGGACGGGGAGCTTGACAGAAGAGTCTGATGGCAAACACACACTGCATTATTGAAATAGTTCTGCTTGAATTGGATCTATTAACTTCATTAATTCTACACAAAGCGGATAAAAGCTCGACCGTCTGGGCTAATTTGTGGACATATGATTTCTTTAAATGGGTCCTGTAAGAGATTAAAATGTGGACATTTATGTGTTTTTAAGGTCCTCGTGTAACAGAATGGTTAATTACTGAGATTTGCTCTGTGAATGTTAGCATTCAGTATTCTCAATCCTGGATCAATTAACTCAATTAAATCGATTAGTCTGGCAACAGAAAATAAATAGAGAACAATTCTCACGGTTTGCTGTATTTTTCTCCCCTAATATCAGTATCAAACTTCAAAATTCACAACAAAACACCCACAGATGCACACAAACATTTAGACATAAACAGAATAAAGTCATTCGAAGATATAATAATGGACTCAAATCGAAGCAAAGTTATTTGATTTAAAGAATACAAACACCATATTCTATTTTAATTTGACAAAAGTGAAAACTTATCAAATAAATGTAAAACTACAAATCTGATCAGACAATCTATCCCACAAATCTCTGTCCTCTCCTCCAGACCAAGACGACTAACTTATGCGGCCATTTGAAGAGGAGTGGAGTGTCCGTACGCCAAAGCCTTTTCTTCCCCAGGGTCATCTTCCTCTCGCCGGACTGCGAGCTGGAGGACCAGCTGAGGAAGATGAGGGAGCTGGTCTCCCACAGCCAGATAGACGACTTCCTCAGATCCTTCAGGGAGGGCTACATGGCCTGGATATCAGACGCTCTGACTCCCTCCTGGCTCTCTGGTGAGTGAGTCCACATTAACCTCTTCCAGAAAATGACAGAATAAGATTAACAGCTGTGTAAGCATAAAGCAAAATGATTCCTTTACAATCATACAAATATTCAAAAAAATAAGGAATCCACTTTTGAAAGAATGTTTTACTATCAGTTTGCTTTTGTTAATCATCAGCACTGGCTTGGATTTTGCTGGAGACCTTTGTTGCTTGTCATCACATCCATCTTTCCTCTCATCTACAGTCATATCTCTAATGATGACTCAAAAAAAGGCATAAAATATCCGAAAAAGACTTTAGGAACTGAAAAACTTTTCTAAGAGTGCAAAAAATTCCACTAGTAAAGTTAAATTAAGCAGGCGTTTGACAGGAAAGGCTACAAGCTGGATTTGCGTTTTCTGTCCTGCAGGTAATCTGTCGTACAGGCAGATGGAGTCGGCGCGTGAGGTCCTGGGGGGGGTGGGAACGTGGGATCTGGTGCGGCTGCACTGTGGCGAGCAGCTGAAAGGCGACTACCAGGGCTGCCAGTACATCGCTCTCAACCGGAAGGAGACGGACACGCTTGAGTTTTCCAGAGTCAAGACCCTGTCGCCTGATTCGCTGTGGGCGCTGCTGGGACACGCTCCTCAGGTCAGTCCACTACAGCCGGTATTGTGTGTGAAATGAGGGGGGGAACGGTTGTGTCAGTGTCAGTCCAAATAATAATGTAACCATAACTGGAAGACCAGCAGGTGGCAGTAGTGCTTTGTGACTGCAACACTCAAATGTCAAGTCACTCCTCTCATGTTCAGGCAACTGGAAAAACACAGGTTTCATTCAGGCTGAAGAATGAAGAACATGGCAGCAATTTTACAGTTATTTAAAAAACAATTAGGGTTGTGACTTTATAATCACCAGATTAAGTAATTCTAATGCAATTTTTCAAGAGTCGTAAAGTTTTGATTTGACGTTTTTTTCACCATGATACAGAAACATTATTTACATCTGCCAAAATTTTAATTCAGATATGGATTTATTTCAAAGTTAAGTAATGGCATTGTCAAAGGTGTAGTTTTCCAAAGAGATCTTTCTTTCACTGTCTGGAAAAAGCTGAATGGGGCTTCTCTTTGGCTGCTGTCACTCTAGTGTGCTCTCTAGATGATTTCCATTAACACTTCTCATGTTAATTAGTGCTTTAACTCTTCAGTCTTTTATTAATTCTTCTGTCAACAGAGGCTCAACAGCTTGTGATTGAATGAAAAATCAATGCAGTTGGTATTTAGCGTCTGACCAGCAGTTGGATTACTGTTTATTCTATTGCAAAGTAATGAATACCTAGTTGCTTAAATGCCATCTCTACAGATTTTCCAGGAAAATACATCTCAACTGTCACGGTGGCAATGAGTTGAACTGCACGTATGCATATTATGGCAATATAATAGTGGTTTTGTTTATCACCTAAAATATGTTATTTTTATTTTCAGTCCCTTTTGTTATATACATTTGTTGAATGAAATAAATGTCAGCGCTCTTAAGGCACAGTGAGTGTGACCCCCTCCCTTCCATTACAGATTCACACCCACTCTCAGCACCCAAACACTCAGCCTGGGCTTTCCTTACAGACTCCACTCAGGCTTTAGTTTTACCCCCAACCCTCTCCAACCCCCAGACTGTATGTATTCCCCCCCCTCTCGCCTCCAGCTGCTGTACATTTGATACATGACCCAACAATCATTAGACAGTCTTCAGCAGGCCCTTTTCTAGCCCGGGGGGACACACACGACGACAACAGGAAAATATATTATTTTCAAAGAAATATTTGTAGACGGAGGCAGTGTGAGGCGCATGTCTCCCTCCATATTACACAGAGATATGATAAATATCCTTTTTTTCTGTCCACATACCCCACTTAGTATGCTCAAATGCATGCCTGTGTATATGTTTTTACACTCCCAATTTCAGAATCCCAAGTAATCAGCTGCAATAACCACCAGGAAATATTCATTTTGACCTTGGATTTGTTCGAGCAAGCAGAACAAATTTAAAAGATATTTCTCCTCTGCATTTGGTGACAGTCTCATCCTTTTATCTTCTTCTTAAAAAAAAACTGGCTCGTGTGCAGCAGCTGCGAGGGGAACCTTGAGGGGGGGTGGCAACGAAACCTGATATCTCCCTCAGGCATATTTTCAGAGCCCAGAAATAATGCATGCTTTTGATTTGTTACTTGTAAACACACGGACTGCAAGATCTGTGATATGACCTGCACTTTCACTCTGGCCAGCTGTTTGGTTTGTACGGAAGTGGCACCAGATGTATCCACAAAAGCCACCTCGGAGGCTCTAGGTGTGTTTGCTGTAGGCCCAGTCAATTACTCTGCCGAGAATGGGATGTCTACATCTCCCCAAAGTAGAGAATGATTGAGTAGAGTGGCTGTAATTTATTAATTATGGTCTATATTCTTAGACCCCGGTTCTGGCTTCATTCAATTTGTATGGATTGAGGGGTAATTACAGTGTGTGTGTGTGTGTGTATGTGTGTGTGTGTGTGTGTGTGTCTGTGTCTGCGTGAGTTACAGAGAGAGAGAGAAAGACCTCAAGATCTATTCATGTCATCATTTACAGTGCTGGTTACTTGTGTTGTTCATCTTTATGTCGTCTCCTTTTCTGAAATCTGACTGTTTCACGAGGCCCTTGTACCCGTTTATGTAATCCAGTTTATTCAGGAGCAGCAGATACGGAGCCCAGAAAGTCTCCGAACTCTGTCAGCATATAGAGCGTCAACTAATTGCATAGCTGAGACACAACAATTGAGTTCCTTCGACCGTAACTTGACTACACCGCCCTATTAGCTGATTAATAGAGGCGAAGCCACCGAGCAAAAAGCCGCCGATTCACCGACAAAATCTCGGCTGACAAATAATCAGAGCCTCGTACGCCGGAGATCTCATATCTCTGACTGCCCACAGATTCCATACAGATGTAGCTTGTTAATTTAACTCCGCACTCGCATTCCTCTCCGTTTGGCCATCTCCCAGGCTGCACGCGTCACAGACCCGTAATGGGCAGGCGGGTGCACTCCGTGCTTAGCACTGAAAAGGCAGAGAGGGGAGACATCAACCGCTTTGTGGTGATAATGAATGGAGGCACACAAAAGGCCTGGAGCTGGCCATTTACAAAGCCTGCAAATTCTGCTGCCTAAATAGATAATATTGGCAGTCACTCTGGCTTTCTGGTGTTTTTATGTAGAGAAAATGTTTTAATATTTTTGCCATTTGAAGAAAACATAGGCAGCACCCATTACTATTTATTAAAAATGATTTCAAATCATTTTTAGCGAATACGGCAGGAACCGTATGTATACTGGTAAAAAAAAAAGTATTTCATTCTGACCACAGGAACGACGCAGGTGGATATTTTAACTTTTACTAAAACTTTAACTAAAAAGCATGTTTAAAAGTTGTTTCATCATAGTGCGATTTATCAGATTGTCAGTCCTGTAGAGTTCAGGGTTCATCGAGTACTCGACTAAACTCTGTGGGAGGATAATGCGCGTACTATAGAAAAGTTTAAAAGGAAAAGTTCTTTGAAGAATTTCACACAGAAAAAAGGATCTGCTGGTGTTTTACAACAGAAGTGAAAACTGCAGGGAAATTACCGGGATGTTCAGATTCCTGTAATTGCAGCGTTGCTCTCGAAAGGAAACTGGAATTGGAAATAATTTGCGCCGGAGTGTGTGTAGGAAGCCGCAGAGGAAAGCCAGCAGTGCAATTACACACGAGAAGAGTGCTGCAGAATCACAAGTGTCTGTAATGAACTAGTGAAGACACCAGCACTTACACATGGAAGGCAATGATAAAAGCTGCCTTGTAATAGCGTGTGATTAAACTTGGTAAAAAAAATCTATTTTTTCACTCGAGCACTAAACCACGGTGAAGAGTCCCGTGGAGAGATTCTGCATCTGTCAGTCTGAAGATGACTCAATGCGTTTCCTCCAAATTCATCACCCAGCATGCAACAGCAGTCAGGCTAGAGGGCTCTTCACGCGCTCTTTTGTTAATTTAGTTAAACATCAACCGCTAGAGTTCACATATTACACATTCCTACTTAACACAGGTGGAGATTGAGTTTGAGTAAATTTGAATACATGTTTCAAATAAAGCTCCAAGCCATTAATATTCATTACAAAATAATTTCTTTGAATGTGGAATGAGCTGCGGTTGTGCAAGACACAGTCGATAATATCTATCATACGTATGAATAATGTATGCATATACTGTGTTGTATACTGAAGGTTAAAATATCACAAAGAAGTAGTTTTATAGTTTCTGCATATACTTTGTCAATTAACATTAAAATCAACATAATGACATTTAACAGGAAGATTTAATCAATCTATTAATATTAGTTGTATTAGAAATACATATAAGATAACAGATGTTCAATGCTTTTCTTTGGTTGTGTAAATTGAAAGGTCATTTATTTATTGTTAGTTTGTTATTGTGTTTTGCTTTGAATAATTAGTTTTTACAACAGAATCAATACCATTGCATGTTGAGCTAAACTCTTGCTATTATATTGATTATTCTGTGATCATTTCAGCAATTTTCAGAGTCGTCAGTCAGTATGTGGAGATTTGATGCTTTACTCCAAAATATTGGGACTAATACTTGGATAAAACAAGCAATTTTCCTACAACTTATTAAAAAAAAAAGAACGTCTAATGAAAATAATCATTAGAGGCAGCCCTTATCATATGATCATAAAGCCAGGCTTCATAAAGGATTTTCCAGTTAATGAGACTCAGAGACTCATCGTCGAGTTTGGCATCAAATGCTTGATTTAGCATCTAAAGGAAACTTTTCCTTTTTCGGGGGGGTCACTGGCCAAGATGTTAATTTTAATCTCTATGAGCACAGCTATTTGTTTTGGGGCTCCAGGATATTACAGTGATCCCCGAGGTTCAGCGTGTACGATATGATCAATAGAGATTCATGAATAATGAAGAGGCCGATTGGAGCCGAGACACTTAATTACAGTTTCAAAAGCCATTCTCGTTAATTGAGGAGAATAAAGGTGGTGAAGTGGACTGGATGGCAACGTTTGGAATTTTTCATCTGTGAATTTTCTGTATTTCTTATTATTTTTATACAACAAAAGTAACCGCAAAAAAAAACAAGTGGTGAGTTTTCACTGTTTCCTCAAATTGATGCGTTTCTGTGTTTGACATTTAATATGGTAGTTCATTTTGTGCGCTCAGTCCATTTCCTCCGACCACCTGTGAGCAGACTATCGTTCTTTTAATGTAAAGGCTAATGCGCTGCATATCCAGACAGTGGGTGGCCGCTGTGTGCAGCAGATACAGTATGTAATTGACAGCCCTGCCATCTGTTACAGTTACGTGAAATTAGGGATAAACTAGTTAACAGACACTTTGGCCCATTGTCTGTTGTTTTGATAATCACCCTTAATAACGGACGGCATCAATATGGTCTTTAAACCTGATTTGGGAGTTAATGGAGTCAGATGGGGACAGTCAGTGTATGCTCTGGGGGTAATGCTGTTAGAGATGTTCGTAAAGAGCAAATTAAATCAGTCATAGATTGTGCCCTCTCAAGTCAGCCAGACGACCAGACCCATTGAGGAGAGGGGGAAAAAAGGAGGGGGATTCATATTTTAACCTCTCGCAGAAAATGCACTTATGCGGATGAAAATAAAGTCAGAGCTGGGTGAATGGATGTAAATGGTTATTGCCGAGAGTCTAATGGCTTCCTGTTAGCTGGGGCAGGTTGCGTGGAAGCAGAGACGCAGCTATTCAGCCCTTAACCAGTCATGTTTTGCATTCATGGCTTAAGACAGATGTAGTTATGGATATGGACGCTAATGCAAAGTTTAGGCATCTTAATGGACGGTCGGCAGCTGGAGCTCAGCAGTTCAGTGGTGATGTTTGAGTATTTCATGCAGTAGATATCGCAGTACAAGCAACTTAGCAGAAACGAATAGTTGATCAGTCATTCTGTCGATCAACACGAATGTATTCAAATATGTAAATTAACATATTAAGGTAATTGTCGTTCAGTCGTTTATAAGGGGAATGTTGGCGGTACAAGGGTTCACTGTGGTTCTACAGCAGAAGGTTCCCAGTTTTCATCCCAGCCTGGTTTGGGTCTGTCTGGAATTTACATGTTATCCCTGTGTCTGTGTGGTACACTGAGTTCTTCCAGCCACATTCTTAAGACATTTTGAGTTGATTTGAAGACTCCGTAGGTCTGACAGGTTTTATGTTGTTCCAGGTTCTGCCACGACCCTCAAACGATAAGCTTCTCAAATATGAGGATTACTTAATTTTCTCTCCCCAGTTCCATCATAAATTTCAAACCAGGCACTATAAAAAATATCACCTTGTGATTTCACAATAGTGATTTCACTATTGTGCATGAACAGTTAAGCTATTAATATTGGCATTATCAAAAATAACATTTAGTTTCTCACCTAAATGCCTCTCCAGCAGGTAGGGGTGTAAAGACAAATATTGTTTATAGTTTTGCAAATTAATGCATCAATCTGGTAAAGGAAATGAATATGAAACACTTTGAAACAACTAATTGAAAGCTGTCCCTTTGCTGGTGTGTTTACTTACACCTGCAGTTACTGCTCTCGCCAAGAGTACATTAATATTACATTCACTGCTGAGAGGGAAATGTTCAGGCAACAGTGAGCAAATGTTCCAAAATGGCTGCAAATTGTTTAACTTGTTGAACCCTTTGAGAGCGGGTCGTCCAACTTAAAACAAACGCAATATTTCTGATCTTTAGAGCCTGTCGATGAATTTATCTTGCACATAACGTTTTTCAAGGATTTATACATTGTTGAATTGCTGTTTTGAGGGTAGGGAGTCACCGCATTTGCAAAGTTTCAGATACTGCGAACACTTTGCTGTGTGTTACATATAAGCCATTCTGAAAATGACCACAATGAATGAAAAGATGCAAGTCTTATCTAAAAGATAAAAGAATAAACATGAATGTTAGGTCATGCACCCTTTGATAACTTAGTTTATCTGCTGGTAACAGCGGTCTGTGGAAGTTCTGTCTATAGCCTGGGTCCCTCTGGTTTAACAGAGCATAATAAAAGGATAATTCGATTTTTATAATTTCCAATAAAGATGTTGAATCTTAGGATCAGATGTTGAACCCTCTGTTTAATAGAAAATGTTTTCAGCGTCTGGCATTTTTACTGTACTTATTTGAATCGTATTGCAGTACGATATTGAATAAGTCTTAGACATCTGTTACAATAGATCTCCAAGACCTATTCACAATATTTATGTAATGTTGTAATTCAAAAGCAATAATCTGTCTTGATTTAAACCTCGAATTGATTCCAATCCCTGATAATCCAGTGACTCACACTCGACTCAGCAGGTTGTTGCTGTATTCACCCAGCGAGCCAAACCACACATTGTTTATCTAATCGCCTCGTTACGTCCTGCTGGAAATGACAGCAAAACACTTTTGGTCCGCGTCCATCGCGTTTGGCTCCACGACAAAGACGCCCGGTGCGCCGGAGGTGTGTTACTCAGTGTTCCCCCCCATGTGTGTCTGGTGAGACACGGCGCGGAACAAAGAGCCCGTCGTCTGAAGCCGGTGTGGCGTTACGCTCACTCAGAGTTCACCTGAAACACTGCACCCATGGCTCCAGGTAACAGGCCCCTGCTGACTGATACCCTGCTTGGGATTCTTTGACTTTATCAGGGGGAAGAATCTGAACTTTGTGAATGGCATTACACGCAGGTGGTGACACGTCCCTACCCAATTACACAGCCCCTCGCATTATTCCCATTCGTCACATCTGTCGAGACCGTCAGTGGCAAATTGTCACAATTATATTGAAACAATTAGATCCGCAGTGTGCAGGGCAAAGGGTTCACGATGTGGGTTCGTTCATTAAAAGAAGTATGGACTTCTGAGCTGTCCCTTCAGGATCTGAGCCGTAAACATCCCTGCAGGTAGAAGAGGAGGAAACCTGCTCAGAACAAGCTGTTGTCTTGTGTTGTAAGAGGGTAAAAGTTGATGGTGAACCCAGGGCAGGATTTGGCGATTGTTAGCAGACGGTAAATAAGAGCAACGAGTTTGTCTGAGTTGAAATGTGAGGAGTGATGTCATTCACACGACCCCCCCCCCCCAAAGCCCAACACCGAAAGTGAGAGCCTGATCGGGGTAGACACGGTTAGGTGAGCTCTCAGCCCTTTGTGTGACACCCAACCTTAGCCCCAAGGGTCCTCTCCTCGCCATGAAGTCTTACACATTCATGCCCGTGCTGTGCTGCGATTCTCATACGCTCGTGGATAACGTACAGACAAAAGTGAGATATTTCCTTATCTCGGCTGGTTGAAAGCTGTGACATGCTGCTTCTCATCTTAAATGTTTGGAGCTGTTTGCGCTTTAAATCACATTTTCCCAGGCGCAGCTCCTTTACGCTCTGCTCCTCTGTGAGTACGACACCGTATCGTCTTTACCCTCAGACACTTGCCTCAAGTGGCTGAAAGGGCAACATGTAGAAACAGTTCCTGTACCTGACACATCATCTCTGTATCACCTGGCAGGCAGGTCGTCTAGACCATACAACAACTCACCTCTTTGATTTTTATGCCAAAGACGACAGCATCTTCCGTGTTCGGCCTCACTACCTTGATGTAATTCACACTCAACTTATGTCGGTGCTTTTGATTTCAAATAATGCAGTTTTCTTTGGGTAATTGCTGTAGAATGTGTCGATGTTGGATTTGTTTTAGCCTTAACCATTGTCCTTTTCTTTAATTACCTCCAACAAGGTGGTTATAGTTTCACATGTTTGTTTGTTCCGTTAGATGGATTATGAATTTAACTATTGGACTGATTACCAGAGTAATCTATTTAATTTTGGTGCGGATCAAGGAATCTTTCTGCATTTTCTTTAACATTATGATAAAGGATGTTTTTGTGAATTTCCCGAGAAATAGTGCAAAGATCCTTATGAAAGAAATGGAACATATGTAGACTTCTAATATCTCTGGATAATAATCTGAATTTTGTGAGTCAAAATAAATATTTTTAGTGGACTGATCATTACTCAGTAACTGTACAGTCATAAATATACTATATATTGTTTTATAAATTCCTGGATCCCCATCAAATGTGTAAGAGTTCTTCCCTGAACCATATAAAAAATATTATTCAGAGGATAGTGCAGCCTTGATGGAGGTAAATTCTCCGTGGTCACTTTCCTGCAGCGTCAGTGTGTGTTTCATAGTTCTACTTCTGTCCAGGCTGGAATATGATGCACAGCCACTATTGTGTCTGTGCCACAAAGATGGAATTACTCAACCTCACTTCTATTTAATGATTTAATTGCTGATTACCAACTATTAAGTCCCGCTATGATTTGTTAGAATAATTCCTCTCGGATGTTTTTGTGTTGGTTTACGCGCCTCTTTGCCACCAGCTGTCACGAAGCCATTTTTTTCATGCATCCCAAATTAATAGACACTCACTCTCTCTGAAGTGTCTCATGCTTTTGTAATAAAAGCCATGTGGCGTTCGGCCAAGGCTTCACTACAAGACACAATTGTTCCGTTTTTTCTCCCCCCCTTCCTCTTTCTCCCTGTTTTAATGCACACTAATAAGTAAGTAAATGGTGAAAAAAGATGTGAGTCTGAAATCGCAGTGGCCTTTGTTGCAGATAATTAGGTTAGCAGCAAGAGTGTGCAGGTGTTGAGGGGTGTGCTGTGCGCTTGTGTTGTGTTGCCGACTTGCTCGTATTTCGCAGGCTGTCAGGGGTGTCGCACTCCCCATCAGCCCCAAAGCTCAGCAACCTCTTCACTATTAAAATGATCACTTTCAATAGCAGACAAAGGAAAGAGGGAACATATCTAGTGCAGGGTATTTTCCCCACCTCTAATGCTTATCTGCCTTTTGATGTCGGCGTAATAAAAGGCCTATTGGGCTTCCACAATGACCTGCGAAATGGACAAGGGCCGATATACTGGGCTCTGACTGTCACTGCCATTAACTAAAAGGCCCAGACATTATGGAGAGCCGGGGATGAAAGAACATGGGCAAAAAAAAATCATAATTGAAAAATTGCCTAATGCTTAAGTGAAAGAAAATGGAGCTGTGAAAAGGCACTGTAATATTCTGTTATCCCCTGTAAATGCAGCCAAACAAGAGATGTGGCGAGGCATTCTTTTTGAAATGGATGTAGTTCAGTTACCTGCATGTCTAAATCTAGTTAAGGCTTCCATTGTCCGGCTCAAACATAACAGGCGGTTTTGATGTAGTGTTAAAGCGTATTATGCCCTACAACCTACATAAAATCAAGCTATGACTCCATTCAATATGTGGAGGGGAATTAAAAAAGCTCACAGCGAGAACAAGGTTAATTTAATATTTATTCTGTTTCCCGGCGGCTGTCGCATCACTTCTCCAACACAGTCGCACAACGTTCCTGCAGCTCAGGGAACATTTGATAGTAAATTTGTCAATAAACCAATTAATCGTCCACAATCTAAGCTACAGTCAATGTAAGAGGCATTGATTTGCTTCGTCATGTTGAATATTTTGCCAAATAGAAAACTACAGAGATGTTCAAACCAAAGCCAAACTGCCCAACAAGCAAGTATAGCTGGAAAAAATCTGTCTTTTAATTAGTCAGTTGATGGTTGAAAATGAATTTGCTGATGGATTGACTCATTTGTCGAGTTCATCTTTGTTTTCCAGATGAAACGGACTGAAGACATTATTGTGAGCCCTGAGAAATTGCAATGGGAATTTGTCACTATTATATCATATATAAAATGAAATCTAAGAAAATAAACATCAGCTGATGAACTGAAAAATCTTTTGTTAAAGTTTAGACAAAAAGATGTTTAGTCATTAAGCTTAAACACAGGCTAAACCTCAAGGTTTTATTGACATTTAGGTTACATATTTAAGTGTTTCTTCTTTATTTCCAGGTCTTCATTTGGTTGTGAGTTTACTGTCAACTGAATTACAAACATCATACTGTTCACAACTTCATATGTAATCTAGTTTTCGAAAAAAAAACATTCACTTGACAATATGAATTAGCTCTGTGTTGCTCTAAGTCATCAAATCTGTACTTTATGGGTCGAAGTTTGAATGAAACTTTTAAATTGACAGCAGACCGTGATCGTAGGTTTATACTTGACAGTCTACAGACCCACAGACAAAGCAGCAGCCTGTATCGGTCAAAGGTGATAATCATGAGGGTCTGCTTCACTTCAACTAGAGGTCAGGAGGTCTGAGTCCGAATCATGACCCCCAGGAAAATCCCCGAAAATCCCCTCGTATCAGACACTTGAAGATCAGACCAATTAAACTAATTTAATGTATATATTTGTTTCCATTTCTCTTTCCTTCTCCGCAGGTAACAGTTAAAATGTTCAAGCGTGGATCTCATGGCTGGCTGGGTAAATCCCTGGGCGCAACTACCACCATCCCGTCCAACACCTTTGTGATCTTCAGGATCAGCGGCGATGAGGCAGACGCCAAAATCCCAGCAGGCACCATCCGCAGCATCAACCTCAGCATATGACGAATATATGTGTGTGTGTGTGTGTGTGTGTGTGCAAATATTCAGATGCAACAAGACAAACCAAACTCTTAATGTAGTTCTCACAGAATGCTGTTTTTACTGAGTGCCTTTTACTATGCAGTGTTTGTATTTTGTAATGTTGTACGAGCAGTTTCAGTCTTAATTTAGTGAGATAAAGGAAAGAAAGGGGGGAATAAAGAAAAAGCCCCATTTGCCAATTTCCCTGATTATCAGATCCTCTCTGGCAACATTATGTTAATGAAGATGCTTTCAGAGAATTAGCCTGATTAACTTTCTCTTGTTGTGGATTTTCTAGGGCTAGCCCACACTTTACAGCGGCCATTAGTTCGTCATTATTTTAACTGATTGTGTCACATCAGTTCAGGATTGAAGTGTTTAATGTGTTAATTGTGGGAGTTTAAAAAAAAAACAACAGGCGGCCTCTGGTACAATGAGGGGCCCGAGCGGGGGTTTGCCTCTTTGGGTTAAATAGGAGGTGATTTACTGCAGAGGTTTGGCACGTGTAACTGTAAGGTGCTTTATTAATATGCTCGGCCACGCTGAGGAGACGATAACGCATTCGAGAGCTCAGAGGCGCGGCCACCAGCACCATTCACAACCGTGTCTGGGTCACTTTCCTTTTACACGGCTGCGCTAACAGCTAGCAATTGTATTTACTGGGCCTGGCAGTGGCCAAAATGAAGTTATTTCCGTCAAGATATCAGTGCCTTTAGCTAATGCAATAGAGGGAGGCTCTCTGCGTTGATGGTATCTCTTTGCATGGCATCTCTCTACCTGAAACATCATTACACTGTACTCAAACTCCTCACTTTTTCAAACGTCTGTTTAGCGTTTTACCTGAGGCACGGATCAGTGGTATTTGTGCGAGAAGCCCTGTGTTGCTTGCTCCAGCAGAAATGAAAATGTTCCAGACTAGTTGTTTTGATACGTCGCTCAGAGCTTGGATTGTTTTTAGGAATTCAACGTCTTTGCGAATTTAAACGTAAAAACTGTTTTTGTATGGCACTTTTCTCAAAGCCTTTAAACAGTTCATTTTTTTTCGTTTACACACATTAATACAGTGGAAATGTTACATTGTCACACGTCACTCAGGCACTTTGCAGTTCCGTATCTTTCCCAAGGACACTCTGGTGGGAATCGAACCACCAACCTTCTGGTTAAGTGGACGACACGCTCCCCTCCCGAGACATGAATTCTAAGGAACAGTTTTTACAACAGTACTTAAACAGTTTGGACGATATCAGGCGATCTGGGACGAGCAGGAAGTTACTGTTTTGCAGGATTTACTCTATTTTTCCTTTTGCAATATATTAATAACGATAACTTTGTTCATTTGAAAAATAAACTTCAAGCACTTTCAGCATCAACTCAAGAAGCACGACTGCTTAACTCACTCTTCAGTTGGTTGATTTGCGCATAGTGGTTTTATTCATTGGTGTGTTTTTTAGCAGTGTGATTTTATATGTACATGAATTTGTACTATCTGGTGTCGTAATAAACAGATTTAACAATTCATTGCTTCTCATAGTAATTACTCTGTCTCTTGTTTTGTTTAGTTTGCTAACAAGATTACGCAAAAACTACCAGACTAATTAGCAAGAAACTTAGTGGAAGGATGTGTTATGGGTCACGGAGGAAACCATTACATTTTCATGCGGCTCTGGATCACTTTTATATGTGAGATTTGTTTTAATTTCCACTGATTCCCAGGGAATAAATCATAGTTTTTATTGAAAGAAATCCGACATATTAAAGGAATGTATATCTGTGAATTTAAGTGACTATTGGGCCTTGGTGGAGGTAAACGCTCGACTTGGTGCCATATAGTTTGAAGAATTTTTTAATTAAGGTGGCCTCTCTCCAGGTTTCTTCCATTTCCAGATCTCAATGGTGTTGACAATCTGTAATATTGAGTCACTTTTCGCCACCGGGGTCACAAGGTTTCTTCCGAGCTTCATTTGGGAGATGGGAGGGCATGCGTGAACAGCTCACTCTGCTCTTTGGAAGCATGCGGTACGTCTCCAGCGCGGTAAAAAAGACTGGAGATTAGGAATGGATGACCGGCCACAGGGACAAAGCCAGCTCTGTTGGGCGGCGTGGTGGGGACGGAGGGGTGAGGGGGCTGCGCTGAGCGGAAATGGACATGGAGATCAGACCAGAACATAGTGTGACAAGGTAACAAGGTAAACTGATCCAGGCAGCGATTCCTCTGGAAAGTGAATCAATGAGGGTTCTGTTAAAATCCTCCCGGATATCGAGTTGTAAGTAAATCTATAGTAAAACACAATCGACTGTAAATATGCAGTGGGTTTCTCTTGTGGTAAACATGTCATGTGTCCTATACTGTAGACTTATGTTCTACCCATCTGAGAGCTGCATGTTTTGGCATAAAGAAAAGACTTGGTACTTGCTGGCCAATACAGTAAGTGAAGAAACACAAGTCTTGACCCTGCAGTAAAGCCAGGTGTCCAGCTCTGACCTCCCGCCATTCGGCACGGTCCTGGGGGCTGTCAGGTCAGGTGACCAGTCCGACATGTCCTTGTAAACCGTAGAGCAGCCTGGACACGAGGGTTGGCCGCTCTCCAATGACATACGCGAAGGAATGAGCCTCCGCCTCGGCCATTCAGCTGGATATCCTGCACCACCACATCGTTGTATTCATGTGGGTCAGTACCAGGGGACATCGGTTTGTTTTCCCTCTGCGAAACTGTTTGCAACACTTCCTTTCACCTGCTTGTCAAAACACAGAAGCTCCTCATCTGAGGTTCTGCTGCTTCAGCTCGACGAGCTCAAAGGTTCTGAGGTCAACGCGCTCTTTTTAACTAATATTTTCTGAGATGCCGGCTTGTTTTGTCAGTAAAGGGCCCTAGAGATGAGATTGTGTTTACTGTAAGTGGGGAAACTGTCAGTGCTCTAATATTCAGCAGCTAACAATCCTGGACGGCACTTTACTTTGCATCTGTTATTTAACTGCTACTCTTGGCTTTAAAATACATCAGATTTACAAAAGTATTTCTCCTGGATAGATGATTCATTTTTACTGCAGCTTAAGACTCAAAGTTTACACACATATTAAAAAGGCATATTTGGGTTGTTTGCGATATCCACCTTTAAATTTAGTAATACTCTAAAGCTTAACCTCTTCAGGCCTGTTGAAGTCACTCAAATGAAAAAATGTGAGTGGAGAAAATAACTTTTCTTGTCATCCTTCAGACAATCTGTTTCCTTTTTCTTTTCCAGGCCAAATTTCACAGTCAGTCATTTTCAAGAATCATCCTCTTTGAGATCATAGGACCTCTTGAAGCCATGAGTAAAACCTGCCAAAATGTGATAAAGAAATAGCTTTCCTTAGACATTCAACTGTTCACATTGAAATATTAAAATAAAATGTTGTTATAACAATTGTTTTCACCCAAAGAACCTGTTTTCTTCAGTCTTAATCTCAATATTTCATGATAATGGTGATCTTCAACACCATGTGATAATTTATTATATTTACTCTGCACGTGCCTCTGGACCACCTCATTGAATCCTGGGCTCTTTATTGTCATGGAAATCCAAGCAGGCTCAGCAGGGCTGTCATAATGTGGGTGTACATGTGCTGCCTGTGACAACTATTAGCAAGGTTAATGCTGTGGATACTAACATCCATCACTTCAGTTTCATTAGCGTTGTCCTTTGACCTGCTCCACATAATGTTGTCAAACGTGTCAGGCGGCAGATTATTGGGAGGTATGATGATCAATAGATAAATAATAGAGGGCTGCTGGCGTGGCTGCAGAATAAACCTCCGCCCGGCGCTCTGCTGCCTGTCACAAATCTGAAAAAAACAAATGGACTAGCCAGAGGCAAGAGCCATCAGTAATAATATAATGTGTGGATGATGATGAATTAGGGCCAGACTTCTAAATGCATCGCCGTTCCACGCACAGAGACACAACTGCACGAATGCATTGATCCCCTGCGTTCACATTAGTTTGCTTAATCTGCATTTGAGTCGATGGGACAACACAGTGTTTCACTTCACTGGATTCACAAAAGTTAATAATGTCCAATAATCAAAAACTGTTTATGAAAGCACCTCCTTTTTGTGTCATTGATTGGGCTCCGTAATGCACTGATCACTCAGACAGGATGCACTTAGGAAACAATGTGTTTTCTATTCAATAACATAGATTTTCCCCTGCATGTGTACTTTCATTTTACTAAGTAATGTTTTATTTTTCTCAGATCTTTGCATTTTGTTGGGTTTAAGTCCTTTTTAAAGCAACGTCTCACTTGCATTTATGGATATCCAGTCTTTATTTACTCACTATGCATATAGCTTTAAGTTTGTGAGTCAAATTTGTAGGTTTTCCTCATTCTTATGTTATTTTCTATAATTTTACATTAGCCAAAATTTCTAGGATGTAATAAGGATGGTTGGAGTGAGTGATCTTCAATTTGAAATGCTATTGTTTCCTTTTGAATTGACCTCAGAGTTATCTTTTGCAATGCTATAATATGTTATGTTATGATATGTTACCAGTTTGCTATGCTATGCAATAATGGTTTATGTTATGAAATGCTATAATGTTACGTTACGTTACGTCTGTTGTCATTTCACTCTCCTAATAAAAAAAAAAAACTCCCACTCCCACCATCCCCATTATAACCTACACATCTTTGCTATAGTTCCCAAACAATGCTGCAGTCAACTTACACAAACGTCCTCGGATTCATACATAAACTATGATATATTACACAACGTGGACAAAGCCGACAGCAGAGTGCGGCTCCGAGCAGCTTGGTTTTGTTTAAGAGAAGGTGTCACTTAAGACCCATGAGATTGTGGACGGCCCTTAAGCGCCTCCACAATAGCTGTGGTGTACATGTTCCTGTGTGCTGAGAGCTGCTGTGAGATCACAGTGTCATGACCTAACTGTCACAGGGCAAAACAAACAGAAAATACAGAATAATGCCATTTTTTATGATGCTTAAAAAGTGATTATAATAACAACAATGGAGGAGAAATGGCCCAAGTTTCATACCATTGTGCGAATATCCATGTGGCTCTATAACATGTTCGGTAAGTTCATCGCCCACCTCCTCTGTTTCCCCTAAACTTAATTGCCGGATAATAGTTGGCTGGAAATTTTATTCTTCAGGGGGATTATGCCAATAACTGTTCATAAAGCAGGTTGAAATGGATACAAGGAGTCAGTTTAAATTCCGCCCGCAGTCACTCGGAGGCACACAGGGAACCTGAGCCTCAAAGATGTGGTGCATTAGTTCTGCTAAGCTAACCGTGAATGCTAATTGCAGGAAGGACAAACTGTAACCCTTGCCCCGTGGCCATGAACCCATTACACTGCACAGAGGGTTTCATAGACACAGGCCGCGTACAAAGAGGCTGCCCTGAAAAGGCTTGCAATCTGATTTCGGTTTAAATGGGGATAACAGGTTATTGTTTTTCAAAGTCCCCTGTGGGATTTGTCCCTTGTTGTATTTTTTTTTTTTTTTTTGTACCTCGTGAAAGAAAAATGCCTGTCGCTCCAAAGCTGACCACAAATCACCGACACAATGCAACAGGTTCTATGTTTTCAAGTGGGATATGTTGCCTGATCCGCAGGACTTACCCACAGGTGGCTGTCTGACATGGATCAGTTGTGTTTAAGTGCTTGTGGTTTCAGCCCTGGAGGGAAATCGACAACCCCGGCACGATATGAGTTGACAACCTGTGCATCAAAGAGTGTCCTTCATCAGTGGGAACCCTTGAGTGTTGTCCCTCAGTTTTACAGCCTTAAACACTTAGAGACTCCGAACAAAACCCTGAGTCCATGAACATGTCACTGATCTGATCTGTTGTCTGGATAAACAAGAGAGTTCACTTTTCTGTGTGTTTTCACCTTTAATCTCTGCAGCCCTGTGCGCCCCCCCCCCCCCCCAGATGCACTGACTGCCCCCATCTTCTTTACACATTCATACATTCATCAGTTTGACAGGAGACATGAAAGCTGCACTCTTTCCCCTCTGAAGCACCAATTTCCACAGTTTACCTTTTGAGGTGAATGTTTACTGTGGCACCTTAATTACCCAATCATAGCACAGACAAATACTTTAAGTTAAGGTCGAAATTACAGCCATGCTGTCAATGTTTGTTGTTATTTGTGTGCTAACATCATTAACTGAAGTACTGAACTCACGATGATGATTACAATTCATCCTCAGAGGGACATGAATGTGGAGAAAATGTTATGGAAATCCATTTGATTGCTGCTAAGACATTACCAGGAAAGATAACCTCATGGTTGAACAATAGGAACAACCCAGGGATCACCAAAGTCAGTAGGACTCATCCTCCAAGGACCATGAATGTCGACCAATTTTCATGGAAAACTGATGTTGGAATAAGAGGAAAAGTCGGGAAATCAACAAAGTCAGAAGGATTCATCCTCTGGGGACAATGAATGTATGTGCAACATATCATGGGAATTAGTTCAAAAGTATTCACAGTGTTTCAATCAAAACCGTATAAGGAAGCCTAGAGTAATAGGAGAAATCATTGGCTCACCAAAGTCATGATGATTCATCCTCTGGGGACGATGAATGTCTGTGCAACATTTCATGGCAGTAATTGCTGACATATTTCAGTCTGCACCAAAGTGGGGGATGGACATTATTTTAGATTATTAATTTTTTTATTTATATTCTGGCCAAACCCTGTAATCCAACTTCAGCATCTTGACACTATTTCAATTCTCACATAACAAATGTAATCTGGTCTCATAGTTCTGCCGGCCGGCCTAATTCTTGACCATCAATGCCATGCGGTTTACTATCAGATGAAAAATCTCCGCCAAAAAAGCCCACAAGCCAAAATAAAACCTCACGCCCCAAATCTCCGACCCTCCTGTCACACCCAGAGACTTTTGATTTACTATATCCCGGCTCCCAGGTGAGAGCCTCCTCCACCAGTCAGCCCCAGTGCCGCCTGCCCGGCCCGTAAAGAGATAGATGACGGTGAGCGTTGAACCTAGCAGTCGCTCACATGGCCTTGAGCTTTAGCGTCTAATTAGGCTCTAATGTAACTACAATGCTCTCAAGGAGATGCTGTTTTGCCCTACACAGCTCTTTAAAAGCCTCACCCCCGGGGCAGGGGCAGCGTGGAGTGAGGTGCTGTGGCAGGCCAAAGCCACATCCAGGAGAAAGGCTCCGGTTTCACTGCTCGAACCGGGACGTCAACGGGTCCAGGATCTGTATTTTGGGCCAAGTCTGATGGCTGCAGGGGCTAATCTCTAAAATAGAAATCGTTAAAAAAAATTATTATCAACAATTTACATCTTCATTAACCTAAATCTACAGAATCTTTTCAATGTAAACATGCACCTGCCACGTTTTTTAGTAAATGAAGCGAATGAGCCGTCCAGTGTCTGGTTTGATTTAATAGGAAATGTAGCTAATTACTGAGCAATGTAGGCCATTGAAATTATTTATTATCTTTGAGCGAATCCATTAGATGCAAGTGTTCTAGTGAATACTGAATCCTTCATGCGTGTTCTTGAGGTTAGACATAAAACAGCTTAAAAAATGTTTTGGTGTGAAATAAGAAGATAAAGACGCTGATCAGTCATAAAGTCACTGAATTGCATGGAATTATCGGATGGCGTCTATAGTCTGTGATGTGGTGAGGAAACAGGAGACAAAGCCAGAACACGGAGTGGTGTCAATATTTTCCTGATGCATCATCATGTGATTTCCTCACTTCTCCGCAGCGCGTGAAGGACGGTATCATCGGCTTGATATAATATTAGAAAGAAACCGGTCTTGAGAGATAAGGTGTCCGGCTGAAGGTCACCCGCGCCCTCTCCAGTGAACACACGAGCCTCCTGTGGTCGGGTTAAATGCACCTGACTGGCTGTCGGGAGCACAATCACCCATTTTAATTGTCATGTAACGGTTTCATGTAGAGCCAAACTGTCTGCAACACTTCAGCGGTTGGAAACCAGAGCCCGGCCACACGACCACATGTGGTTAACTGGGCCTTTGCAGCAGGACCGGGAAAAAAGAAAAGAACCAGGAGAGATCTCTGTGGAGACAGGCTTGGAGGAAGATGCTGATAGACAGGGCAACAGATGCATCTGCTACAATCTTCTAAATCACTAATAAATCCTTTATGGTACTGAACAAAACAACTACATGTGTACCTCTTTGTAAGCTCCAGGTCTGAAAAATACTAATTGCTTCTCTGCTCCTAAATTACCTTTTTCTATAAGCTATCCACCAGAGATGAGAAAACCCCCGCGCTTTTAATGCACATTCAAAGAACTCAATTTTCCAATTTAGCGGAAGCCAAAGATGACAGGAAACAAGGTAATTCTCCATCGCCCCAACAACAACCCCCCTCTAGCCGATTCTACGTCTGTTTCACGAGCAGTAATTGTGTTCCGAAATGAACGCCATTTCATATTAAGCTGCAGCCTCGATCCAACGTCAAAGACAAGACTCATTATCGACAATCATGGGAATTAGTTACATCATTTAAACCAAACCGAACTAATCGTTTCCAGGATACCGCAGAGGCAGATAGAGCCATTAGAAAAAATTGGACCTCTTAAACAGAATAATTGACATCTATATCTTCTCTGCTGCCTTGGCTGAAGGGCTTCAGAAATTGCATTAGTTGCAATTGAAAAATCTGAACTGAGGGGAAAAGACGCCACTTGAGTCTTTTGCAGGGAACTGCTGTGTTCACTGTGGCCATTCATACACAACACTGAACAGTGCATGACAAAAATATACTTTTGAATTACTGGCTCTGAAACTGTACGCCTCTGCCAACAATAATACATGTGTGAGACCACAGTGACCTTCACCTTTGACCACCTGACTCTAATCAGTTAATCCAATAGTCAATGTGAACATTGAGTCTAATTCAAAAGTATATTATTAAAATTAAACATTCACATGGCAAAAAAGGGTTGGTGAAGTCGCAGTGATTTTGACGACCAAATTCTAATCAAGTCAACCTTAAGTCCAAATGTTGTGTGTTCCTGATTCATCAAGTTCACAAGAACATGATGTGACAGTGACCTTGACTTTTGTCACCCAGAATCTAACGAGTTCACCTTTTAGTCGAAGTGAACATTTGTACAGAATTTGACAAAATATTCTCAATGTGTTCTGTGAGGTTTTTGAACAAAAACGTTTTGGGTGATGTCTCGGCAAATTTGGCTTTTGTCAACAAAATATGTTTGGACCCAATTTGTTGAAATGTCATCAAGGTGTTCATGAGATATCACGTTCACAAGAATCTGACGTGGACATGACGAACCAGAAAAGCCCCTTTGGCCAATGGGTGCTGAGAGGTATACAAAAAAAATGCCCGTCCTGCACCCGACAGTCACCAGTGTAACAACTTGGAAAACTTGACTCTATAAATTCACAATTGATGATGGAAAAGTATGGCCCTAACACTAAATATGAATCAAATTAAAAAATATAATTAATTTCTAAATGGATTTCTCAATTATGTTCAAAGCAAACCCACAGTAAAATGAAACTAAAAGAATTGGCAGCACTTTGCTTCAGCCCCATTTAAACGTGGATTCACCATTTAGGGTTCTCAGCGGATAATTCACCATTCAAAGAAATATGAGAAATCCAAAAAAAGAGCCTCTTAATCATTTTTATTTTAGTTTGCCAGACGCAGCCGGTTCATCCAGTTTAGTGGTTTTCTCCATATTTTCCCCCTGGTGATAAAGCAGGATCTGGTTTAGGCTGCAGACCTCAGATGTCTATCAGCACGGGTCACTGTCTGGGGGCAAGTGGAGCCTTCGGCGATACGAGTGGATCATCGCTTTCCCTCAACACGTCGTGAAGAGAAGCTTTTCTGCCCAGACACATTCCTGGGATTTCTCTCAGGTTTTCTTTTTGGCAGTAAGTAAACGTGACAGAGTGCGTTTGGGCTGTTGATCAATGTTTTATTATACAAACAGAGCTTGAATCAGTGTCAAAAAGTTTCAGTGTTATAAATGTAAGAGTCAACAAAAAAGATCACAACATCAGTTTGTCTTGATGACCATGCAAAAGCAGAAAAAGGTGTATTTGAATCAGACAACGATACATGGTCATTGGAACATACATGAAAAAAAATAGAACTATATAACAAGCGCCAGAACAGAAAAGATTTTAACAGACAACAGTTACAAGAAAAGATCAACTGTATGGAACAGAAAGAAATGACAGGAGACATTTTGATAATGGTACACTGGATACCAGCAGATAACCCAAACACACGCAGTGGGAACTGTTGCAAGGTGGACTTAGGTTGACCTGCAAAGAAGAAAAGAAGGGATTCAATCAACATGAGTCATAACTTCAGCAGTTTGTGTTATATTCAATACTATATTTAGGTCTGAGGTTTGATATCCATTCAGTCTAATTTCGCTAATGTGGAGAGAGCTATACTAACCTAACCCTTTAATGATGATGTAGGGCAGATAAACAAAAATACAGAGAAAACCAGCTGGTTTATTCTGTGACTGATGTCAGACAACAGCCTGTATGAAAAGCTGAACTGAAGCCAGAGAGTCTATGAACGCCCTTAACTGCCACAAATGGAAAACATAATGGAACAAAGATCTGGAAATACAGACATTATTGGCACATGGGAGGTCAATGTCATCATTGCTCTTTTTCACAAAAAGATTATTAGCAACTGGTCGGAGAATCTTTCTGAAGTGAAATCATGAAACCAACAAATAAACAGTTGCACCTAAATGTTGTGAATGTTCAAGTTAAATATGTTGTGTGATATACTGCATGGAATCATTAGTGCAGTTCATGTTCAAACACTGATTTACAATTGCCCATTTAAATGGAAGTAGGGTACGAAATACTGAAAACTTCAGTATAAAAAACCCCAAATTCCATATCAGAGTTTCTCAAATATAACAACCCGTTGGTTTCTCTGTTCCGTGTGATAATAAACCTCTGATAATTCGGCTTTAAGCTGCTGGTTGAAAAAAGCTAAGCTATCTGAAGACATCTCTTCTGAATTTGTATTTGCTATCTTGTCATTTTATAGACTGAACAAATGAATCAATGTGACCTTCAACTTAAAGCTGTGATCCTGCTACTTTATTCACTATTATAATGTACTGCATCACTTTGTACAGCAGGTTTCCTTGTGTCTGTTATGACAGCAGAGATACAAAGACTCACAGGAGGATTTTTCAAGTTCTCATCTGTGCATCTTTCAACTGTCGGATATTGAAAAGTGGACGAGCTGAGATAAAGATCGGCATATGCTGCAGGTGGACGTGCTCCCTGTAAATACAGCTGCTCATAGATTCAGTGAGAGGCAAGGTGCCACATTATGCAGGAGTACACACCCGAGGGACGAGGAAGACTCACTTGGGCTTCGTCTCAGCATCTGTGACCTGGCGGATGAAGATGGCATCTTCCGGGTGGCTGATGTCACCCTTTTCTTGCATGTAGGAGGAGGCGATGGCGAGCATGGTGCCGTCGTTGTTGAAGGCAAGGGAGGCGATACTGGTCGGGTACCGGTGGAACTGGCACAGGCGCTTCTTGTTGAACGGGTCCCAGATGTTCACAAAGCCGTCCGAGCCACCTGGTCGAAGGGGAGACTCAAGGTCAAGCTCAAAAGACTTAGAATGTGTTGAGATATGGATCTATGACAGCTTGTTCCACGTGCGACCTTGGCAGCTTAATGCTGAAGGTCACAGGTCAATCTCTGAGCATTGCAAAAAACAAATTACCCCATTACAGAAACAAAATCATTGCTTTTATGAAGTAGCTACTAATGAGCCATTCCTACCTGTGGCAAAGGTGTTGTGAACACTGTGAAAGGAGATTGCATTGACGGGGTAAACGTGCTCAATTCCCTCCTCCTTCAGCCTGTGGCATTTGAAAGCGTATTTCTTCTTCTGAACCTCCTGACTCGGGTCCAGGTACTCCACAGCTACACGTCCCTCGATTGAACTCAAGACGTAGCCCTGCAGCCAAGACACAAAATACCAAGTTAACATTCCACTTCTTCACATTAACACAGGAATCTGTTTCCTAACATGATACTCTGGAGTAAATTACCCGTCAACAGTTCACTGTAAGTTGCATTAGTACCGTGTAAACTACAATCGATGTCTATTGGGATTTGAAGGGTACCTGTTTGTTGGGGAAGGCTCTGATGCTTCGTGTCTGATACTTGAGACTGGACTCTCTTCTTTGCTGTACGTAGCCCATGTTCCTCAGATCCCACACCAGGACTCTTCTTCCAGCTGTGCCGACGATTAGTCTATCTCCGGCCACAGAAAGCGTATACACCTTTCATAAAGATCACATGTATGAGACAAGAGGAAGATGACACAGGCAATAAATACACACACACACACAAACAAAAGGTAGCAGTGAGATGTCACCCTTTTCCCACCAGGTTTCTATTTTTTCTCATTCATGCTGTAGTGTAAAGTGTTCACAATAAACTCTCATATTTATCATCAATATTATCATGATGTATCATCAACATCAGGTTAAATGCAAGTACCTTTTAAAGAAAATATTTTTTTGAAAGACCGTTCAACAAGTTTCTTTGATAAATAAATACAAATCAACAATGAACTAACAAGTGTATGTAAACTAAATCGTTAAATCTTGCCAATCTTGATTAACTGTGCTACAGCAACAAAATTTAAGTGATTCTGACCCGACATAATCATCTTATTAATATCTTTAAAATAGCAATTGCATTCCCCTTGTGCTCTACCTTATCAGGCTGAACAAAGGTGCCAGCGTTGCAGGGCGTCCTCGGGTCCCACAGCCGAACCGATCTGTCCCAGCTACCCGTTACCATGACGTTAACCTCTGGGCAGTACTCCACACAACGGATTGGAGCATCGTGTGCACCAACTATTGTATCTGTTTAAAGAGAATATTGCAGCAGTCAATACAATGAAAAAGGAGTTGTGATACTGCCTGATAGCTTGTATTGCTACTTAACCGGTTTGCAACGTACCTTGGTCTGTGTTCAAATCATGAGTTTTTAACTGTGCATCTAATCCTCCACTCCAGGAATGTGTTGGGTCCTGCAAGTTAATAGGTGATTATTATCTGGATATATCAGAGAAAAGCTTTGACAAGACAACAAGGACCATATATAAACATCTGTGACCTACATAAAAAGCACAGTCCAGAACTGGAGCTGAGTGCTGGTACTTCATCCGCATGATGTTGCCAATGACATCGAAGAGACGGACCGTGCAGTCCCACGAGGACACAAGCAGGAACTGAGCTGTGCTGGGGCTGAACTTGACGGCAGAGATGGTGTCCTCTGGTCCCTGGTTCAGTTTGTACTCATTGGAGCCCGTCATCTGCAAGAAGGGAAAAGATAACCATCAAGACTAATGGACAATATAAAGGGCATAAACTAAACTAAAACACAGTTTAACGCCACAAACTGATGCTTTAAAAACTACGATGGAGTCAAACCGATATGCATCTGTCACTCTCTGTATGTGTATGTTGATTCGATCAAGTATAAAGACTTTATCATTGTTATTATAACATATGTTAAAGGATTCACAATTTTATTAATTATTTGATGGACTTTATACTTAACTTCATTATGATCCACTAATATGTGTTGTTTAGTTCTAAATATCAAACGTAATTACTCTGAAATCTGATATTTAAAAAAAGTATGCTTTAATATTAACAGGCATCTTGTTGTTTAATGACATTTGACGCCAGAGCTACTCACATTGTTGACCAATAACAAACTAACAGGTCCTTATCGATATGACTGGATATGCTTCAATGATCTAAGCTTGTCTTTTCGCTGAACTCCCTGGAAGTAGCCTCTTCCACTGTCTGACGTGAGTATCAATGTGTTTCCTGCTTGTTATTAGCCGTGCCCGCTAGCATTAGCTACGAGTTTAGCTAACACGCCCAACCGGGAGCTAAGCATGCACCATGTGAGCTCCCTAGAGAAACACAATATGTTACTGGAGCTCGATGAAAGGTTAAGTTTGATTCGCGGCGTGTCTCGCGTTTGCTTTTATTCCAAATCACCGCGAACTGCTCCACATCATCCAGCAATTACCCCGAGCCCACGCCTGTTGTTAGCCGTGTTTGCTAACAGTGGAGACAACGCGGGCTACACACGCTGACACGAGGCGTTTTACTTCACTTACCGTGTCGGTTCGGAGCCTTTCAGACGAAAACGATGCTGTGTTAACTGCGCCTGTTTATTCCGCGCTGGTTTACGGTAATATAATCATATAAATAACGTGGAAAAGGGCCGAAGTTGAACAGCTAAGTGTGTCTGCGCTAAGCTAACTCCCCTCCTAGCAAGAGCTGATCCCTGCAGAGAGAGGACGCTGATTGGTTGGAATGAACGTTCGAATTCCCGCCTGCGATGTGATTGGCCGGTCGAGCACCGACTTTACTTCCGGTGTCACAGCGCAGATCACGTGACATAGGACTGCTCTCTCTCTCTCTCTCTCTCTCTCTCTCTCTCTCTCTCTCTCTCTCCATCAGTAACACAGTTGTTTTCTGTTATTTGATCTTTCATCAAAATTAATACAATATAAATATAATAAAAACTATAATTGAATGGCCATAGTAAAGTAAGAGATTGGTAATTTTTAAATGAGGTACACTAATCTAAACACAGCTATTGCTTTCCATGTTAACTCACATGTATGTTGTTGTAAGATAGACTTCTTTCTTTCTTTTCCTGTTTCTGTGGGATTTGAGTTTGCCCCAAAAGGTCTAGTTGAATAAAAATGATTTCCTATATGCCAGAAGGTCATGTAATAATAACATTTTTCTTTTTAAAACCCACAGCTGAAAAGTGCTTCACTCATCTTTTCTATGGAATATTAGATTCTTCTTCTCAGATGCAAAAGAAGAAGAAATTACCAAAATGATTGGATTAATGACAAATTTGCTTTGAAATGCATTCTTTGCTTTTTAAATCCCATGTAACAACCTTAATCTACAGCCTATAGGTTTTAGCGTTATAATTGATTACTAAAGAAAGGATATAGGTCTGTATATGCAGCAGATCAATACTGCAAGAGATCATGTGTTTGTGTGTCTCAATCAAATATTCTTAGATGAAGAAACACAATTCTCAAACGGTCTTTGAAATTGATTGTAATTGAATTACAAAATTCTCAAGTCATCAAATAAAAAAAAACTGACCATCATTATTAAACTTCAACATTATTTAAGTTTTGATTTTTTTTTTTTTTAAATCTTTCGGATACCTGCACGCTGCCTTAGATATTTGAAAAATAGACATTCGACGAATAACACATCACTCCGTACTCACAAAGGTTTGAAAACCAAGATTTTTACAACATGATTTAAACCAACAATCATTTCTTTTCCCTCATGTACATCACTCTTGCACATATTTCTTTTTGGAAGGAAATATTTACTGAGTGTAAGACCATAGAATATACAGAATTTCAATAACAATATCAGAGGAAAAACATACACAAAATAAACAGAGGGTTTTTTGGCTCTTTCATGGCTTTAAAATCACCGGCAAAACATTGCATCCTTAAAAACAATGACATCACCTGCAGCTTTTCTGGTTATTTTGTCAAGGATCACATGATTGTCCTCACTATTACATGACAAAAAGAAAATTATATTTGTTTTTCCTGCAAAAGTGTAACTATAGGTAGTCTAATGTGAAGCCAGAAATATTGCACAATGTTGGAAAATGCCAAAATATTAAATTCCACATGTTTTGTACAAACACTGACACGAATCTCTGTAAAATACATGTGGACAGTAAACCCTGTTTAAAGCAAGTTCTTTTTTTCCTAAGGGAACAGCAACCACTTTAAAAACCGAAATGATTTCACCTATAATAATAACAACAATAATAATTATAATTTTTTTATTGGGGGCTGTAATAGGTATTTTTTGTCTTGCATACACTTCAGCAGGATAAGGGACAAATAATAATAATAATAATAATAATAATAATAATAATAATAATAATAATAATAATAATAATAATAATAATAATAATAATGTGAAGTAACATAGTGTCCGATTAATCTACAAAATCTACAAAATGTTTTAAATTTTTTTCTATGAAGCTCACTCTCGTTTAAAAACATATTTACAGCTGAATGGACGCAGTCAGTGTTAAACAGGCCTCAGCAGTGGCACCGGGTGGGAATAGTACATGTGGTGGGGAAAAGCCAGCAGCGACTGGTTTCCCGGTGAGTTTGCAGAGGGGCCCCCGGTGGAGTCCCCGTGCTCGTGGTACAGAATGGGAACCCGCACAATCCTCTGCGCCGCCGCGTGGCTCAGGTTGGCCGCCTCCAGCTCCGCGGCCAGCTGCCTCTTCCACTTATTCCTCCGGTTCTGGAACCAGATCTTCACCTGGGTCTCCGTCAGGTGCAGGGACGCGGCCAGGCCGGCCCGCTCCGAGCTGCTCAGGTAGCGCTTGATGTCGAAGGTGGACTCCAGCTGGAACACCTGGCTCCGGGAGAACACCGTGCGCGTCTTCTTCTTGCGACACGGCTTGTTGTCGGAGTCCAGCTCGTCCGTCTTCTTCCTCCAGTCGTCCTCCGGGTCCAGCTCTCTCTTGGGCTCCTCCGCGTCGCTCTCGTCCAGCGGGACCTCGTCGTCGGCGCTTTCCTCTTTGACATCCTGCAGGTCACTTCTTTGGATGTCCGGGGAGCGCCTGTCTGGTGCCTGGGATGCCTCCCTCGGGTTTGCCTTCTCAGACACTGAAGGAAGAAACAAACATTTTCTCAGTTTTCAAACATGATCCCACAGTGGCAACCCCATGGATTTAATGAATTGCATATTCAGAAACGTGCTTTTTGTAATATCGATTTTTAATCAAGGATTTCTGGACTTGCCTCCTTATAATTAACAATTATTCTAAGAACAATTCAATGTCCATGAAATAAAATGTGCAAAAAGGCCTTTTTTCATTTAAATCACTCTATTTTTTTCAGAGCAAAAAGCTGCAATTTCCTCACATGCATATTTAAAAAATATTTACCTCCGGTCCTCAGATGAGCCCCAAGCGTGTAAGGATACCACCAGGTGGACGCTCTGTCCAGATACTGCCCCGAGAGTCCGATCCTCTGTGGCGAGGGCAGCTCAAACCGAGGGAAAGATAATTCACCGAGCCGGGAGAAGAAGCTGCCCTCGAACACTCCTCTGGACGAGCCCAGGAAGCTCTTCTGCTTCGCGGGCTTGTCCTCGATGTTCAGCAGGTTCTTGATGGAGAAGGGTGAGTCCTTTGCTGGCTGGCGAGTCTCTTGCGCATCAGAGTCTGCCATCACCGTGTTACTGTCCGATGTGGATCACCATCAAACTAAAGTTACCCGGGGGTAGAAACACCTGACGAAAAGATCTTCTCGGATAAAATGATTTACGAGAAGAAGAGCGAAAGAGAGAGTAGAAGTCACACCAAGCTGCGTGCGTCCACCTCCCGAGGATGATCGGAGCGAGAGCGCAGGGATCAGTGCGTCAAACATGCGCTGGATGGATGGATGGAATGATGGAATCAAAAAAATGCCGACCAAGTTAAAACGCGCTCGGTCTCTGCTATTGGGCAGGTAAAATAGCAAATGGGATTTGAGATGAAACCTCGGGGGGCTGTGACGAGAATAGACTCAGAAGAGAAAGGCCGCGCGCAAGCGTTTTGGCTCCAGGCTCAACAGTGTAGGCGCACACTTATCATCCAATTAGAGGGAAGAGGAAAATGTCTCAGTGTTTTAAGGGAGGTGCAGCACCATCACCGGCCAGTAAATTCAATCAATGGTCCAGGGATCTTCACACTTTAACTTGGCCATGGCACAATTATTACGCAAATTACGCATAGATTTTACGCATCACGAAAGCCTCCAAAATATATAAAAAGACAAATAAAAAATAAGGAAATCCAACTTAATAAGTATTATATTTATATTCAACAGCACAATTTGCTGATTTGAATTCTTCGATACATTTTACAACCTGACATCCATCTGCTTCATTCCCAGCATCCCTCTGTTCCACCTCTGTGCAACGGGAAAGCAATATGCACCGTGCACTTCACCTGCACCGGAGCTCATTGACTTCGGTGTAATTTTATTAGGCAGGAAGTGCTACGGGCGGACATCAAATTGAATGTTTATACCATTGTGATAAAGGCTTTTCAAATCAGCTTTGGCACAAAAGGCTGCAGACGCACAGAGGCAGCAGGTGGTGTAATGCAATGAAACAGCAAGTCTTGTCTCTGTCACAGATTATAACAACACTGGCTGGTGTTTGGCTGCAGCAGATTGTATGTGATCAGATTAGATGATAATTTTGTAGAAAATGAGCAGTGGGCCTCCTCTGTATTGTTTCTGCTTTCAGATTGAGATAACGTGCAATAATATATTAAGAATGCAACATGCAGAGGGTATAAGATTCTCTTTAATCTAAATCTTTCACTGATAAAAACCAGCATCTAACACAGAAGTTACATCTGTCAATGCAGTGATGTAAATGCTCCTATTTAGGATAATTTGAGGTGAAAGTTGCCTCGAAAATATAGAAAATGAACGCAGAGTGAATTCAGCATTTATGATTGAGACTGAACCTGAAGCAGATGCAGGGAGCTAATCACACAAATTGAATTTGCTCAACCTGCAAACATGCAGCCTGTCCTTTCAGCTCGTGGAGCAGCTCTCCAGCTCTAAAGGACAACACTGTGTTTTGTGGAAAGCTACTTGAATCCCTGCATAATTAGAGGTCTCATGGCTGTGTTAAAGATGGGGGCGGAGAAAGAGGCTGCTTGAGCTGCGTTTGCCAGCTCCAAGTGAAAAGCAGGATAGCTGTGTTTTCACCAGATTATGTTCATTAAACCGGGGCTCGTTCCACACACAGAACCAGTCGGAGTGGGTCAGAGGGGAAAACGGAGGACACACTCAATCAGTGATGCTAACACAGGCCCCTGTTTCCACTTCACTGCTTTGTCAGCAAACATGGACCTGATGCTATTAAATATGTTCGAGAATATCTGTCTGTCAAAGCTGTCATTCCCCTGAGAGTGATGAGAAAACACTGAAATCATTTAGAAGTGAAAGTTTACATCTACATCACAATATTTTCACACAATTATATCCTATAACAAAGCCTAATTTACTTGAATACAGGTGTAATCCGATGACATTTAATATTTTATTATTTGTGATCATGACACCACAGTTTAGGGGATTCTCTGCCACGACAGACAAAACAATCAAGATAAATATTTCATCATTATTTAGCACCATCAGGAAGTGAGATGATCAATAAAACATGAGAAGGAGGAAGAATTCTTGTCAAAATAATACTGTAGTAAATTTGTCTTTTGCTTATTGTTTCCTTTTTTTCTCACATTATACGTTTAAATTCTGGGTTTTCAGGAAACCAATAAAACAAAAGCTTTATCAGTTTAATCAGGAAAATTCATATTCTAACAGATGCGATCCTTTCGCGATCATTCGGTTTCTTTTATTAAAGAAAGATGATAAAACAGACACACAAAGAATGGATATTTGTATAGGTTCTTATTCATTTGCTTTCTGAAATCCAAATGTGGCCATTGCTGATCTCTGTTATTACAACATTATGAATCTGACTTTTAACATCCGTGTTAATAAATATCTCATGGTGGTAATTATTACTTGTTTAACAGATACACAGTAAGTAACATGTACATAAGGGGCCGTGTGCAATAGCTGTTAATGATCCTATACATGTGAACACAACTTGCCTGCCTGATGTAAAACAATAGGCCTCATCTTACACAGCTTGGAGGCCAAATGTGATCAATCTCACCTGAAAAATTATCAGTGAGGCAATTACGCTAGACAGACGGGCTCTTTTCATCTGAAGCACCGGTGTAATTAAATTGGGATAAAATATCATTAGAGGTGACAGGCTGTTATGAGACATGATAATTTACTGCCCTGCACTGAGGAGCCACTCAAGCCCAGGGTGCTGTGGTCACTCTGGAGAATGCTTCCATCTAGTGGCAGAACTTGATACTACTCTTCAAACGGGCATCAGTGACACCAGAAACAGAGGATTCACAGCATATTAAAAGATTTATTGATTTTGATAGATCACTGTTAACATTTGATAACTTGTCTCGTTTTCGCAGCGAAGAACTGTACAGGATTAACGAGGCATGAAACTGTTACATTACATATCAGTATCCGGCAAATACAATACTGATGTCTGATTTCAGTCATAGCTATCCTCCTGAAAGCACTGAAACGTTAAAATTAAGATCAAAAATAATATTTTAATTAATTCTCATATTGCAATACAAAGACAGTTATTTGAAATTATTGATGACGCAAGACAAAATTGAGGCAAAGAGGAAAGTGGTAGAGATGTACAATTGAAGAATGCTGTCGTATTTCAAAATGAAGAGGTGACAACAGAAGGCAAACGGAACATAAAACTTTAACCCCAAAGTATGGGAACTATAACTATAACTTAATCAGCAACAGCGGTAGTGGGAACTACTTTACAAGTGTACAAGTTGAAATTGGAAGAAAACTATGAAAGCAGGTCTATAGCATTGCACTGCTCCTGCAATTATCCCACCAAAGTCGTATTTAAAAAAAGATATGGAGTGTAACACAGCAGAGTGCAATCGATCAGGTTCCTGTTGGAAGTGTCTAGTAGTCGTACTCCTTATCGATGAACTTGGCTATACTGGAAAGCTGAACATTCGTTGTGCCCTCATAAATGGTGCCTGCGAAATGAGCACAAAACAAAGTATTAGAATAAAATCCCTGCAGACAAAAAAAAGATATTTTATGTTAGATCCCCCCCTGCCTAGAGATCTACTCTACAGCTTTCCCTATCATGACTAAGGAGGGTTAGGGGTCGGGGTGAGTGGTTTTTTTACGCAGCTCACTCTACCAGAGTTCCAGCTGGAGGACCACGGAGCCAACGTGAAAGTGATGAGAGGAAAAGTGACATGTTGCCCTGGCAGTTTCCTTGGCACCGTGTTTGCATAACGACACTCTGAGAGGGGGAATTCCTACAGGGTCCCATTACAGCCACAGCCTCCTTCTCCGCCTCACCCTGGTCCAATCACAGGCAGCTACACCTGACCCTCCCGCAGCCCTCGTGATTTGTGTTCTTTCCACCTTGTAGCTTTAGTGGCAGTTACACAACTCAACTCTAAAAAAAAAAAACGACTTCACAAACAGTCTGGAAACACATGTCAACAGTCATCTGGAGGTTCATGTTGGTGCAGTTATACTCACCAATTTTACAGTCTCTGTAGTATTTCTCTATGGGATAGTCTTTTGTGAAGCCGACCCCTCCCATCCATTCGATGCACTTCGACGTGGTTTGTGTTGCAAGCTGTGGAAAATAAAATTGATGCGTCATTGACTGAAAATATTAAACATAAGAGAGTTTCCTGGACAGGATAATAACATCTGATACTGTAGAATACATAAAACATGTAACACAGGCTAAATAAGAATAATCAAGGGTCAGCAACACTGATGAGATTAGCTTAAAAACTAACTTGAGGCAAGAGTGTTATAAAAAAGCAAATCTATAGAAACAATTCAGATGTCAGAGGTTTTAAAACATGTCCTCAACATAGTCAAGACCGAGTTCACGCAGGGCCCTGTATTTAATAATATAATTTCTAACATAATTCTTTCTTTTTGGCAGATAGTACAGGTTTGATTCTGGCAATACATCTCAGTTGAAAGAAGCAGGACTGATTGAGCATGCTAATATGAGCTCCAAAGATCAAATGCTGGTCGAAAAGACCATCAAGATCGTGAAAAGTCCTTGACTCAGAAAGCTCACCTCTGCAGTGAAGTATTTAGCCATGCAGGCCTCCTTAATGAAAGGTCTCCCAGCTTCCTTCAGGCGAGCAGCGTTGTACGTCAGCAGCCGCGCGGCTTCGATCTGCGTCGCTACATGCGCAATTTGGTGCTGCATGCCCTGGAATACAAAGAGTTCCACAACACCATGAGCACTCGCTGAACAATGCGCCGGCTGGCAGAGTTTTGTGATCAATCGTACACATGTAAGGTAAAAGAGGGGAAACGTTCACCTGGAAGTCAAAGATGCGTTTTCCGAACTGCTTCCTCTGTCTTGTGTAAGGAATGGTGTTGTCGAAGCAGCCCTGTGCCAGACCAAGCATCTGAGACACATCGAGACAAAGTTAACACGCAACAGGTCTTATCTTGAGTAGAGCACATTGGGCTTGTTTTGAACTAAATCAAATAAAAACAATCTCATGGTCTACCTGACTTGCAATCCCAATCCGGCCCTCATTCAACATGCCGATGGCATACTTGTACCCATGACCGATCTGACCCAAAATGTTCTTCTCTGGCACCTACAATGAAGAGCAGGGAAGTAAGGAAGAGTCCAAATGTGTAATTCTTTCACATTACTCTGGTTTCTGCATAATGTGTTTGCTTGTACCTTGAGATTGTCAAAGTTGAGCGGGCAGGTGGAGGACGCACGCAGGCCGAGCTTGTTCTCCTTTTTGCAGATTTCGAGCCCCTCGGTGTCCCGATCCACGATGAAGCAGGTGATGCCTTTGTATCCCTGTCAATCACGAGAAAACAATAATGATGATATATATATTTATATATCTGTGAGGTATTAACAGCTTCCTAGTCCATAAAAGAAAATTCTAAACCACGTAATTTATTTCAATATGATATGTGCCTGTGATAAATACTAACAATTTAAGCATGATTTTAAACTTGAGCTATAGATCTCTGTGATTCTGTTGTTTGATTGGCTTATTAAATCACTCAAACCGAGCCTTCCCAGGTTGAGAAAACAATGTGAAATGATATTTGGGTTGTGGTCTGGTTCAGTCACACTGGCTGGGCTGTTTACCTGACTTTATACTGCGTGTGCCTGTTATCAGGGTAAATATCAGGATCGGACACAAAGAACAGACTGTTGTTGATTGTGGTTCAGCTTCGGCTACTTTCCTCTCAGGCTTGGTCAGGTTCGGACAGAAAATCATTTTTAAAGCATAAATATCACACAATATTTGACTAACTGATTCCACCATATTTCACTCTTTTCTGACAATTTATAGTCAAATCTGTAGATTGTTTAATAAACAATTTACCATAAATTGGGTCCTTATAAGTAATTACTCTCTATAGCACAGTGTTGTAATTTATGAGCTGCAGTAAACAACGACAGCAAAAACAACAATGGGCAGTAACTCACAGCAGAGAAGTCCACATTGGCCATCACCAGGAATACACCTGCGTGCTCTGCATTACTGATCCACATCTTGGATCCGTTGATGATGTAATAGTCCTTGTGTTTCTCAGCACGCGTCCTCAGAGAAAAGGCGTCACTCCCCGACTCTGCTTCGGAAAGGCAGAAGCTTCCGATCTGTGGGACATGTCGACACAGGTACATGAGGAAGCGCAGGAGAGCTTCCAGGAAATGCAGAATGTGCCGAATCTGTCACGTGATCTGTTACAATTGTTGATGGTCCCCCTTAATTATAAAATAAAAGAAAGAAAGATCGAACTGCTCACCATGTCTGTTGACAGTCGGCTGAGGTACTGCTCTTTCTGAGCTGGGGTGCCCAGCTGGGTGAAGAGGGTGTTGATCAGCGTGTTCTGGATGTCACACAGAACCGCCACAGATGGATCCACCTTCGCCAACTCCTCAATGACCAGAATGGAGGAGAAGAAGGTAGAGCCGGTGCCACCGTACTCTGGGTCGATCTCGATGCCCATGAGCTGCGAAAAAAGTCGACATACAAGTCATTCAACAGATTTAAAGAAAGGCAGTAACTCAAATGTAATGACACCTCGGATAAAACTCAAATTAGTAAATGACATACGCCTTGTTCAAAGAGAGATTTGATCACTTCCTCATCCATGGCAGAGTCTTCATCCATCTTTGACACAAATGGAGCAATGCGCTCTTGTGCATATTTTTTCACTGTCAAGACAAAAAAAGGAGACAGATGTTTAGTGTTCTGAGGACTTTCTGTCTCCAGCCGCAGCAGCAGCAGGACTTGTGTTTCCCCTCCACTCCTCCAGCTCACCTGCCTCCCTCATCATGCTCTCCTCCTCCGAGTAAGTCTGCAGGGGAGGGAAGGAGACCCCCGCGGCCGCCTCGTGTGCAGCCACGTCCGGGGAAGATCTGGTGGACATGCCCCTCCATCCAGCCTGGCATGACCCCCATGGTCGGGGGGTCAGTCTGATGCAAGACTGAAAACAAAGGACATACGCAGATGACACATATGCAAACACACCGACTACACTGTTTAAACAGAGGGGTTTGTAGCATTTAAGGGGCCACAAACAAAATGCATCTTACAGCTAATGCACTCATACTTTTAGCTTCACTTTAAGATGCTAATAAGACTTTGATTAGTGTCTTCAGCCATTGATACACTGCCTTGTTGTTAGCTAAGAACCCAAACCTAGCAAGGTGTCATGGGATGCTAGTGCTAGCGTTAACAGCTGTTTGCTAATAACGTCAATGATAAATAGCTAACACAGTGGGGAAATACTGAATTCAGAGAAGCATCGTAAAGCATGTAAACAGAAATACTGAGTCTCACCTTAGTAAAGATCCTGAGCAACGGAGCGGCCATACTGGGTTACGAAATGTTTACATGCTGCCTCCACGGACCGCAGGACATTTGTAGTTTTGCCATATTGATGCACTATGATGATGAGAACTGTCAAAGAGAGCAAATTCCAACTGCACGGCAAGGTTATTTTAATTGTGATATTCTTGGATGTGAATAAAAATAAATCGGACACATAGAAAGCTACTGATGTGAGAGCTGTTATTATGGGTAGTTTGTTGATGATCTGGTTTCTACCGACGGTATATGAAGGCAACATGAACAACCCCGGAATTGAGGTGAATTTTTTTTTAAACAACAGGTGATCAAATAAATCTGATATAATATTGACCGCACATCCAAAACGTAGTGAGAGTTCATGTTGAATATAATCATTCAAACTTTAAATATATCTAAATATGAATGTAGTAACATTTATTTTAATTTATATAAATAAAGACATAGGGACAGCTCACCTTCAAAGTAAAAGTTCAGGAGGCCGAAGGTTTGATTTGATTAATGGGTAATGAGTGAACCTTACTCCTTGTGCTAGAACATTCCTAATTGATTATTTAAAAACAAAATTAAAGATTGAGGAGGATTTACATATTCGTTTGTTGTACCATTTCACCCTCCAGCCCGGCAGGGGGCGGTAATGTGCGTATAAGCTGGTTGATGAACTGCAATTCAAACTCGAGGAAGAAAAGGAGGAAGTTGACCTGGTAACGACAGCAGCTAATAAACAGAAACACTTCGCCGGTCATTTGTTCCCAGAGCTCAGTTCTCTCCTCCTTCTCTGTTCCGGAATAATATTGATCCTTCGCTGAAAGGTCAGATATGAATATTGCGTCAAACAGTCGGTGCTAGGTAGCGTTAGCATTGCTATTAACGCCTGTTAGCTAACGTATCTAAGGCGGCTGCTAATCACGTTAGCTACTTTTGGTTATCAGGTGTCTGACCACCGACCCCTCTCCTCTGGATCTCTGCAGGCTCCAACACAGAAAGAAATGGACGAGATAAAGACCGAGCCGGTGGATTTTGTGAAGGAATTTCAAGAATACCTGACACAGCAAACCCAGCACGTCAACATGATCTCAGGCTCCGTGTGTGGAGAGAAGGAGTCCCTGGAGCCGTTTCAAGCCGGTGGGAGGGACACACTGTTTGCAAATATATGAAGAAACATAAAGTGATGTATTATTTAAAACGTTAAAGGTCACGGTGGACGTTTTGTTTTTCAGCTGCACCCAGAAGTGAGCAGAATGGCCTGGACCCTCCGTCTGTGGAGGTGAGCCTGGCGATGGAGGATGGGTCCGATGTGCAGATGGACGGCCTGGAGAGGACCTGTGATGGCAAATACAAGTGCAGCTACTGTAGCTATGCCAACAAGGGCATGGCTCGCTTAATAGAGCACATCCGCATCCACACAGGTCAGTGGAAACACCATGCCCATGAATGTACTGTCTATCTGAAACACCACAGGGGATCCAGACAGTCATATACCGGCGATTGGGGGTAAAAATGAGAACGCTAACAATTATATCATGTAATTTTACTCACAGGAAGTGTCCTTAGTCAGAGTTTACAGCACTGTGTATATCTGCCGCAGACTTAGGCATAGACTGGAGCTGCAAAAACTAGTCATATAATACATTTTTCAGTCAACAAAAGAATTGATCGGCAACTAATTTAGCAATCAATTAATCATTTTACTATTTGCTCCATGTAAAAAAGGCAACTGGATCCTGGTCGCTGCCTCTCTCATAAGCGGATCGGATGCTTACTTTGTCATCTATAATAGTAAACATAATATGTTTGACACGTTTACTGTAAGAAGCCATTTAGAATGACAGACCAATTTGTAAACTATGATAAAGTAATAAGTTGTATAGACGGTGATACCACTTAGTTCTCCCTCATGCCTGAGGCAGAGTCTCGTGAACTGCAAAACCTTGTCTGTGACAAGCACACAACCTGTTAAGTCAACATAGCATGAATATCAATTGAGTCTGTTAAAGACTGACCACAGATATTTGGTAAGTTGTTCACCAGCTATCTTGTTACAATTTTGTGTACATTAACTATAAAAGTTATTTGTTTGTCCTATTTACAGCATGTCAGTGTGACTGATGAAATTCTGGAGAATTTATCCTGAAACAACAGTTTCATTTTGATTTACATGTGTTTGTATCATCTAGCTGCTCTTAGTATACTCTATCTACTAATTGTCTCATTGCTGTTTCCTCTTTTACAGTAAAATATTTAATATAAAATTACTGCAATTATTTCCTCTCCTGACTGTCCCCCAGGAGAAAAGCCACACCGCTGCCAGCTGTGCCCATTCGCCTCAGCATATGAGCGCCATTTGGAAGCCCACATGCGTTCGCACACAGGAGAGAAGCCATACAAGTGTGACCTCTGCGCCTTCCGCTGCAGCGACCGCAGCAACCTGTCGCACCACCGTCGCCGCCGCCACAAACTGCTGCCCACAAGGGTCGTTCGCTCCTCCTTCTCCAACAAGAGAATGCTGAGCGCCTTGCAGAAGAGGACGGGCGCGCTTGGCTTCAGCAGGCGACTGCTTATCAATTTCAACCCTCCCTCCATGGTGATGCCAAAGTCGGATTATCTAAACGACTTGTCTCACAAGCTCCACTACCATATGAATGGCAGTGAGTATAAGGACCTTCCCAAGGTAGATGAGAGTGATAGTCACAACAGAGATGCTAATGGTCTGACGTTTAATAACCCTCTGGACCAGCTTTCCACACTTGCTGGCCAGTTGGCCGACCTTCACCCTGAGTCTCAGACTGCAACATCTCCAGACAGGGAGTTTTTAGAAGATGAGAAGCCCATCCTTTTACATCAGGTCTCTATTGACCAGGTTGCAATGTGTTCAAACAGAATGCAGACATCACCTCCCAAAGAAGAAGAATCTCCCACCTCAGGCCGCGGCAGTTGTAGTCCTGTTCCTGGCCTCGGTTTTGAGAACAACATGAACACGCTTCCTGCGAGTGTGAGCAACAGCCAGCCGAGCACACCCCCCCCTGCCCTGAACACACTGGACCAACAGCTCTTTGAAAAATGCCCGCACTGTGATATAGACTTTTCTGACAATATACTCTTCACCATTCACATGGGCTGTCATGGCTACGAACATCCATTCCAGTGCAACATCTGTGGACACATGTGCACAGACAAATATGACTTTGCATGCCACTTTGCCCGTGGCCAACATAAAAAGTGATTTCTTGTGACAAGGAAGCATATAGAGTCAAAGATCCTTGTGTTTTCGATAAATTGTATTAAACGTAGTGACACTGGTTTTATATTTTTGTTTTTGTACAGCTCACTAATTATTTTACACTCACTAACTGCACTATATACTTGGCTTACGACAGTTCTACACAACTTTCAACTAGGAGCTTTTTGACATTATTTGACTGAATTCAACGACAGACACAAAGTAAAAGTTCAGGAGGCCGGAGGTTTTATTTGATCCTTACTCCTTGTGCTAGTTGATGTGAACAATATCTCATTTATTTGATCACCGAATATAAACTACAAGGTTTTGCATTAATTTTCAGAATTATATGAAATTAAATGTGTCCCACACTGTGATTCTTGTAAAGGCGTCATAAGCCAAGGATGGAAACTACTGGGTTATTCTCTAACAATAGGTTTTGAAGCATGTAAAATCATCCAGCACCTAAAATCCAAAAATATAAAAGTAACTTTTAAGTAAGGCTGCCAAATATATGTATTAAAGTAATAAATACAATGGTTTTCTCTGAAATGTGTATCAAAAGCAGCATAGAATGCCGCAGACACACACACACACACAATAATTTGGCCATCTTCTTAATGTGTCTAAAAACAAATTCATTAGCCTGAAATAAAAAAGAAATTAAAAAAAAGAAATAATAATCCTTACAATTTCAATAAGGCCTCACTGTCTTTCAGTGCCTGTCAGTGCTCGGGCCCTCATTAACAAATATTGTATATATGATATTTATTAATAATCTCACTCAAAAATGTTACGACAAGAGATGACTGTCAATTATGTAACATAAGAGGAATAAATAACTGAACATGCCTTTGTGACTTGCCTAATGCCTATTAATGTGGCAAATTGTCAAACAAGTGATGACACTCAACGGTGTTTCATCCTTAAATATTCTGCGTTCAATAGTACTATACATGCTGGCACACTCCATTTGTGTGAACCCTGCAACAAGGTGTTTCTGTGTTATTAGTCATTGTTATTGTTCCCACCACTTTCCCTGAGTTAGAAGCTGATAAATACGTCACTACCAACCAAAATGTTGTCTCAGTGTATGTCAAATAGTAATATGAGGCCATATTTGGAATTAAATGACTTAAATCATCATTTTTCAATGCTCCATATTTATACTCCATACAAGGGAATAAATATCGGTAAAATAATGGTGGAAAATAAAGTCATACATTAGGGTATATGATGGGAAATACATCTAGAACATTCCTAATTGATTATTTAAAAATAAAATGAAAGATTGAGGAGGATTTACGTATTCTTTTCTTGTACCATTTCACACTCCAGCCCGGCAGGGGGCGGTAAAGTCCGTATAAGCTGGTTGACGAACTGCAATTCAAACTCGAGGAAGAAAAGGAGGAAGTGGACCTGGTGACTACTGCAGCTAATAAACAGAAACTCTTCGCCGGTCATTTGTTCCCAGAGCTCAGTTCTCTCATCCTTCGCTGAAAGGTCAGATATGAATATGGCGTCAAACAGTCGGTGCTAGGTAGCGTTAGCATTGTTATTAATGCCTGTTGGCTAACGTATCTAAGTTGGCTGCTAATTACGTTAGCTACTTTTGGTTATCGGGTGTCACAAGTGAAAACCAAAGTTATCAGGCGTCTGACCACCGACCCTTCTCCTCTGGATCTCTGCAGGCTCCAGCACAGAGGAAGAAATGGACGAGATAAAGACCGAGCCTGTGGATTTTGTGCAGGACTTTCAAGAATACCTGACTCAGCAAACCCAGAACGTCAACATGATCTCAGGCTCCGTGTGTGAAGACAAGGAGTCGCTGAAAGGTCAGATATGAATATGGCGTCAAACAGTCGGTGCTAGGTAGCGTTAGCATTGTTATTAACGCCTGTTAGCTAACGTATCTAAGGTGGCTGCTTATTACGTTAGCTACTTTTGGTTATCGGGTGTCACAAGTGAAACCAAAGTTGTCACGCGTCTGACCACCGACCCCTCTCCTCTGGATCTCTGCAGGCTCCAGCACAAAGGAAGAAATGGACGAGATAAAGACAGAGCCTGTGGGTTTTGTGCAGGACTTTCAAGAATACCTGACACAACAAACCCAGAACGTCAACATGATCTCAGGCTCCGTGTCTGGAGAGAAGGAGTCCCTGGAGCCGTTTCAAGCCGGTGGGAGGGACACACAGTTTGCAAATATATGAAGAAACATAAAGTGATGTATTATTTAAAACGTTAAAGGTGACGATGGGTTCTTTGTTTTCCAGCTGCACCCAGAAGTGAGCAGAATGGCCTGGACCCTCCGTCTGTGGAGGTGACCCTGGCGATGGAGGATGGGTCCGATGTGCAGATGGACGGCCTGGAGAGGACCTGTGATGGCAAATACAAGTCTATGGGTTTAAGTCATACAACGAATAACGTAGACTATTTGTTGAAGGTGCGATTTAGTAGATTGCCGTTGGAAGAAAAATTAGAAATCAAACGTTTGGGGCCACACAGACCACAAGACTTGGTCCTTCTGCAGCCTAGTGGGAAAATGACTCGAACTTTCAAGAGGGAGTGGTTTGAAAGAAAGACATGGCTAACTGCTAGCACAACAAAACGAGCACTGTTCTGTTTCCCATGCCTTCTTTTTGGAGATGCTAGTTTTATAGACTCAGTTTGGGCAACGGATGGATACAAAGACCTGAAGCATCTGACAGAAAGAACAGCGAAACACGAAAGCAGTAAAAGCCATATCAACTGCGCCATAAAATTGGGACTATTGGGATCGGTCAACAGAGTGGCACAGCAAGATAGTCTTTATCAGCAGAACATTTTAGAGCACAAACAGACGGAGGAGAATCGTTATGTACTGGGGAGGCTGATATCGTGCCTAAAGCTCTGTGGGAAGTGCGAACTGGGTCTGGTCTGTCACGACGAGTCAGCCGACTCAGTAAACCCAGGCATGTTTAGGTGCATTTTTGAGATGATGTGCGAGGGCGACACCAGGCTGAAAAGACACTACGATTCGGAGCCTATGTTCAAGGGGACATCTAGCACCATTCAGAACGAACTCCTGGATTGCATGTATGAGGTCTACAGGTGTGAGTTGGCCAAACAATTGCTGAACACCCGGTTTGTAGCTGTGCAGGTGGATGAGATCACTGATAACGCATGCAAATCCCAAATGGTCATAGTCTTGAGATACATGGTGGACAACAGTGTCACAGAGCGGTTTCTTGAGTTCATTGAAGTGAAGAATAAAACTGCCACTGGCCTTTCTACTGCTATCAAACATGCCCTTGAGCCAATGAGACTGACTGAAAAACTCGTAGCCCAAACCTATGATGGTACAGCGGTTATTCGTGGCAGTGCAGGCGGCGTGCAAAAACTTATGAAGCAAAGCTACCTAAAAGCAATATTTGTGCATTGCTACGCACACCAGCTAAACCTAACTCTGCAGCAAGCATGTGCATCCAGAATCAGTGAGCTGAAGGTGTTCTTTGCTGATCTGGCTGGTTTTGCCACCTTCTTCTCCACCTCACCGAATAGAACGGCTGCTCTGGCGCAGACATCAGACAAGCGGATCCCGCGGCCACCCGGCACACGATTGAATTTTGAAAGCAAGACCGTGAATGTGGTATGGGAAAGACAGGAAGATATACTGGAGTGTCTGGATAACATTCGCACTCATCCAGGATGGGACAAGGAGTCCATCAGCGAGGCATACGGCCTCTCCATGCACCTGCGGGACCGCACGTTTCTCCAATTGCTGGAGTTCTTTGCCAAAGTTATGCCAGAAGTGGATGTTTTGGATTGCATACTACAGCAAAGACAGATCGACGCATCTGAGGTGACTCGTGCAGTGGAGAATTTCAAAGTGCAAGTGAAAGAAATCAGAGATAGAGCAGATGAGATTGGTAACCAAGACAGTAAGGAGCCGGGCACAGCAAAGCGCAGGCAAACAAATACGCCTGCCGTGATGAAGGAGGCCTGTGATACCATGATTGCGCAAGTGGAGGACCGGTTCTCCAATATTGACCATCTTTTGGCTGCACAGCTGGTGGACTGCTCACTGTTCCCAAAGTTTGTGAAGTCATTCCCGGAGGCCCAACTCGCCTGTGCTATCAAGCTCTGGCCCAGAGCTCTCATGAACGAGGGGAAGCTGCAACATGAGCTTGCTCTTCTATACGGACAACCTGCGCTGCACACAGGAAAATCAGCACTGTTGCTGTTCCAGGCCATTCGGGAAAGCCACCTACAAGATGTCCTGTCTGAAACCTGCACTCTGCTCAGGATCATCATCACAACCCCCATGACGTCTGCGGAGCCTGAGAGGAACCTGTCAACGTTGAAAAGGATTAAGACGTTCACAAGAAACACGATGGGACATAAGAGACTGAATGCCCTCTCCATGCTTTCTATTGAAAACGAGTATGTTCATGGACTGGTGGATTTTAACAGCAAAGTCATCGTGAGGTTTGCTCAAGCAAAGAACCGCCGCGCCAACTTCCTTTTTAAGTGATCGGCATTGGTGAGTCAAACCCTTTTTTTTTTCTTTGGAGCTGAAGAACATTGTCTTTTTTACAAAGTTTTGTTTAATAAATTATGTTAATAAGTTATTTGAGCTAAGTTATTTGAGCTATGTGTCTGTCTAATGTTTTTACTTTGTTGCAATCATTTTACTTTAATGCTGTATTATAGGCAACATCTTTGTGTAGCGCTGAGTCCTAAAACATGTGAAATGTATTTGAAATAGAATTTCTGCTCCCTGCTGGCACTCAAAATGAAGCCCATATTATATCTTACTGGTCTATAAAGGCCTACTGCTTATAATAATCAGCTACCTCTATTTTTGTGACGGTGACATGACGTCATACAAAATTGCCCCACCAGAAATTTCAGGCTAAAATCGCCACTGGGATCGCTTAATAGAGCACAACCGCATCCACACAGGTCAGTGGCTACACCATGCCCAAGAATCTGCTGTTTATCTGAAACACTGCAGGTGATCCAGACAGGCGTATACTGGTGATGGGGGGTAAAAATTACAATTATAAAATGTAATTTTACTCAGAGGAAGTGTCCTTAGTCAGAGTTTACAGCACTGTGTGTATCAGCTGCAGATTTAGGCAAAGACTGGAGCTGCAAAAATTAATTGTTATTGACTAATTGTTCCATGAAAAAAACATCTATCATATGCACAACTGGATCCTGGTCGCTGCCTCTCACATAAGAGGATCTGATGCTTACTTTGTCATCTATAATAGTAAACATAATATGTTTGACACGTTTACTGTAAGAAGCCGTTTAGAATGACAGACCAATTTGTAAACTTTGATAAAGTAATACGTTGTGTAGACGGTGATACCACTTAGTTCTCCCTCATGCCTGAGGCAGAGTCTTGTGAACTGCAAGACCTTGTCTGTGACAAAAGCACACAACCTGTTGTTAAGTCAACATAGCTTAAATAACAATTGAGTCTGTTAGAGACTGACCACAGGTATCCTGTTGCAATTTTGTGTACATTAACTTAAAAGTTATTTGTTTGTCCTATTTACAGCATATCAGTGTGACCGATGAAATTCTGGAGAATTTGTCCTGAAAACAGCAGTTTCATTTTGATTTACATGTGTTTGTATCCTCTAGCTGCTCTTAGTATAATCTACTAATTGTCTCATTGCTGTTTCCTCTTTTACAGTAAAATATTTAATATAACTTTTCCTTTTTCCTCTCCTGACTGTCCTCCAGGAGAAAAGCCACACCGCTGCCAGCTGTGCCCATTCGCCTCAGCATATGAGCGCCATTTGGAAGCCCACATGTGTTCGCACACAGGAGAGAAGCCGTACAATCACCTCCTAAAGAAGAAGAATCTCCCACCTCAGGCCGCGGCAGTTGTAGTCCTGTTCCTGGCCTCGGTTTTGAGAACAACATGAACACGCTTCCTGCGAGTGTGAGCAACAGCCAGCCGAGCACACCCCCTCCTGCCCTGAACACACTGGACCAACAGCTCTTTCAAAAATGTCCGTACTGTGATATAGACTTTTCTGACAATATCCTCTACACCTGGACATGGGCTGTCATGGCTACGAACATCCATTCCAGTGCAACATCTGTGGACACATGTGCACAGACAAATATGACTGCATGCCACTTTGCCCGTGGCCAACATAAAAAGTGATTCCTTGTGACAGAGAAGCATATCGAGTCAAAGATCCTTGTGTTTTTGGTAAATTGTATTTAACACAGTGAAACTGGCTTTATATTTTTGAATTTGGACCTTTTTTGACATTATTTGGACTCAATTTAATGACAGACACGTATTACATAATAGTAGTTTGCACTGTTAGGAAACTGACCTCTGTCTTGTTTCAGTGTGATTTTGCAGGGAGTCACCAGGGCTTCACAGTAAATCACAAATACACAGACAACTCCATTTTAACAAACAAAATTATCAACAGTATTTAAAAATTAACACACGTATTCTCTGCAGGGCTGATAACCTGGCATGTGTTTATCTAAAGTTTCTGTCTCAAGACTTTAACTCGTTCGGTTTGTAAAATCTTACTTCGACCGAAAATGGGAATCATCAGTGGGATGTTTATCCCTTTGGATTTTAAGTATATGATGCGTGTCCTGACAAACAAGATAAGAATGTTATATCATCAAGATTTCATATCCTGTTTGCAGACGATTTTTTATGTCATAATACATTTTTGAAGGGATACATACATTTATTCAGATTCTTTTTCACTTAGTTCCCCGAATGTTCCACAAACCAAAGAAGAAGTGACAAGTAAAAGTACATTTTATTTAAATATATATTCTATTACATATCCACACATCCACTTGTGACTTGACACAATCAAATCTAGTTTTGTGAAAAGGTCATCTGTGATCATACATTATTTTTAACAAGATTTCCTTTTTCTCACGGTCGAAAACATCCACTGCACTTTTCACCACGCGCTCCACATCCTCCTCCTGAGAGAAAGACGGGTCCTGCAGCAGCTGCTCTCGCAACCTGCGAAGAAATGTCGCCTTGGATTCATTCAGCTGGGAGGCCAAAGATCTCATTTGTTCAGAGGACACTCGATTTTCTGAAATGAAGGTGACAAAATTACCATTATGAAGTGATGCAAATGACAGAGTAAAATATCGATGAACCTCCTGTCTGACCTCTGGCAGTCCTCATGGCTTCGGAGATGAGGCGTCGACAGGCCTGGTCAGCTTGGTGAACCACACTTGTGGCACATTTCAGACGATCGGCTTCCTGCACAGCACGAGAACAAAGCAGCTCAATTCTCCGCTTCTGCAGTCGCACATTTAAAACCCACTATTGACAGGTTTAGGAGAGCTGTGGTGGGTGAGGAGGGGGTCAACACACCTTTTGTTCAGTGTTGTCCTCCAACGGGCTCAGCGGGTTTCTCAGTGCAGAGGAGATCAACTCTGTCACCCTCTGGCTGAGGACAGGCCACACGGGAGGGGAGAAGCAGACCGAGGCAAACAATTAATACTTGAACAATACACTTTGGTAAAACAATTATTTACTCTACTGTCTTACATGTCAAGTTTAGACAAATTATCTGTGGTGTGGAGTGAAATGCTTTGCGTCTCCCACGAGTTCTTCTGTGGATTCGGGGGCTCCAGACGCTTTCCCATCTCCAGAATCACCTCGGTGGGAACGGGCTCAGGCCGGCGCTGGTTTCTGCTGATGCAGGACTCCACATCACAGTGAAGATAAACCTGGCAGAACCCCAGTGAATCTGCAAAGACAGTTGGTGCAAGAGGATGGTTTATGAATAAAATACAATATTTATAAATGGACAAAAACATGCATAGAAAATATGTATCGTTAGTGGCTTGTGTTGAATGCAGAAAACAGTGCTTACACTTTCTTGCAAGCTGGAACACTTCGTATCTCATGCTCTGATAGTAGAAGTTATCATCCAGCAGAAAGAGAAGTGGTGCCCGGTCGGCCTGAGAGGGGACCACAGGTCCTTCAGGCCGCAGCAGCACACGGACGCATCGTTCCCAGGCAGCAGCTTTGATCTGTCGGCCGCTCGGCAGCTCTGCCGACACGTCAGGCGTCTTCAAGAAGAGCTCGATGCACTGCAGCACTGCCTGTCTGTGTGACTTCCATTCAGTGTGCTGGAACAGATAAAAAAATATACACTTGCCAATCAATAGAACTTTGTACTAAGGCTGAAATAATATCAAGATAAAAAATTTCATATTTTTTATTGTAAGAGTGAAGGTTGTGTTTTTAAACTCTTATTTATAACAAACACTTCATTTTTACAAATCTGAGGTCGATCCATTATGTGTTGTATCCCCTCACTGTGCACAACACATGAGCTATATATCGATATATATATATTGAACCTATTTTATATTCCTATTGATGAAAATGATGTGGCGATGAATATTGATGTTTTGAATGGCCCAGCTCTACTTTAAATGCAATGTCAGGGGTATGAAGCTGACTTTACACTGTTAAATGTAGTATGAATATTTACTAAAACACAAAATCTAAGGACTTGCAATAAGAGAGAGAGATAGATGTAACCTTATCAACTATTTGGTTTATGAATTGCTTAATAATAATAACAACAACAACAGTTACCAGAGCCCAAACTGACCTTATTCAAATACTTAGATGTGACCTACCACCAGTCTAAGCCAATTTAAGGTGTTAACTTTATGTATAATATTAAAAATGATAGTAACAAGTGAAAAATTGCAGCTAGTGAAATATTGGTATTTTCCATTTTTTCCCCAACATATATATAAAAAAAAAAATCAAACTCAATCTTCACCATCGCTCCGTCCTCCTCCTCCTCTTCCACCCTGGGGTGAAAGGCCTTCCCGGGGATCAGGTCATCATAGGGCAGCACGGTGGCTCTCCATCCGAGCTGAGCAGCGGTGCTGAGGAGCGTGAGGCCCAGGGAGGACTTCCCCGCGGCGGGCAGCCCGCACAGGACACACAGGCAGCCCGGAGCCCGACCTCCATCCTCCACTGCTGCCATGTGTTACAACAGAGAAACACTTTATAACTCACCTTCTCTCCATTGTGTCGCTTCCTCCTGCAGCCATGGCTGGTCACAGCTGACAGGTGGCTTCCGCTGATGTCATATGAGGAACACATATGGTTTCCGGTTTGATCCTTTCAGAATAAAAGTACACAACGGGGAGCATGCACATAAAATGAAATGAGACTATTTTAATGGAGCAGTGTGTTAGATTCAGGTGAAAGGGATCTGAAAATAAAATAATCCCATTGGTGGTTTCACTTATATTTACTGAATCCTGTAGAACAATATTTCTTCAGTATTGAAACTAATTCTTTAAGAGTTGTCAGTGAATCCAGTCAGGCATTGCAAAAACAAACTCTTGTAAGTTAATCCGGCATCCTTATATTTGTCAAAATGTGAAGAAATTCAGGAAAACTGAAATCTGTGGCTTATACTCAATCTGTTATACCTTTTGAATCTGCTTGGCCAATTGTAGAATCACTATCTGATGAGAAATGCACTTTTACTTTGTCTTCCGGCTACAGATGATCTGTGTCCAAGAGTATGCTTAAAGTAATTTATTCTTTATTATTATGATTCCTTGAATAAATTAGTCACATAATGATATACTGTCCTTCAACTTTGTGCCTCTTATTTATCATCATTACTATTACGTATTGCAATCTAGAGGCTATGTTGACAGTAAAACTACAGAAAATGTATTACATTTCCAAGAAACTCTCACAATAAAAAACAAAAGCTTTAAACAAACTGCCTTATACATTTTTTTTATTACAATTAACATCCATGAAATCAAAATATTTAAAATACTTAATAGATAATTGAGTCACAAAATATTCACTTATTACATTTTAAATGCACATATTTGCAATAACTGATGTAAAGGAATCAAATAAAACACACTCATACCAATCAAAATTTGCACATCTTACCGCCTCCACCACCGCGTGACTACAGGCGACACTATAAAAGTGCTTTTGTCACAGCAATTTAAAATGGTCCCTTCATATAGTATTAAGCGGTTGTACACTCAATACATTATCAATACAATAGAATATTATGTATCAATTCGGCAGCTGCTTGGGTGGGATTGGTCTGGGCACTCCGGGGCCCTGCCTATGAGCTGCTGGTTGTGCAGGGGCAGCGCTCGTTTCTGAATTCCAGTAATCCACTTCTCCATACCTGAAACTGAATACAGAAATTCAGGTAAAACTGTTACAGGTTTGCTTTTTACACAAAAGATTATGCATGAATACGGATTGAGTGAAAAAGACATTTAAAATCAGTTCATACCCAGAAATCGGAGCTGATGTAACCGATGGATTTCCAGGCTAGAATTAGAAGAAAGAAATTAGCAGTGTGTTGTTATTATTGATTTCCCTCTTTTATGTTGCGCCGTCTTCCCTCCAGTGATGGTTGAGAATCTTTTTTTTTACCTCAGTAGGAGGAGTAGGTGCTGGGGGCTTGGTTGCGGCACGAGTTTGAACATTTGTGTTTTGCTGTCCATTTGCATTTCCACTTGGAGGATTACGTGGCCTATAAAACAATCAAAAAAAAGGGACAGCAAAGAACCAATTACTTTTTTCCATCAACATTAAATTATAAAACACTGCATCTGCGCTATTGAAATATCGAAAAATTTTGCTTTGTTTACTTGCGGCGTCTTTTCAAGCAGACATCCAGGGAATCTCTCTTGAAGAAGTAGAGCAGGGCCAGAACCAGGAGAACCACGAGAGGAACCACCAGCAGGAAGAAGATCAACAGGCCGTCCCTGAGGGAGTGGTCTGATGTGGATGCGGTCGCATGCGAAGAGAGTAGAGTGTCAACAAAAGTGTCAACATGTTTTCATAGCAAAGTCCAGAAAATTACAGCAATAATTCTTTGCAGTGACCATTCAGAGGTATATACCACTAATTGTGGAATAACAACCAAATTACATGGCTCCTCCTGGCTAGTTTCTGTTCCATTAGTATTATTAAACTCATCTAAGTCCAAAACACATAGGGGGTTGCTTCAAAGACAGATATAATTGGGAAGCACTGCTGCTGCTGCTGATTAATACATGAGCAATATGAAGCCCTGATGTAGAATTACAATAAGCCACACAATCAAAAAAACAAGATTTGATGAATTCATAGAATCCTTTCAAACCCACCTATCTGAGCGGGACCACTGTCTACGCTGCCGCCTCGTCCTGACTTGTCACAGTATGGCGGCGCCCACCCGTTGTCACAGTGACAGTGTCCTTGGTCGTTACAGGGCTAAAGGAAGCATCACAACAGAGTAATCATACAGTTTAGCGGCTGGCGATCGAGTAAACAAAGTACAGTAAATGCAGATTTACCCCTCGGCCGTTGCAGGTGGTCTGAGCGTCACAGTTCAAGTTGGGCGACAGAGCAGAGGCGTTCACACACTTGAAGTCCACGCAGGTCTGAAAGAGAAGACGTATAACTCAGAAATAAGATGAGTTATTATGCGTCATCTTTTCCACTTTCACAAAGGTAGATTAAGTGGAATCTCATAACTTCCCGGTTAGAGTCGGCTTACCTTTCCCTTTGCACAAGGGCTGCCGGGGTTAACGTAGGCAGGGTCTAACACATCTGTGCCGAGGTTGAAATCTGCATTCACACAAGTTTCGCCGTCAATATCTTGGATGCTGACATGGGCGCCAGGAGGGAGGGAGTTTACGTTCACGTTAGTGCACTGAACTTTTCCACACATGGCGTTTCTGTAGAAAGAAATATGCCACTACTGTTAATGGGCTAAAGCTGACGAAAAAATGTATTCGTTAACTGACAATTTGAGTTACATCATATCACTAAATTAAAAATTACAATCCCATGTACTTTCTTACATTCCGTGTTGATGTGACAATAAATTATTAGAGATCCATTATTTATATTCATAAAAAGCTGAGTACTTACTCTACAGTACATTTGATGTAATTTCCGTTGCTGAGGGGGCCACAGTTTCCAAATTTGGTTCCTTCAGTATTTGCATGTCTAAAACAAGTATCTGCCGCCTTTGTAGCTGCATCTGCAGCAGAGAGAAATAAAAACCAAGATATAAAATATTAATGACAAGAGAAGTGGATTAGTGACTTGGTGACCACTGTGTGATGCATTCCTGACTGGATAACACATGTAAGGGATTGTTTAATGTACCTGGTGCAAAGAGATGTTGGCACTGGAAATCATACGTCTGGCATCTGCCCTCGTAGCAGTATGCAGCATTGTTTTGGCAAGGCAGGCCGTCCATCATGTAGAAGTCATCGGGACAGGACCCACTGTCGCCTCTACAGTATTCAGGAAGGTCACAGGTGTTGACAGACTTCCTGCACGGTGTTCCAGCAACTTGGATCTGCAACAAAAATCCGTGCAAACAATGTTTTCCCAAATGCTGTCTACAGCTTCTAATTCACTGTAGTCGTCAGCTAGATAACTTCGTCCAGCACAATGCTGACCTGACAGTTGTGACAGCAGTCTCCCTCAGCGCAGACGGCTCCGCCTGTCAATTGGCAAGTGGCAGCATCACAGCATGTATTCTTGCAGTCCTGCACGAAATGGAAACAGAGCAAAACTATGTTAACCCCTACACTAAAAAGACAGAAAAAGCACATGACTTTAAAAAGGCCCCAAAATTTTTAGAGTCTAAGATCCTTGAGGTTGTAACATGCCCATGTCTGCGTTACACCAAAAGGTTTCTAAAGTCTAAATACCTTCTCTACAGCTCATTACAACTACAATAACTGCATTGTGCATCAGTGATTCTTGTATACATTCATATTTGTTGTTTGTTGGATCAAAAGTCGGCAGAAAAAAAAAGCTGTCCCTTACATTATATGAAAATGTGATGTATTAGAAAAACATTCAAAACGCATGAGCGTACAAAGTGCCGAGTTGAGTGTGTGAGTTTATCTGGAGGACAGTACCCTACCTCCGGTTTTCCACAGTCACACTGTTCTCCTTTGTCAATCCGGCCGTTGCCACATTCAGCAGTACCGATCACATCTGATGACGAGGGCTGGTTTCTCAGACACACGCCTCCTCCCCTGATGACCAGCCTCTCAAAGTCTTGTTCGCTGCAGCTGCTGAAGCTGGTGCCACCGCTACAGGGTAACGGGAACAGACATGGATGGAAATGTCCATTTGGAAAGGCACAGAATATGCATTGTACTGTATGTCCATACTGTTTTAACTCTTTCAATTTTCTGTCAACTATATATTTTGGGAAGATATTTTACTTGGCACCAGCACTCATAATGCAGCTTTTTCCATTGCATTTGCAGCTGTCGTCGTGATTCATGCCCATGTTGTGTCCCATCTCGTGCGCCACAATAGTGGAGAACATAGGCAGACCGTTGCCGTTGTACTGTGAAAACATACCCACATATATTCAGTGCCAATATCCTCCTTAGTTTATATATCTAAATATATGATCCAGACATGGAAATTAAAGTTATTTTTTGCTTTATTTATTTAATTTAAATGTGATTCACACCTTTTGCATGACAACTGGATACAAGCTATACCAATAAAACAAGTTTTATTTGATGGTAAGAAAATGAAAAGATCTTTCTTTTCGATTATTAAAATGAGTTTTGTACATAGGTGTTCTTGTTTTAAGTTTACCAGGAAGTCATTTCTCCTCCCAGCGTGACCTCAATCGTGAACAATAAACACTGTTATTCCAAGACAAGAGAATTTATAGAATCTAATGAGACAAAATAAAATGCCTCGTCATGGAGCTGAGTCAGACTGTGTTCAGGTCTTACCGGTTTGATCCTTCTGTTATTCACAGCCTCTGAAAATGAGCCACACTAATAGAACTCCCCATGAATAATGCAGTAGGTATCAGTTTCTACACAAAAGCTCATGATGTCAAAGCACCACGGTGTCCGCTGGTGTTAGAAGTTTAAAAAAGGTCACACTAACCACGTTGATTCCTCCGGAGGTCGCTACGGAGCAGACGGTGCCCACGAAGGCCATGCCTAACACGCCGCCGTATGGTCCGCGACCACTGAGAAACGAGATAGAGAGATGAGCAAAGTAGCTTGTGTCAAAAGTAGTCATTGGATGGCGTCATGTTGTTTAAAAACAGAAGAAGACAAAGAACAGGCAGTACTCACATGAGGAGTTGACCAATGTCATGCTTGATCTTTGGTATCAGAGTATCCTTCCTCCACTTAACAAAACGGCCCAGCACGTCCCCTGCAGTGCCCTCCTCCACACTAAAAGGATTACTGTCCTTAAAGATCTCCAGGCCCACGAGCACAACACGGATGTTCAGGGGTTTGTAATACTGGAGCGGAACAGAAAATGAAAGCAGGCGATTTTAGAGAGATTCTCTCAAAATTTGGTGTGGTTGTTCTTCCAACTTTGAATCTCACCCCGTCCAGTAGATTCGCAATTTCCACCGCCTCGTCTCGAACCGCCGTCTCATTCTTTTTTTTGAAATTATACTGTAAAAAAAGTGAACACACCAATTAAAGATAATTTCAAAACAGACATAATAGACGAGTTGATCTCTTAGGCAATAAAATCCACCTCATAGGAAAACAACTGCAACATTTGCTGGGTAAGGACACATTGCTTCACATTGACAAACAGTTAAACACACACCCACCCTGAGGTTATCGACAACCAGCACCAACTCCACGTAACTGGTTTGTGGTAAAGCGCGCTTCCTCTGTGAAAACAATAGACAGTAAACAAATGAGCCTCAGCCCCATCCACTTTAAAACCTGTTCAAACTGTAAATATAATTTGACTATGTGAGCATCCCAACCCGCAGCAGAGATGTCAGCGATTGACCAGGGTCAAAGGCCTCGTGGCTTTGCCTGGACGCCGCCTCGTGGACAACCCCGCAGATTTCGGGCTCCGAATTCACGTCCCTCAGCAGGTAGAGGACGTGCTCATTGGTCGCAGACTGGGACAAAGGCTCCAACCCGTAGGTCTCGTTTCCAAAGATGATCACGCCCCTGCAGAAAAGGCATGAAGAGCGGAGACACCTTTAAAATGTGTGAAGCCTAGGGTGTGTTGCTGTGATCCCTTGACTACAAGCTAAATGTACTCAGTGAGTCACAGGAGGAACCATATCGCCTCGGTTAGGTTTGACTGAGAAGTTAATTAATGAAAAAATTGCTTAGACGTATCATACAAAATTGATCCGCCTCAGATTTGTGAGATGTTTTGCATCCTGCTCATAAAGAATTGTAAACTTGCAACCCTCCTTCAAGTCTTTAAAAACGAATGATATGACATTTCTCGTGACAATTATCAATATTGAACGATAGGAAAAGTTTTGTCTTGATATCAGTTTGGGCCACATTGTCAGCCTTATTTTAAAAACTCTGTGAAATCATAAAAACATGACACCATTCTATTGTTACCACAGAATCAGAGTAACTACAACCAGCGAGAGTGGGGAATCAAACCTGAGGCCGGAGCACGTGCTTAGCGCCACCATCGAATCCTCATATCCCTCCACCTCACCGTGGTAATAGCAATGCACCTGGGGAGAAGGGACACAAACACAGGTTAATGGTTGATGTTCAAACCAGCCCAATAAACCAGAATGACCGAGGGTCGACTTACATGTTGTTTTAATGAGGAGTTTTGGTTACCAACTGCCTCACGCCAATTCTGAAGAAGGTCTGGGTGTAAAAAGTCTCTGAGAAGAAGAAGAGCAAAAGAATATGAGGGTATATTTGATCTGAAGCTCTAACCAGATAATGGCAGAGCTGGGGGTGTAGGCTACCTGTTGGCTTTCAGATGAAGCAGGTGCCGTGTGTTGTTTATGGAGAGTGCATACGATATCCTCTCATCTTTCTGAAATGGTTGAAAAGGAAGGATTCTTAGTGTAGGCGTATAAAATGGAACATAACAAGATAAAGAAATCAGGATCTGGTACCCACCTCTTCAGGCTGTGGCGGTCTGTTGAGGCTCCTGGACCTTCTGTGAATCACCTGTGGATTTACAATGGAGTACTTGTCAAGTTTGGAGGTCTGCTCACTGGAGAGGTCTGGAAGAGAAGTGAAAACACAGAGAAACTGTGTGGTTAACTCTTGAATTTATATATATATATAAATGTGTGCATATTTTTTTAATGGTTCTGTTTTTGTCATGATGCTCTAAAGCAGTGGTTCTCAACTGGTCTAGCTTCGGGACCCACCATCACGCCTGAATGGCAAGCCGTGACCCAAAAGAAGAGCAGTTTGAACCTGAGCTAGTACAGAAAATCACAGTATGCAATCACAGTATGCAAAAAAAAACAAGTTTAATGATAATCCAAAACGACCAGCAGGTGGCGATGGTAGAGAAGGGAATATTCCCTTTTATACTCAATTGGCTGCATTTAGAATCTAAAGACAGCATGATAGTTGAGATCGTATAAAGCCCAGTGTTTTGCAGAGGGATAACAGGATACATCTGCAGTAATACATTATTATTTATTTAAATAAACCAAAAAAGTTTACATATTAAAATTGTCCAAGATCACCTACAGACACCGACTTTAACAACTCCAAACTGCGGCAGCTTTTAGGAGTCCTCTGGAAACACATCCGATGTCATTTTCTGTAATGTAATCTCGTTTCTGTAATGTTATTTCGTAACTGTAATGTAATTTCGTTACTGTAATCTAATTTCGTTTATTTAATGTAACTTCGTTTCTGTAATGTAATCGGGATTTCTTAAGTTGCAGTGTGTTGAGCTCTCAGGGACCACCTGAGGAAATATACGAATATGAACAAAAGAAGACACACCAGTTCAAAGTGAAACCCAAAGCAGCTGAATCTCACCTTTGTTGTCGATCCCAGGAACAAGACACAGCAGGACACAGATGATCGAGAAGTGTTTTCTGACCATGATCCCAGTTAAAGGATGAAACAGCTAAATCCAGAAAGATCTACTATTATGTCTAAAGTTAAAGACAGTAAAGCCCGAGCTGTCGCTTCGTGCTGCCGTACAGGTGCGTCCTGTTCCTGGTGGGTGTGGCTAAAGACAGGTTCCCGACCCGGACGTACCCTGTCCAGCGGGAGGAGCCCTAACAGAGGACACAACAAGCAGTGATGGATGAATATACTATCTATAAACAGACTCTTCCTGTCCAGACAATACAAACAATAATGGACTACTCTACCAGGTAGCAGAAGATTAATAATAACAATAATAAACATAACAAAATGAAATACCACTCAGCTGCAGAAAAACTAGTTTGAGCTGGGTGTACCTAATAAACAGGCAACAAAGGTTGTTCACTGTGTATATCAGAGCAGCATTTCTGATGGTATGAAGAGAGAAAAACACTTTGTTCAGCAAACTAAAAATTTGTTTTATCAGACTCCTAGCACAGGCTCAATTTATCTGAATCAAATGAAATAAAAATTACATCAAAGTTATAATGTTACTTAAGTGATGATGTAAGGAATGTTAGATGTAATAAGAGATCAAAGACAGCTTTAGCCTTTTGTGGAGATCAACGTTCGTTAGATCATCAAAGGCATAAATACACACAATTATAATTTATTACAACTCAGTTGGTTTAGTTAACCTACAAAACTCTTAGGAGAAAAACGTTGCTTACAGGTTATGTTCACCCTTAACAGCTATTAACAGGTAAGCTTTCTCGGCTAAAGCTCAACATTCAAGTTATCTAGAAGCCTAAGGAAATTTCAAGACTAAATTGACAGATGATTCGCTGAGCTTGAAACTGTCCATAAACTCAGTGCATGGGAACTGGCTGTCAGGCTTTGCGAAACAACACCTGGTTTTGCGTCTAAACTTTGTCTTTTCTACTCTCTTGTCAGTTGTGAGTGTGATGGAATATGCCGTCGGAAAACGCATCTCCTCCCAGAAGACATCTTACAAAGTGCAAAAGTATCTTGGGAAGGGCTCCTTTGGCACGGTCACCGAATGTAGGAAGGAGACCACCAATGAAACGGTTGCTCTGAAAATCTTCAGAAGCAAGGAGCAAATTCGGGGAGCAAGGATCGAGGTACAGCACAACTTCTGTTCATCCATTGTTAAACAACTCAACAGCACATTTCATTCACATGAAACCTCTAACACCTCCTACAATCTCATTTAGGAAGACTACCTGCGACAACTTAAAGAGCTCGACGCAGACCGGTTCAACATCGTGAGATTGAATGACTCCTTCGCCTATGAGGGACGTTACTGTCTCGAGTTTGAGAAGCTGGATGTTGAGCTTTTTGATTTCATCAGGAAGAGCCCAAATCGATCTTTGAATTTGAAAAAGATCCGCCCGATTCTGCAGCAGGTTTGTATTTTTTTCTCTTTTTTTTTTTTTGCTGCCATCAATGATTTAGTTTTTCTTGACTACATGAACTTGACAGTATAGCTGAATTGACCTGTTTTTCATGATTTCAGCTTGCCACAGCCTTGGACTTTCTCAAGAGCAAAGGCATCACTCACGGAGATTTAAAGCCACAAAATATCATGATGGTGGATCATCTCATCAATCCGCTGAGGGTGAAGGTCATCGACTTTGGCTTAGCCCTGAACAATCCAGCAGAATCTGTTGGAAATACCATCCAGACCCTAGAGTACAGGTAAGCAACCCACAACACATCTGTATATCTCTGACAACTGTTGTCTGCTGTATTAAATCAAACAAGCCCTGTTCCCTGGCAGGTCAGGTGTTTACTGGTTTAATGCCTGCATAAGCATGCTACTGTTAGCATGCTAGAGATTTTGTAAAGGTTGTTGTGACAAGAATGACCATAAAACACCAAAACGATATTAAACTAAGATATTACAATCATTATCGTAAATTTGAAATCTTTGGGATTGGGCCTTAGTTTGTCTTTATAACCTCAGTAATTTGTTTGTGTTACTCATCTTCTTCCAAGATCTCCTGAGGTCTTGCTGGGAGCTCCATTCAACGAGGCCATAGATGTGTGGTCTCTTGGCTGCATTGCTGGAGAAATGTTTCTGGGCACACAGCTGTTTGGCGGCTTGGACAAGTACGATATGGTCGGTACATGTATTCAACTTAAAACACAACAAACAGGTCAATTTCTGTCATGATGTTTTTGTATTTTTAAATTCACATCTGACTAGAACAGGGACAGATATTCAAGCTAAAGGCCCAGATTTCTAGTACTTTCATCAAGATATTTTAATGTCACAAACAATGCCTCTCTCCCAGCTTGAGTCTCACCTTGTTTTCTGCCCACAGATGAAAAAGATTGTAGAGACAATCGGGAAGCCTAACCAAGCGCTACTGGCGGCTGGAAAGTTCACGCACGACTTTTTCTGGCCCTTATACTGGAGGGGATCCACACGTTGGATATTTATAGTAAGAAATTTTCTGTCACTCAGCTGTGTTATCAAAATATGTTAACTTGGGTGATACATCGTCCATACCTCAAGTTTTTGTGTTTTTACTTTAACCTGTCTTTCTTTCATTTCAGTCATTGGATGAACTGGGGGAATCGTATAAACCCTCCAAAGGGATGAGCTACCCTGAGGAACTAATGAAGGTACCACATATCTTTTGTGTCTTTCAACATTTAATTTTAAAAGTCAAACATGAGGACAAGTTTAGATTTTCTTACTGCTTTGGTTTTTCTCACCCTGTCCAAGCTGTGTCATGCATCCTCACGGATAGGTGGCGATGCGGGTGAGTGTGACCTGGCCAACTTCATCAACCTGTTGACACAGATGCTCAAGGTGAATTCTTCTGAGAGAATCACGCCCCGAGGAATCATTGAGCATCCGTTCATCACAATGAGCGACCTTCAGGGCGCGTTCAACAACAGTCCCTAGTAAGTATGTGCTTAGATGCTCTGTGTTCTTCTGTGCTCACAGGTAATGATACAAATAAATTACATATTTGTAGATGAAATTGTTTGGCTGAGCAACTGGTTGGTTTTCCAGTGTGAAGTCCTGCATGGACCTGATGAGCGTCTGCCAGGATCAGAGCTCTCCCAGTGGAGAAGATGCAGAACAGACCACCCTCCAAACATCCCTAAATGAGGGGACCTCTACCAACGCTGTCAGTAAGACAAAGAGGAAAAGGAACGAGTCTGGCAACAGGTTGGTGTTTAAAATATCTCCCTGCATTGATTATTTCATATTGTAGAAGATCAGATCAAATTTTTTTGCTGAGAGTTCAATGAGAAGAATCACAAAAGTCTCATCAACTAACTTACGAGATTGAGCCAAGTGCATTTTAAAAAAAAATGTCTAACCACTGCTTAAGATCCAGGAGATTTCAAAAAAATGTTTGTTTGTCATCGAAGCCAAGATGAGTCAACGCTAAAGAGGAGACAGACGTACCAACTGAGAGTTTCCCTGACAGAGTCCCAGAGGAAGAGAAAGATGGATGATCTTCATCCAACGTCAGATGTGACTCCTCATCACAGAAAAAATTAGACCATGTTGACTGATCAAAACAAAAAATAAATCATCAGAACTTTTTTGTCATGATTATCTTAGGACCTGCTCTATAAGCAAATACATGGTCAATTAAGCCTTCTACTGCCTCAAGGTTAGAAGAAACTCTCTAGCACTCTGAGCCGCTGCTGTAGACTGTGTATAAAGATGGACGACACGTCTTAACTTCCTCCCACTATCCAGAAATGAAGATTAAATATCCTGGATATGAAGGCTGCCATTTTGGATCGCCAGATTCTGCGCAGTAACAACTGGGGGATGGAGCTGCAGTCCCGACCTATCAGGAGTCAGTATCAACTATCATTCATGATGTTTCACCTTGTTTTAATAGCATCAAATAACAAATGAAAACCATCTCATAGGAGACTTTAACACTTAAACACACATAAGTGTGATAAGAACTACTTAAAAAGACAGACACTAGCTTTCTCTCTGTTCATGCTCCCTTACAATCATCTTCCCTGTCTCTTTCTTGCACCGTCTCATATATACATATGTCCCAGGCTTTACACATTATTAATAATAAAACCGAAACAATCGATAGAAATGTTACCTGAGAAGGAATAAATGTAATAATGTCAGACAAAAAGAGGTTGCATGAGGCAAACCTGTCAATCTGAAGTATGTATTCCTACATCAGGACAGTAAATGACAACAGATGCAGTATCTCTTGCTCAAACCTCGTCCATCCTGTTGACTCCAATGTCGTCAGAATTGGTCAGAGGATTAAATGATACACTAACTGATGATCCAACTGGACTCTGTGAACACTGCAAACAACCAGAAACTGTCACTCGTATATTAATAGAGTAACAAATATAACAAACAAAAAAGGGAAATAATATCAGGATGAAAAGACCAAAAGCTAAAGATAACATTAGAAAAGACATAAATTAATATAGATAATCTTGTAATGAACTACTTAATAGAAACAGGAATCATAAAAATTAAGTTTAGTTTTGTAGTGTTTGCCGCTAATCTACTACTCCACACTCCAGTCCAGAAGGTGGCGGTAATGTACCTAGGAGCTGGTTTGCCAACCGCCGATAAACACCAGAAGAAGAAGACCATAGACAACAAACATTGTCACAGTGTACTCTGAAGCTAATGCTAGCAGGAGGCTGTCACTATACTGTGTTTACTTCAGCGCCAGTACGAGCTAGGCTGTTTTCAGTTGTTAGCATGTAAGCTAGTAAGCTCTGGTTGCCTTTCGGTGGTTATTATCTTATCTTAAAATGCATGACTGCGATTTCCGGTTATTTGGTCCATCGCCGTTTAGCAAAATGGACAAACCCTGCACCGGTATATTTGCTTTCTTTAAATAAGTCAGTACCGTCATGCATGGCTGCTTTTTTAGCCCCGAGACTTTCCCAGTTATTAAATAAAGGATTTCCCAAAAGACGAGACTGGACACACGCCTCTCTGGTGGTGTCCGCTCAAGTTCTATTGTGAGTAAGAGATCATGGAGAGGATTTGCATTTTTGCTCGCAGCTGTGAATCAGAATATCATGGACGTCCTATGTGTGTCTTTGTGTTTTTCCTCCAGAATGACTGACTTTGAACCTTTGGCAAAGAGGCTCAAGGTCGGAACCAATGCACCAGCATCTCCATCATCCGTTCTGCGAGGTGAGTAACACGTTTCTATGCTACTCGTTGTGAAGGAAATATTGCTGGATGAGGGATTTTACTTATTTTCAAGAGACACCCAATGATTCATTCTCTCACTGAGAATACAAGCTCACCAGCCATACAGGAAGTTAACAATTTAGCAGAGGCATTGCCAGCGGAGTATTATTATAAACTATGATAACATTCCTAGACCTTGGCTCATCGCGCCAAACTTCTAGAAATGTCAGGGTGTCCTCTTGCAGAGAGATTTTGTACCTTCAACCAGTGTTTATCTATCTGGCTTCCTTACCCAACCTTGGGTCCTATCTATACTGCAATAGAGAAAAGGGGGCATGCAACAAATAATATGTGGTGGATTTAGATTATCCTGTCAACTTGGTTCAGCTTAAATTGATCTTTAGATTCAATATGTCCCCTTTGTAACATGTAAGGGAAATATAACAGTTGACCATAATAATCACGTTTATTTCCCCTTTGATTGATCATGATTGCTCTAAGACACTGTATCTCTAGACAATGTAACTTTGATCATGCTGTTTCCTGTACTACTGAATGCATATTGGCCTGCTTGCTTTAACTAGACATTGTTGTGTTCATGTGATCAAAAGATCTCAACCTTCGACTAACATACCCCAACTAGAGTGGGAGGGGTTAGCCGAATGTATAAAAGTAATGAACTGTTTTCTATCTGTGTGCATATTACAAACTAAACTCTGTCGTATGCACCATGCTCGGGGCATTAAAGGAAGGTGACAATACTGTAAGAGTTTGACACTCGTTTCCTCGTTGGTAGTGGGATTGTAGAAATTGCCACGACAAACACATTGCTTGTTTTTCTTCCGTTATATTCAGATCATTCTTTGTGTAGAAAGATGCAAGATAACGAGTCCGTAGATGATGAAAAAACAGGTGTAAAGAACACAGAGATGAAGATGGATCTGCAGCCAAAGACGGGAGCTGGTAGTTTGCGAAGTGTCAAGAAAAACACTTCTCATCAAAGAATTGGCCCCAGACAGCAACAGAAGTTCATCAATACTCTGGAACAATGGCTTGTTAAACCCAGGAAAAATTCAGATACACCTGAAGTGTGTCAAACCCAAGATGATGTGGAAAGTACAGATGATGGCGGCTTAGAAAGTACCTCAGCTCAGTCTCTGGATTTCCAAAATGCTGAATTACCCACCGAATTTAACATGGATGAAGATACCCAACTCTTCACAGCACAAGACCTGGAGGAACACAGTCAGGTATCACCTTCTTCCCAGGATTCAGCAGCAAGTGGGCTTATCCACACGCTGTCCTGCAATGATGGAGGATCAGAAACAGAAGAATTGGAAACGTGCTCAGCAAGCTCAGAAACCTCTGTCAGACACAAAATCACAGATTTCTTCTCGGGGAACTCATCACGACGTCTACTTGGGAGAAAGGGCCAACCAGATAAGTCCCCAGGGAAACAAGATGGAGACAAGGAATGGACATCTGCTGATGGAAAGCCTGATGTTAAATGGCTTGGGACGCCAATCAGTGAGCTAAAGAGGATGCCTGAATGTGGCGGATCGCTTCCCCCACTGAGGAATGTTCCTGACCAGCACACTGTGATGATAAGGGTTCGAGCTCCTCTTTGTTTTTTTTATATTATTGACAGTACTTGAAGTGGTTACATCAGAGAAACGCACAGTGTTACATTGGCCACCACAATGTTTTTCTGGTTTCTGAAAGTGTAGGAGTTTTTAGACTTCCTGAAAAGTTTGTATATTGAAATGATATTTCTACATCAGGACTATCAAGATAATTAATAAACCTTCAAAACAATTTTTTTAACATCAGCAGCATTATCTTTAATATTATGATGAGGATTTCTCATATTTTATTGTTAATATGACTGATATAAATATTACATGTATTTATACTTTTCTTTTCAAATCCTCTCCCTTTGACAGACAGACCTTCTTCACTATGGTAAAGTTCCTGTTCCATATCCTGGTATGTTTAAGGATACCTGGGACTTCTTCCATGCCAAGATGCCCTGTTCCAGCAGTAATCTGTTTCCTATACAAGATGAGGTAATGGTTCAAGACTTAACTGCTTTTACTAACACATATTATACATTATTTAGGAAAGTGTCAAAATATCACTTTAATTAATACGGTTAAGAGATTCTTTAAGTGATGGTGCTTATCCATAATATCTCACATCTACATGCGCATGAATGAAACACAGTGGGCAGCAACTGACCGTTCAGAGATGTTGGCGCACAGCACTTAATGAATGCATGAAGTCACTGCAATTATGAGACACAACAGCAAAAAATAGATGTTATTCTTTGCATCTTCTAAGCTGAACTGAATTCACCCAGCAGAGACCTTACAAACGTTTTGCTACCACAGGAAACGCAAGAACTTCAGAATAAGAGTCGGTGGGAGCTGATCAAGGAATCTTTAAACAAGAAGTTCACGAGTCCACTTGATATCAAGGCAAGTTGATCACCTCTTTATATTTTTCACTTCATGGTCCGTGCATTATTGTTGTTACCAATTTATGCCACAAGATGGCACCATGAGCCCAGAAAACGTGAGGCATACTAAGGTCTCTTGAGTTTTGTTTTAAAACACATTAAGTGATCCTAACTTAAATGTTAATGTAGACAAATGTTTCTTTCATTTGTTACAGAATGCAATATTGAAATACAGTCCTTCTATCGCCAAGAAATGGGACTTCACAGCTTTAAATCAGTACTGCACTAAGGTAAGGTGTATACATCTGTATTATGATTACTGATCTTTGCAGGACCTCAGAAATGAATGAACTCTCTCTTGGTTCCAAAAACTGCATTTTCTAGTAAACACAGATGGGGACACTCGTTGCACTGATTAACAGAAAACGAATGAAACATCAGCCATCCAATTATCACTATTAACTGCCTGGCATCAGTGTCGTGGCTTCCGAGGGAGATCGGGTCAAAGAAAGTGCAGATGGCTCGGTAATTAGTCGTGACAAGGTATTCAGTTGGTTAAAGACGTCTCATTTGACACCAGATTAGTTTTAACTTAATATAAACACAATTTAAGTTGCTTGTGAAGTGGTATTGTATTGAGAGAAATCTTCATAGCTCCGTTTGCAGATACTAGTCACCACTTGCCTATTTGTTTTTGAAGCAATCGAGAATACATTCAAAAGAGTTCATCACAGTTAATTGAATGTGATTCATATGCATATGTTTTATATTCTTGTACTGCCTGGACATGTCTTTGTTTGGAGCGCTGAGGCTTAGATTCAAAGGTAGTATTTTCAAGGTTGGTTTTCTGTGTTTTGTCATCCTCTGCCAAATCATTTTCTCCACAAGGGGAAAATAGGCCTGAATTGCACCATGATGGCCGGAGCAGTGTTAGTTCATTGGTCATTGCTCAGAGTTGTCAGTGTCTTCTCCGGTCTCGTTGGGAGGTCATCCATCATCGGTTGTCTTGATGCACTCCGCATCATCCTGTGTAGAGAATCAGGGAGGGCTGTACTATTGTCTGGCTCATGAAGGGGATGGGAATATTCTATTTGGAGAGATGGGCCATGTTGTGACATGATTGTTTGATGTAAGAAACCCTGAGCCTGTAAGACTCAACAAATAATAGGCTTTAGTTTCCTGATAGTGAGGCAACCTCATCCACGCATGTGCTGAATGGCATCATCTAGCTTTCCTCATATATTGTGTTTCAGGAAAAAAAAGTATATGTAATGCCAGACAGTATGTCAAATGTGTTTCTGTCATTTTTGCACCGGAGCATTAATGGCTTTTGTTCGGGAGAATGTTGCCGCCCTTCAGAGGCAAAGTGAGAGTCTCGAGAAATAATTTAATCTTTTTGCAAAAGGTCACATTTAGTAACTTGTCAGAAATGAAAATGGCTTGCATTATTTCCCAGATAATGCTTTACTTTGCGCTGTTGAATCAATTGTGTGCCGTGTGTATGCCATAAATCATATTAGAATGGAAGTAACATCAGATACCATCTGAAGATGTTAAGAGGCCTTAGCTGTAGGCCAAGTTCTGTTGTTAAAGTTGGGTTTGGATTGTGTCAAGTCAACTGGATATGGCAAAATTAGATTTTTGTCAGACGGCAAAAATCTCCACTACCATATAGAAATAGTTAAATGTAAGGTGTCACAGAAATGTAGCTTGAACATTGTTTGCACATTGTTTTGTTCACTTGTTTTATGTAAGATACTTGCAGGTAACTTTCAGGAGTCAGCAATCTGTCATTGCTGCTCACACGAAATACATTTGCTTAATTTATACAATATATTATTGAAACACACACTTCCTCTTACTCAAGATAGTTTATTGCCTCTGTCCGTTATAGAATTTATTCACAGCTCAACTGAGTAATGAACCTGTGTTTTAGCAGAAGAGAAAGAACCAATCATGCTACATGATAAGCATTGGTAATGCAGTGATAGAAATTTGCTTGTGTTACCCACTGAATACGGTGTTTGTTAACACACTTCATTTTAATAACAGGATCTTGCATGGGACACAATGCAATGTTTTGTTCCCCATTTTTCACTTTGTTACTTCCCCCTAGAGATGCCCGATTGGAGCCACTGTAGCAGGAAGATTTTGAGTGTCAGAGAATACTAGACATGAATGGCATAGAGTGACGGGCCGGACACCTTCATCGAATATTCATCTGAGCACTCGCACCTTATGAATATCTGAAAAGTCGTTGACGGACAGCCTCACTTTTTGTTCACGTCTCTTTCTTCCGCCAAACCAGTTCTGTATTTATGGTTACGAGCTCGCAAGATGTTTTTATTTTGTACACGTCCACGGATGCAGTGAATCAGATTGGTGTATTGCATCGGACCAGTGGGGAGAAGGAACAGGAGCGTGAGGCGGTTGTGTTAAATCTATAGGGGCGCTTTGGTTTCTCACTGTCCACACGCCCACATCTTGCTAGATTACTTTGTCAGCTTGGTGTGATGTACAGACCTGTATCATGTCATACAGAGAGTCAGATCAGTTGATTTGATGCACTGTCTTCAGCTGATTTAAAGAGGCCGGCTTCTACTACTTCAGCTATATCCACCGTCTCGCCCTGTCAGTCGCCTTCATTTATTACGCCCATAGGAGCAGTTTATGATGTCAACCAGGTCATTACTTATGACAGTGTTTAGTCAGGCTTCCTTTGCTTTTAATATAAATGTCCTGGGCTAAATCACCAACCAAGGCTCCTTATCCTGGGAACACACTGTCCTTTCTATACCAATCCTCAGTCGTTTGCATCTGTTCACGAAGACTGTTTAATCAGCCGGCGTCGTCCTGCAACCTTGATGAAATTGCTTTGTGATTGATCATTCTGACATTTAGCCAACATGGGTGTAAATAAAGGTACTGTAGTATATTGTCTAAGATGGGTTTTTGTACCTAGGAAGTTTGTGGAGTCATGGATGGTTGGTACTTTAATATTTGATTCTGGGGATATTATTATAGATGAACTGTCCAACTTAAGGCTGTTTTTTTCTGTGGAAATACGAGGCCATAACTTTCATGTTTTCTTTTAAATGCTCCAATATTATGAGGTAATCGTTTTCATCTGTTTTTTATTTGTTCAGTTTAATTTTAGCCAATTATTTTACAGGGAATTGGCCTCTAATATTATACATTGCATTTCATTAATACTTATTTTTCTGTATAATGTTTGATAAGATCGCAACATTTTTGATAGCTGTAAATTAAATCTCCAACTTCTCAGGCCAAACAGCTAATAATGTCACAGCTGAGTTTTGTGGCAAAACAACAAACAGATCTCTTGCTCTCTCCAAGGTCCTGAAGCCCGACGCTGCTGAACATCTGTTTGACTTCCTGCTGCCAGACATGGTGCAATTAGCACTGAGAGCATCTGAGCTCTGCACCAAGGTAACAGCCATCACTAACCAATGGACACAAACTCGCTGGTCTGTGACATAGTAGATCACCGCAGCAGGTTAACCCCAAAGGTCGCAGCATGACAAATAAGCTCCTGAAATGGTAGTAAAACGGGTGAGGTCAAGGCACGTAGCTATTGATGGTCATTTATCAGATGTTTAACGTGCTTTGGTCCATCTGTTTGTGTGGCACAAAGACTGAGCTGAAAAAGTCTCATTAGAAAGGTTTCTATGTGTTAATTTAGCCAAACAGCTAATCATCTAATTTTAGCATCTGTCTGTTACTCATTTTAATTTGATCAATTAACACCCGAAGTGGCCCACACACAGATGAAAATATTTCCCAAGTAAAAGCTGAAACATTAATTGTCATTTTTTTTAAGGTAAAGAGATAAATAAATTAATGTTAAAGAAAATTTAAAGGATTCTTACATCTGTGCCCTCTTGGTCATTTTCAACATTTCTGACCACCATATTTTCTCATTGTTCTATGGTCTTAAGACAGCACACTCATTCTATTACCTTTACAGAATTCTTTATTAAGATGCATTGTTCCTTTTTAAATACATAACCTTTTTTAGGGATGGCACAAGTGTGCAGCAACAGACCTTGATTGTAATTATGATGACTGATTCAAGAAGCGCAGAGTGGGACAGAATTAGCACGTTAACACAACATACTTCAACATCTCATTGGACAAATTGACGAATCAAATGATTTTGACCTTCCTCGGTTGTTCCTCCTCCAGCCGATACCTCTCCTCAAGAGAGGCATGAACCACTCCATCACGATGTCTCAGGAGCAGGTGGCATGTCTGCTCGCCAACGCCTTCTTCTGCACGTTCCCGCGACGCAACTCTAGAAAGACCGAGTACTGCAACTACCCAGACATCAACTTTGTCAGGTAAAGTTGGGATGTGATGCTGACTCATGAGGGCTTAAAGTTACATAATCTAAAAAGATACTTCTGTAACAACGAGCTTCATTTCCATGAGGGGGCACTACTGTATGTGTCTTTTCTTTTTCTCGTGGCTGGAGGTTCGTGCACGCAATATTTACATTGCACTTTGTTACAATTACATACGAACAAACACTATCTGAAAGATTTAAAAAAGATAAACCACATCACCCACTACACATTGGAGCATTTTTTAAAAGCCACTGACCTTTTTCATGGTGTAATCATTATATTATGCACAGTGAAGACTTTTCCTTTAACCTGCTCTACCTGCCAGTACTAATTGATGCAATGCATTATTGTTTACAGAACAGATTATTAACCAAAGCTGTGCATTCTGTCTCAAAGAAGGATGCATTGTTTTGCACAGCTTATTGAAAAAAGAGTAGGTAAATTTCATTATATCCATTTTTAAGGTCAAAGCTGAGATTTCCTGTCCTTTAACTGTAAGGTCACTGTCCCTGCCCCCTCATGTACAGATACATTTGGATATATTTTACATTCATTAGTTTATTCTGCTGATATGAGACAGTATTTGTTTTTCATTCTTCCTCTACACATGCAGTTTACAGGCAAATGTCTTCCTTTTAAAATGGTCAAGTACGACAAACAGGGCGGCTCAAGGGCGTTCTTTTTTTCTTCCCGGCAAACTTCCACTGTGGAGATTGTCTATGTTCTGTAATGCCAAATCAGTCTGCAGATCACCTCTCCGCCATGTCTCCCATCTCTGTTGGCATCATAGTGTAATTACCTAAATGGATGAAGGAATTAGATTAACATTGACTCAGATGGCTGCTTACGACAACGGAGGAGGCCATTGGCAGTTTTTGCAGAGGACTGTGACAGAGTTCAATCGCATCAGTATTTCATTCACATAAAGCTTTTGCTGTGATGTGAAAGGAAAGCCAGTGTCGTCTTTTTCAGCCCGACGGTAACTCCTCTCCCGAATCACCAATTTCCCGTGCAGCAGATATAAAATGCTTTGTTACTTTCTATAAATTTATTTCCTTTTCATTACATTCACACTTTTCATCTCTATTCTTCATTATTTCCTACAGACGCTCTTGGTAAAGGACAAAAACAAACTTTTATCTGCAGCTGTTCTTTTATCTCAATGCAGATTTCTTATTTCCATTGAGATAAAACTGAAAAATCATCAGTTTTTTTGCCTTTTTGTTCTTTGGCGCTGTCATTCAAAGTTACATCATTACCTTCTGCCCATCTGTGGGGGTATATTGATGTTATATAATATCGTGGAATAATTCTGTATTCCCCAAAGACTGAGATGTGACTTGTTCCTAAAAGCCTACCCTCACATAGTGGCCAGCTTATGTCAAAGGCAGTTTGTCCCGAGGACTACACAACGTATAATTGTTTGTAGGGGCCACATTGACAAAAGGAAAAGTGAATGCAGGAGTTGACTTTGATGAATGGGTTTCTCTGCCCCTGCAGGACCCTCGGTGCATCCAGCTTTTTATCATTGTTTCACTCACATGAAATTACTTACTCTTTATTGTGGGCTGGCGGTGAGGCTCTTTCTAGAATTTGCTCGAGGGGGAGATGTTGGTCTAAATTCTAAAAGTGCATTCAAACCCTAGTACCAGCAGCTTTTATGTGTGCGTTTGTGTTTAACTTTTCAGGGGGACTGACCTTTTGACTCCTGAGGACTCTGTTGCTTAAAAGGGACACAGGGCTTCTTAATGTATCCCCAAGGAGGGAGCCCTGTTACCCTCTCTGCTCTTTTTTTATGTGAGTGCTGTGATGTGGCACATGAGTATGACTCGGTGATGGCAAGCCTGGGGCAACTCCATTGTCGTAACAGTGAAGGAGCGCCTACATAATCGGCTAGTGACTGAAAGAGAAGCTGAGTGAGGGATGAACTAATTTATATCCAGTTGTTTGAGTTGGAGTTCAAGCATGACTGAACTCACATGGCCAAAGTGGAGGTCCTGTGCCTCTATAGTACTGGTTGTTCAAAGAGTCATGTTTCCAGGTCTTGGCTGTAGCTTTTTGATTTTACGAGTTGCCAGGTATAACCTTTCTGCCTTAAGACTATGCTTTCATCATCATGAAAGAAGGATAATATCAAATTCCAACCAGGTTTTAATGAAACCCATAATTTCTCTTTATCTGCAGACTGTTTGAAGGATCCTCTTCAAAGAAGATTGAGAAGCTGAAAACCCTGATGTGCTATTTCAAAAGTGTCACTGAGCAAAGTAGGTGTTTGGATTTTACTTTTCATGAGTAATTTCAATTATCGCAATAAAGATCTCAAATTTGTATGTTCTTTTCTTTTAAGAGCCTCTTGGACTTGTAACATTCACACGACAAAGTTTGGATAAGCCCCCACCATGGGAAAGGTGTAGTATATTGATACTGTTATTACACCTCAAACATTTTAGTAATTATAGGAAGTGTCGTTTGTTAATTGTATCTCCCAGCAGGCTGAATCCAGTAGACTAGTGGGAAGCAGTTAAAGATCCATCATCTCATCTTTGTTTCAGCTCTCAGACTCACCTCACAAAGCTCCACATCACGTGTGAGGGAACCATCGAGGATGATGGTTGTGGAATGCTTCAGGTAAGACACATGGGGAATATCTTCATCATGATCATTTGCTGTAATTTTCAGAGTCCTATTGTTTTGCTTGTCGGAGCTCTAAGTTGGAGAAATACTCCTCCCTGCCTGTATTTGGTTCCCATTCTCTCCTGCCCCTGCTGTAGTCAGTCACTGAGCCACTTCATTCTGGAGCCTTTCACCCAGATTGCTTACTACTGCTGAAAAGGCCTTTGAGGGAGTGTGCGCTGGGACTGGGGTCGAGGCCTCTGAGCCTCCTCCGCTCAAAGTGTCGGCCGCGCTTCCTGTGCACTGTCAGGGCGGCCCGCTTTGCCTTTCACCTTTTGTCTGCCTCCAGTTGCCACAAGCTGACAGTTGATGTGCACACATGACCAGCTCCGGGGCACACTGTGGCCTGGATTGATGGATGCTCTGCTGGGGTGGAGGGGGGGCTGAGGGGTAGCTGACAGCCTGTCAAAGCAGACTTTGGAGGCTTGCCTGCTGTCCCAGAGTTGAGTGACCAGTTTTGGGAGATCTGCTCTCACAATGCCGCTCGCCCATTTGCGCCGTCTTCCTGGGGTTCGCAATGGGGTTGGCCTGCGCTCTTCCACACGCCAGTGAGCAACAACTGTCAGTCCTGAATTTGGATTATATGCATGTTCCACGCCGCTGCTTTCTGACTAAAACAATGAGTCGTCACGTACGTGCCTGAGCTGAAACGATGAGATGCGTAGTTTCCTTTGAATCATAAACAGACCAAAATAAACGGGTAAATCCGTGTCACCCATAGATCTGTGCACGGACCTGAAAGAACGCAGGCAGCACAAGATATCACAGGCATCAGTCAGCAGTCACTTCAGGAGCGTGTTATGACTGGAGAGAGATGTTTACTTTGGATTGTGGGCTTGCACTCTTGTTTTGATATTTGCTACTGGCAGCAACACACTGAAGTGCTGCCCCTGAGTGGAACTCATTTTGGCATGGGGGGGCAGATGTCTGAGTAATGTGAGCACCTCAGGCCACCTTCCCAATCAGCTTGTCTGGGACTCAGTCACAAAAAAAGAAAAAGGGCCGAGACCCTTTCACAAGCTGTTTTCATCCTGATGTCCAAAAGGGAAGCAATACATTTCATTGTCAAAGAAAAACCTCAAGTTAATTTCACCTGGATTATGTTTTCTGTTGCTGTTGCATTTATTATGAGAATAAATGCATGTTATAAAGTATCAGTAGATGTTTCAAATGCATGGCAGGTCCATCGGGTTTACTGTCAATCATCTGTTTTAATTTGCAGGTGGATTTTGCCAATCAGTTTGTTGGAGGAGGCGTCACCGGTTCTGGTCTGGTTCAAGAGGAAATCCGTTTTCTGATCAATCCGGAGCTCATTGTTTCTCGCCTCTTCACTGAAGCCCTGGACCACGATGAATGCTTGATCATCAGAGGTCAGTAAAATGAAAATCCCCCCCCTCACCCCCCCGGTTGTTAAACTTTCATTTTCAAACCGAAGGAATTCAACACTTCAATTATTCATGATTTTTAGTCTGTTGATCCTGATACGATCAATACTGCCTCAGGTTCACTTTTCTTTGCGTGTTGAGTGATTCTTGTCACACACAGCATGTGGTGCACATCACAGACGCTCAGTTTACCCCATCCTGGCTCAGAAAGACAAGTCTGTTTCCTGTGTCTGATGTCCTTGTCGCTTGTTTCCTTTTTGATTGGCGGCTTCAGTTGGGAGGTTGAGTGTGGGCTTCCCTGATTGCTCTGTTGGGTCTTTCTGTTGAGTAATTCCAACTGACTGTCCATTAAGTTTTGAGTGCTTCAACAAGATTAGGACAGGACCCAGGAACAAGAGCCCTGGGGAGTCCCAGCAGGAGGCTGATGGTGCCTGTCTGGATTTTTTTTCCCAATTCGCCACAGTTTGTCTGTATTTATTGTGATTGTTTGATTGGGTTGTATAAAGAAGCAAGAGGACCAAACAAGTACATTTGTCAAATCCAGTTTTCATATTTATTTTAATAATAATAATAATAATTTAAGCTTGTTTTCGAAATATCCAGACTACTGTTTAAATATACATAGTAAACCCTACATACGTATGCAGTGTTTGAATATGTGTTATTATAAGGGACAATGAATTTAATAAATGTGTGATAAAGTGTGGAAAAGCTGGTAAGACCAGTGATGAAGCTACACAATATTAAAATATGCAGCCGATTCATTATCGAGTACGCCAGCCAATCATTTCATTCGGGCAAAATTTGATTATTGGCTTCCGAAAAAATTTATCAACTCTACCTTTCAACGGTTTTCTTTGGCTATGTCTTTGTCTGCTGATTTCATTGTAGCCATTTCTATCCCCAGGTCCCTGTTACATTATTATGCTATATTCTGTTGCACAACTGGAACCAGCCTCAAACACCCTTGAACCATAAAGACATAAGATACCTTTTGTTGCATAACGAGTGGGTTGGATCAGAACAAGAAATGAGGCAACAGAGCCTCCGCCCTCCCGACCACCAATCATACTGCTGTAGCACTTCCCGCTTTGCCGGAGTCACCTTCAGACTCCTTGGCGGCCATCCCTCCCTCGCCTCCACTTGCGCCACTTAACGTTATTACTGGGGCCCAGAATTAATTATAGCTCGAAGACCTGCCCAGGACCTGCTCCACTAATGGACTCTTCCATTCCATCATCTTTATTAAACCCCTGCCTGTATCTCCTGTGCTCCGTTGTAAAAGTCCAAGTCTTTGCTGCAGTGTGCCAAAATACATCACAGGGGAATATGATTTACCACATGGCCATACAGTAAGGGAAGCTAATGGATCTTACCCCTGCACTGAAATTTGCAAAAGTGCCCAGGCCTAATTGAATCTCCCTTGATTGCTTGTTATCCGGCCGCTGTCGGGGGTGGTCAAAAGTATAAATAGCATCAAGGATAGGTCGTGTGATTCATTGGTGGCAGTTACGACCATAGAGGCTTAACACAAGGAGATAGTGATGGAGGGACATTCTTTCTTGACACTGCACAAAATCTTGCTTTGTGTTGCCTACCAAAATAGTCTTTGTCTGTATCTCAAGCTAAATTGAGTTGAGCCCTGGAATATGAGGGATGGGGCTTTGAAAGTCCTAGAAGAGTCCTTGAAATTGACGTTTTAACAAAAGTGAAGGAATCCTGTTGTTAATTTCTTTCCATGCAGAACTAGAGTTGCTAAGTTTTACCAAGTGATGAGAGGAGATTCTGACCTTTTTACAGTTTCTGGTCCACTACAAATTTGAGGTGTATTTGTTCTGATGAATTTACACATGAATGAAACAACCTTTAGGAACATTGTGAATTATACCCATGGATTTTTGTGCAACCCCTTTTTGTTTCTTATAAATAACTCATAATAACTAGAAACATCTTTCACTGGCCAAGATTTATCTGCTTCCATCCACAAATGATATGCAAATAGCAAATGGGTTGCATAAAAAAATCAAAAGCATAATTAATGTTGTTCCTGAAGGTTGTTCCTTTCAAGTGCAAATAACGTTGATCATAGAGTTTGATATTTTTGGAAAACCAATAAAGGTCAGGTGTATGCACAGTTAATGCTCTGGTTTTAGGGTGGCACGGTTATCTCACTATGAACCTGACACGCTTTCCATTCTTATTTCCAACTTCTAACATCACTATAATGTTTTATACATAAAGTAACGTAATGTGTTTTAGTCCATATATTATGCTAAAAGCATTCATAGTCATGTATGTATTAATGTAGATACCCATGTTGATGAAGGTTGAAATTGAGATGGGGCAATGTTAGACAGTTGAGCCAAGCACTGTGATTCCCCCCCGGCCCAGACTCCAAATGACATCATCGGCCCAAGATGGAACCAATCGTATTTGATATCATGCTTAATTTCTGGGTAAAGGGAGGAGGTAGAAGGACGTAATCCATCTTTATGTACAGTCTTTGCATTGTACACATCCTCATATACCAATACATGAACCCGAGTTGATGCCTATATTTGCCATATGTAGTGTTTTGCTATTGTTGCACTGTTTTCTTTCTTAAGCATACTCTCTCATTGTGTGTTTTCACGTCACACACTTCAAAATCCAGAATCAATGACTCTGAGCTGTAAAATAAAGCAATACTGGATTTGTCCCTGCATGTTAGTTTAATGATCACTGTGATGTAGTATGATTCAGAGCCCATTGTGTTCTATTTAAGTGGTGAACTAGATGAGGTACTTCTGTGTTGCATTCAGGCGGCAATTTACCTTTTCACTTTAAAAAGAAATGAAGGGAGGCTGATTATCAGTGAAATCCTGTCAAGTGGAGAGCGCTGTGTAGATTCCCTCCCCCCCCCCCCGTGTATCTCCGGATACCTGCTGACCAACACCACACTATTAATCCCGTGGTTTATTCACTTTGCAGCGTGAAGCAGCTCAGGGAGTGCTCTTGACAGTCAGGTATTAATGAGCGCTAATGACAGGGAAGTTAATTTGTGGCCTCATTTGTTTGACTATGTTGTTGCCTTCCCCACCTCCTGCCCCCCTTTTTAATGGCGTTGAGTTCCCCCCCCCCCCCCTTCGGGCTGGTAGTCAGTCGCTGCCTCTCATGTTGTTTTTTAAGGGGGGCAATAACTTGACCTTCCGCTCGCCAGAAGACAGCTGCTCCTGTTTCGTCCAATCACAGACAGCGGAAAAACCACGGACAGTTTTTTTTACAGTGATTTTTTTTTTAAATCAATTTTTATTGTTGAATTTCACAGGAGGAGACATTTCATATAATTCCCTTTCTTTCTGTTTAGTGTAAGTTTACATTTAAGACAATGTTATGCCGTACGGAGTCTTTCTAGCACAACATTTCTACCCTTTATAATATATCAATGAGTCATATTAGAATTTATTAATCTCTGTCAAATCTAAACATATTGATTTGCATTAATTACACCACAATTGAAATCCTTTTTTCATTTTCCGCCAACCACTGTTTCATTTAGCATAATTAAAATAGCTAAAGTGGATTTGATGTGCCTGTTAATGCAATGTAACCATACCTGCCATTTCAGCTTTGACACATAAGTGGAAGTGGTCTTTAATTCTGACCATGTTTATAATTAAGATTAACATGTTAATGTTGTGCAGTGGTGCGTGATTAATTTCTCTGTTTGTTATTACCAGGTACACAGCAGTACAGCAAATACACAGGCTACGCTCAGACCTACAAATGTGCCGGAAGCCATCAAGACCCAACTCCAAGGTATTAATGGAACTTGAAAGGCTTAAATTATAGCTCACTTATATGTTTAGCACCTTCCCTATAATTATTTGTGCCACCCTGGACAGCCTGATTAATGAAAGACAATCTCTTCTGGTTGGTCCAACAGTTTAGTCCAAGCAGCTCTGCAACTATTGGATGGTCATTCATGGTCCCCAGAGAATACACCCTTCTTACTTTGACTGTTAGGAACAAATACAAGTTAACTAATGACATTTACTTAGTGTTCAACTCTGATTGAAACATGCCAGCATCCTATCTAAGTACATTAAGATATAGCAACCTGTTAAACCTCATCATGTTAGCATAGTCATTATGAGAATTAGCATTGATGTGAATTGTACCAATATTATGTTGATGTACCAAAGCATGCTTTTTAATGCCTGTCTGGTTTTATTTGTACAGCTTCTTATTTCTTATATGGGTGTGCAGCTTTGAGAAATTGTCACCCTATTTGACTAAAGCGCAGTTGTTGTTTTGTAACATAAAACGTTGCTTTGTTTCAGAGATGACTGGCAGAGAAGATGCACAGAGATCGTCGCCATTGATGCGCTGCATTTCAGGAACTTTCGGGAACAGTTTAAACCAGAGAAAATCGACCGAGAACTCAACAAGGTAAGTTTTTAATTTATTTCTTTGACTCTGATTTCCGTGCTTCATTTATTTATTTTTTTATTGTTTCTTTCTTGTGTTTCTGTGAATTTCTTTACTCTGCTGGTCAGAAAATATGAATACTGAGTCACATCAGTGGCTTTTGCTCATTGGTTTTAGATCAGGCTGTAGATAGAAGACGCCTGAGCAACATATGCCAGCTCACTAGTTCTTGTATGGCAAAGTCTGCACTAAGCACATTTTTTTAATTTGACGACAAATTAAGTTTTTATAATTTATGGCAGTGGAAGTGTGTGGGGGGGCAATCTACCACCACTCTTTGATGTTACACATTAATGCCCCATAGTCTTGTTTCTTGAACAGCATTATGCTGCAGTATTGTCACGTTTATAATTTATTTGTGATTTCACTTCATGGTTAGTTTGCAGAGATTTAATGATTTCAGTGTGAATCCATTTAGCTGATAATTCGAAAAATGGTCTCATCACAAATGTCAGCTGAGACATTGACTGATGGTTCGATTCTCAAAGTAAACATGTGAATTATAGATGTGTCATATGATTGTAATACAGACTGATAGATTGTCATATATGTGGAGAATAAGCTTCATTTTATTCATTAGTCTCTGAATGAATATCAATGAATGTAATTGACCCCTGAACAATTAATCACAATTATTGGATTAACAGAACCGATTTTTTAAACACAGGAATCCCTCCCAGATGTGCTGTCTCCCAGTCAGAGCTGCTCATTTGTAATAGAAAATCAAGATGTTAATGTTGTCAAGTCTGCCGTCAGAAAGCATGGAGGAGTTTGACAACTCTGACAGGGGTGTGAGGAATGCACCAACATGAAGATCAATCCCTTTTTTCAAACGTTGTTTAGCCAACTGTCATGTCTGCCCTTTCACAGGAGGAATTTATGACTGGTCAGGGGGAGGATGGGCCCGCACAATTCATTTTCACAATTGACCTCATCTCCAATGTGAAAACTAATGTCCTGAGTCCTCCGAGATCTTTTATTTAACACATCCATTATTTGACGTGTGTGATAACCCACTCGACATGTCATGTGAAAAGGCTCCCGGTCATGCACATGGATAATGTGCAATTTTGAATCTGTAAAAACCACGCCAATTTCACACCAGTGGAAGAAGAGGTGGGAAGTTGCCAAATGACAAAATGTAAAAGAAATGCATGTTTATATCAGGCCCATCAACCCGTGTGTTCATTCATCGAATGATATGTCAAGCACAGGCCTGCAGGCGAATGGAATTACTTTCTTACCGGCTTTTCTATATTCCATTTACATGTGATGTTATGTAGACGCTCTGCTCTGCAGGCCTGGCTCGTATGAACCGTACCAGTGATCTGGAACAGTGGGGTGATCCTGAGACCTGAGGCTCATCAGGGCTGATTCTGGCTTTCTTTTTTTATTGTCACCCCATGAAAACCCTGTCCATGTCCAAAATCACTCCATTTACTACTGTTTGCGTGAGGTATATTTCACTAAAATTTTAAGCCCTAATAAATTCTCTCAAATGAACAACAAAATATACTTTAACATATCCACTTCTTTGTGTGTGATACTTAATATATAACATTCATAGATCTTAAATATACTGCTCACTTTTCCATTTGGAAAAAAATTATGGATTCCAGCCACAGCTAATTCTTTACAGTGTTTTTATGTCTGTTAAAGAACACTTGTCCTATCGCATCAAGTTATGTTTTTCTTCTTCTTTACATTTCATAATCTGCTTCATTTACATCCCTTTACTCTGTCATCATTTAGGCCTACTGTGGCTTTGCTCGCCCTGAGGAACAAAGCCAAAACCTCTCCGCAGTGGCCACAGGGAACTGGGGCTGTGGCGTTTTCGGAGGTGACACACGTCTTAAAGGTAAAAGCTCTGACGCAAACACTTCCGTCACGGGGTCTTGCAAGGTTCTCTTTAGCAATCTACGCGGGACTCTCTTCCTGGTTATAACCGAGTACATTTCAGATTGAAAGGCTCCAGCAGACTGGTGTGGCCATCCATTTGTCTCCCGGGAACGCATCCTTTTACTTAAAGCCTGTTCGTCGCCTTCCTTTTATTGATCAAATGACAACGTTAATATGTTTCATTAATAGTGAAATTGATCGGCTGCTGGAGTCCATCAGTCTGTTACAGCACTTTGTCTCAGCCTTGTATCGGTGTCACCGAGCAGGGAGCCTAAGTAGAGTTTACACTAACCGTTTGCAGTGGCAGCTCCGCTTCTCCCTTTCCGCTTGACTTATACATACATCCTTATGTATTTGTTAATTAGGTGGAGCAAGCTACAGCCCTCCATAGGCACCATCACCTACTGTCTGCTTAATGACACGGCTCCTGGGAAGAGCTATCATGATGCAGATGCAGCTTTCCTCCTGGGATTAGTTCCTGTGGCCTCACGTAGTCCACCTATTTTTTAATTGTCAGATACGTTATGAAGAAAGTGGCTGTAACAGAAACAGCGGATGCAAACTGCTGAAGTGCAGACGCGTTCAGCTTAGCCCCCTTTTCTGAAAATGTCGACTCAGTTTTTATCATTTACTTGCCACTGTCCCAACCTTCATTAATCAGCAGACATATTTCCAGTCTCTTAAAATATTCACAGCTCTCCGGGGCCAGACCTGGCTTCTCTTTGTAACTAATCCAGAGTTCTCAGTGGGGGTGAGACCTATTCCCTCGAGTATTTACCTTTTGCTGTACAGACTAGTGCCAATCACTCTTAATTGTAACATCCATCAGCTTCTGAATGACTCTTTAAACTTGACTGTGGGAAATCGAAACCATGTTTCAAAGCAGTAAAGACCAATCCTTCTACTCTTGTGTCACTCTCGCTGTCGAAGTTTAACTCAGGCTTCTTTTCCTGCAGCTCTGCTCCAGATGCTGGCAGCTGCTGAGGCGGGCCGAGATGTTGCCTATTTCACCTTCGGTGACAGCCAGCTCATGACAGATGTCCACAACATGCACTCTTTCCTCACGGAGCAGAACATCAGTGTCGGTGAGGCAAACAACATCCTGTCTGCTCCTTGTTTATATCCAGCTGTGTTCGTAACTTTCATTATTTATCTATCCTTATTTATTTTTGAGTTAGTTTTGAATTTATTTGTAAATGATATAAAGTCATAACCCAAGGATATGGTTAATTATTGATAGTAAGAAAACAATGACGTTCACATTTTCCTTGCGTTCATATCGGTTCACTATGGAGACAACATACACTGTCCCTTGTCTCTGTCACAGGGGAGGTGTACGATCTCCTGGGGCAGTACAACAGCTCAGTGTGCAACAGCTGCCTCGGCCGGCGCCCTGACGTCAGCCTCTACTCCTTCATCTACCAGCAGGTCAGCTCCTCCCTGGCACCCGAATGAGTCCGACCGGCGCTCTGCCAGACAACATGTCCCCACACACTGCCGTTAAGGTCAGGTGGCCGATGAGTCACCGCGCCTTATCTTCCTGGAAATGAAACACGGAATTTCAATATTCTCTGTTCTTACAGCTTTATTTTTGACTTTTATCATAATTTTTTCATCAGTCTTTTTACACTACCAAATGTGGTCTCTACCACGTGAAAATCTGGCGTGCAGAAAACAACAACTGAAACGCAGGAGTTGATTATCTATGACCCTGTTGTCGCTGGAGTCCAAGCTGTGTTCATTTTGCCGCCGCTGGTAATACGCCAATGTATTGAGCTTCAATACGACGCAATTGTGATTTTAATGGTGAAGCAAAGGTTGCCATCCATCTTCAGACTTTGTCATGTTGCCTTTTTTTTACACCCACACATATCGAGCCTAATTGAATTGGCTGTCAGGAATCGAGTTAAAGGGAAAGGAATAACAAGAGCGGGGATCGGAAAGCTTGGAGCGGACTCCAAGATGATTTAAAAAGCAGCCTGGCTCTCAGAGAAGTAATCTCATACCTTCTACATTTATAGTAGCGTTCTAGTTTTGATCTTGGATCCATGAATATATTGTTTTTGTGATTTGTAAGATTTAAATGAAGCCAGTTGCACTTGAAATCATAATTTTGTTTGTTTCAACTGATATCCGTGTAAAATCTGTTTCTAATAATTGTGAAATGTCTACACATGAATGAATATGGTGGATACTTGTTTTTTCAAACCACTCTTAATAAAAATGAATCAGTTTTAAATTAAAAGAAAATGTATTATATTCTATAGGACCATTTGCGTAGAGCCCCAAATGTCAGTAATACATCTTTGAACAATCAGAATGACGGCGTCTTGTCCCACGGATGTAACAGCCTAAATGGGTTTTCCTTACAGCCTTGCCATTTATCTTCCTCCAGCTATCACTTCACCCTTTCACTCACAGTTTAATAAGGTCATACCTTTTATATAAACTGTACATGGCACCTCATTAAGTAAAGAGTAGATCATAGAACATCCAGTCAGGCGTGAGTCAGGCAGTGGGGCTCCTGTGTGGTTTCACTGTCGGACAACACACAGCTTCATTTGCATCAAGAAGAAGAAGAAGAGGAAGAAGCTGCTCGACAGACGTCTCAGAGGTTTGTAAAGCAACATAGATGTGATATTTGTTGGCATGAAATAAATTCCTGGATTCGCCCCCTGATTTGGATCAACACCAAAATGTATTATACCCCATTATTCCACCAAGTTTCATGGTAATAGGTTGTGTATTTTTGCTCAATTCTGCTTAAACACAAATAAATCGACATGGGTAAAAAAATAACCATCTTGGGGCAGTAAAAGTGTGCTGCAATAACCCGTTGGATGCTGCTTTTAGTGTTTTTAAGTCGACTTATGGGATTATCGACACTTGTATTTCAGTGTGGCCTGTTTTCTCTTCTCTGTGTGATTATTTAGATACGTGCCTAATGAGCGGTTGTCTGTCCATGCACAGATTACCGAGTCAGCAGGCGTTTATTGACTAAATATATTTAGTCGAATGTTAAATTAGTTTTGTCCCCACAGTACCTGTTGTTGAATTGACTCCTGGGAGCCTCTAAGTGAATGAATGAGGTGTGGGCGTCTCCAAGCTTGGCGCCGTCTGCCTTCATGGAATCAGTACCTGTAAGTAGGGGGTCTCTCTTTGTAGCTTGCCGAGTTCAAAAGAAACCTTTGGTGACGTGTCTCTCGAGGGGATCGACCAGGGACACACTGGGGTTTCCTTCTGGATTGATCCCTCAGCAGTGAACCTCATGTGTGTCTTTGACCTTTTGGCTTCCATCTGTCATGAAGTCATGAGCACAAACACTGTTTATTCTTTAAAACACTATCGCAGCTTGGTAATTGAAACTGGTGAAGTGAAGAAAAAAAAATCACAAAAACACAATTAATTTCTATTTTGATTTCAAATCCAACCACTTTTTTTTTTTTATCTTGGAGGATCTCTTGTAAGTGTTGTTTCCTCACAGAATATCACTCTACCTCTGCCAATTACTCATAATATTGATGCATCTCTGCATGATTGACGTTCCCGTTACTTTTCACAGAGCAACTTGTTTGTAGTTGTGGTAGCAGGATGGTAATTGGATGGATTACCATGAAATCCTGTCCATTGAGTTCTTAGAGCGTTTCCTTTAGGGCCATCAGCAGGTTTTCACTTAATCAGGGAAGTATCTCAACCTCTACTGAATGGATTTGGCACATGATCCGACATTTATGGTTCCCAGAATCCTACTGACTTTGAGAAATCAACCGACTTCACCTCCAGCGTCACCACATTATTTACATAAATTGATTTCTTATTGTAAATTTCTCAACAACTTAGCTGGATTGTACAGACATTCTTGCTTCTTTGACATCGATAAAATGTCCAAGTTTGTCCAACACATTCTAAACTAATGACATTTCCATCATATTCTGCTGTACTTTGTGCAGTACGCCTTCATGACCTCTTTTTGTTTCCCTCACAGTGTCTTATCTATTTATTCGCACATTTATTTCACAGCTTGTGTTTAGCTTTAGATTACTTGCTAATGGCATTTGCAACTGGTTTGATTAAAAAGGCAGATGGTGATGAGGACACAGGGAATCATATAGTGCCCCAGTGAAGAGTGAAACTTTAGGAACTTTACCCGAATACCATGAAAAGCAATAATTGCACAATAACAATTCAACTTCCAGTTCACCCAGGAACAGTGGGTTGAATTCTGGCGCAGGAATTGATGTAGTCAGCTGATTCCAGCCGGAGTGATCATCTAGTTCTGAGGTATGTTGAAATGTGGACCAGTGGGTACAGCGTGCTCATACATGTGAACTGAGGGATCGTACACGAAGCAGTACAGTAGTGCCAAGGTTTCTTTAGTCTGTTGAATTAACAATGAACCTCAGATAAATCAAATGCATTAATCAGTTCACCATATCATTTCCCCGACTTTTCCACCAAACAAGGTCAGCTCTTATAATGCCGGGTGCTGTATTATAAATGCTGGGGCCTCTTTAAATTCTTTATCAGCTATTTACTTCATATTTCCATGTCATTTTTGATCATTAGTGGAAACTCCCTGTTGTGTTTGGAGGAGTTGTGCGAGATTCTCGTGGCCACAGATTAAAGGCTCTATCAGCTGAATATTGATGTTTGATGAAACCCTGGGAGCTGCGGTTTACATTTGTTTGGACTGGGGACATAAGACATAAATAGGATTCCTTGTCATGTGCATCTCTCTTGCTAATTATTCACACTATGTCCTTAACATGATACAATTCTTATTCCATGAAAAGAATATGGAGGCTGTGTGTACACCTGAGGCGTCATGCAGAATTGGGGGATGCAGCTAATTTGCAATTGAGCTTAATCTTGGAATATTAGTTCAGAATTATTGTCTTTGAAAGGACTCACTGCTGACATCTAAATAGACAAAAACACTAAGATTCAATGAAGCTGCTTTTAGACATGCACTGAACTCTGGATAATCTCCTGTCATTCTCCGAATGGATGTTTGTGAGAACGCAAATGTCTGAGTGAGGGACTCTGGACGTTCTCTGGAGTTTCTCCTGCCAGTGCCCGCTGAGATAAAACAACTGGAGATGGAATATTTACGATCTTGGAGGAAATAATATCTACACCATTAATTCTTTCTCCTGACCATAACAAGAGCGGTTTGTCCATTGGTGAAAGAGTACACGTATATGCGTGGTAAAGCATTTTGAAAGGAAAACGCTGTATGAATATTGTCCATTCACCATTCCTTTGGAGGCAAGATGTTTGTCTTGAAATTTAAACGTTGATCTTAAGATAAATTGAGAAGAAAAAGAATTGTCTGCTCTGTAAGTGTCCTCGTCTCACACTGCTGTATCTGCGAGCGTGTTTGAACCCGGCATGACCTAAATAATCCAACGCTTCCCCTGTGTCCTGTGCGCCGCCTCAGCAGTGGCAAAGTCGCAGTTGTTTCATGGTAATTGTGTGTCCCCTCCCGGCTCTGCACATGCTGAGATGGTTCCTCGTCCAAAGGCAGTTCCTTTAATGCTCCGAAAACCTGCTTGCATTGTCTTTTAAAATAGCCTGCGGTAAAGTAAAGTAAAAAAAAAAAAATCTCTTAACATGGCCTGCTGTAAAGGAGGCAGAGGCGGCGTATAAATCCATAACAATGGCAATTATTTATTAGTGACAGTTTTCCGTGGCCATTTTTAGTTAAAATATTTTCCCTGCAATTGATCTAAAAGACAAAAATCCATTTTTATGTGATAGCCGGGGCTTTTAACCAAACTGAGTGCCCGCTCCGTAAGGTCAAGGATTGAGCGACTGAAGTTATTTTTTGCTCCTAGTGTTATTAGATTGCCTATCTATCATTCAAGCGTCGTGATTGATGCTGACTCAGCTTGAATGAACGATGGAGCGAGGCCACTGCCGCTCGTGCGTAAGAGAGAGGAGTGGCCCGCTCGCCGCTTCACGTCGTGGAGAAGAAGCCCCTTGAAGGATATATGGGAGAAAAAAATGGCGAGCTAACTGCCCGTGTTGCGCCATTTCTCATTCCAACACATCTAAAAGCCAGTGTATCAAATTCTTTCTATGTTTTCTTTCCTGTAAAATTTATAACCGCTGCATGTGAAGTGAAAAATGCTGGAAGGGCAATTGTGGAAGGATGAACCCTGTTAATTTAAACACACTCCACTTATCGCTGACTGCGTAACATTGCATTAGCTTTTCATTCGCTTTCTAGATTCCCTTTTTACTGTATATTTAGGAATCAAGGCATCAAATGTAATTATCCAAATTAACTGTTAAATTTGTTGCTATAGGTGGTTGAATAGTTTTTTTTAATCTGTTTTGAACTGAACTGAATCTCTTCAGGCCTTTAATTGCACACTTGTTGCTCATTCCACCCGTCAGGCGGATAACACCATCTGCTCCGTGTCCGCACAAGACATCATCATTTCAAAAAGAGAAAAATATATTACGCTTCCTGGCAAAGGTTTCAAAGTGCCACTAGAAGCTTATTAGGGCAGATGGGACACATTTATTTGTGCTTTAAAAATATTTTAAACGATAACATGTTTTTTTGCAGAGTGGAGGTGTGCTAAAATGAGACGTATAGATGGATGCATGTATATTGGTGTAAGGGAACTTTGGGACATGTTGCCACATCAGACGTTTTTTCTCTCTCTCCGGGTTTGTGCCAGAGACAGATGCTTCCCACACATTTCAAAGGAAACCGACTTTGGGCCTTGATCATTTTCAGGATATGATTAGATTCCAACACATGGCAGCAATCTGCAATAAAAATGTGATAAATATTTATTTTTATTTCATAGATGTAGCACTGGAATGATGGATCAATTCATTATTAAGAAAATGTATTCAGTCATCATCCATTTTAATGGCAGAGTAATCTGTTAAATCACTTAATACCCTGAAATCCAATATGTGTGATGATTCGGTGCTTCCTCTATTTCATGATACCACGCTGGCCCTGAGAGCCTGCCAGATACAGCATGCAAATGGAGACAAGGTTCTTAAATAAACAAACACAAGCAAATACTCACAACATAGCAAAGTACACACAACTCAACCAAATGCTCACAAGTTTTTCCAAGGGACACAAAAAGCAATGTGAACGTTGATGAATATTTGGTTGAGTTGGGAATATTTGGTTGAGTTGGGAATATTTGGTTGAGTTGGGAGTGTTTGGTTGTGTTGCGAGTTGCTTATGTTGTGAGTATTTGCTTGTGTTGTCATGTTTGCAACATGTTTTCTCTTTGCTCTGCATGTGTTGTCAAGTAATGCTGAAGATGTTTTCCCATTTGCATTTGTTTATTTTAATGTTTTTTTCTTAAGCTGCTGTGCATTGAGCCCTCAGGGCCACCGTAGATATTATCTTGGGCTCTGAGGATGGTTTTCATGATACTGACATAAACTTGAAACACAACTAATCAATTACCCTCTTAAAAAAAAGGATTAATGAATAATGCTATCGATGATTAACTGACTGCAGCCCTTTGATTTTTTTTCATATTGGAGAACAGGAACCTCGACCAGAACTCTTCCTGACGTACATCAAAGTGCCTGATATGTTGTTTGCTGCATGTATGTGCAGTGTCTGTGACAGTGGGCCGTGGGGAACAGTGGAGCTGTGCCACTGGAGGCGAGGGCCTGTCACATGTCACAGGTTGCCTCAGTGTGTGTCTGTCCGTGGAGAGGAGGGAGCTGTCCGCCTGTGCCTGTAGTGGTCCTCGGAGTGGCGTTGGCAGAGCGGCCCTCCAGGCTCGGCCATGCACCGCTCTGGTTGTGGAGCTGTCACCGGGTCGAGTGGCAGCACGTAACACCAAACTGTTTCCTTTTCTGGAGCGTAAGAGAAAGATGCATGTTCTCTTATTAATAGAGAAACAAGCTGTTTGCATTTGTTTGTTTTTCTGTGACAAACCCTGACCCTAAAATTAAAGTTTTTTTTTTAAAGCACAGTTGTTCGCTGGCATTGGTCGCACAGGGAATTGAGGGTTTCCTGGTTAGAAAGTGAATCCCCGCGAGGCCTTTTTACTGAATGTTAATTGGATTTCATCTGTGAGAGCCCTCCAGTCCTCGCAACGACATCCTTTTTAATCAAAACATAAATGAGACGTGCAAAAGTGATTGCACGTATCATAACTCCGGGGGATTTATGACCCCTAATTAAGAGGAAAAACTACACAGATAGATTATTTCATCTTTGCACTCAGCTTAACATCTTATTAATGATCAAATGCTCAATTCAGGATCGACACAATATATTAAAGAGCATGCAAAGGAAAGGAAGAAAAGAGGAACTGATTCGGCGCCAGGGCCTGTGAGAAAATATTAGCATTTACAGGTATAACTGATTTGTTTGTGCACGTCCTCTGAGAAGCTATTTTATCCCTGTGTGCAGATGAAAAATGGATCCTATTCTGCTTTGTGTGCAAAATCTACGAAGATGTCCACTCGGAGTCTTTAGGTCCACATCTAGAACTTTTCACCACATGTCAATATGTCGTTTGAGACTGTGACCAAAAGTCTGACTTAGTGTTTGCCTAAAAGCAACAGTAAGTCCGTGTCAGCTGATATTTCTCGAAGTCAGTTCGGAGACTGAAAATGCTGTATAGCCCGTCTCCGGTGTTGGGTAATTGTAAACCACAGAGACAAAGCCTATTTGCCGCGCCCATCCGAGCTGTCTCGCGGGCCACTTTCCCTGACAAGTCTGGTGTGAGGGGCCGTAAAGCGGCACCGCCACCATCCCTCAGTCCTGTCCTCTGTTACATATGAACTGGTGGCTAAACCGACAGGCTTATTTACCCCAGGACACATGTAGCCCAGATGATATCATCACTCCAGCAGCAAACAGACAAACATCTCATCTCTGACAAACTGCGAGTGAAAGGCAACAGAGAGGGAGGGAGAGGGAGTGGGGTTAGAGAATACTAATATCAACTCACCAGTCATTTAGTCTCAGTTTGGATACGCTACCTTTACGGGTAAGTGGATTAGATCTTTTTTTTCTTTACCTCTCGCTGTTCAATTACCCAAGCGCCCATAAAAAGCTGAAGTTCCGTCTGCGCAGTGACATATTGTCGCCCTGGTCCCGGCAATGAGAGCGAGATTTAGGATGAGCCTCTCCACTGTGACAGAGCCTCGGCAGAGGGGCCCCTCTCTGTCACCAGATATTGCGGTCCCCAGCCGCTCATTAAAAACTGAACCATTACTTCACAGCTCCGGCTCGCTTCTCTTCTGCTGTTCCCCTCGTCTACCTTCACAGCCCCCTGGAAGTAAATAAACACAAATGAGCTCAACGGCGTACAGAAAGCACACGAGCCCAACTCTGTGTGAGAGGTGTTCATACAGTATGACTCCACAGCTGTGCGGCCCGTTAAGTTCCTAATGCCGCTAATCTAGTTTCTCGTATTATCCCTGTGTGGTAGGATTCGGTTTATTTCAGAGGGAACTCCCCTGTGGACTGTGCAGCGTAATGTGTTTGTTGATAGGATGTGTGTCCCCCATGGTCCTTTATGTGTACTTATCAGCTGTGTTGTTTGCTTCAAGTCACCAAACTCATTCATCTCTCTGAGTTGAGATTGTTGTGTTGTTTTGTGTGTGTGGGATAAAGTTGGGAAGAGCCCTGTGGAAGATAAAGGAATATGTAGTTCTGCTGCATTACAATTTCAATATATATTTGCAAGTAAGAGTAAGTAAATGACAAACTTGAATGTATGAAGATGAAAACATCAGTGACATTTCATCTTCTGCATAAACTCAGTCGTACTGACACATTTTTAAAACTGTAAGTACTTTATTATGTCTTAAGACTTTTATCGCCTCCTTAAACCACACTCACATAAAAGTGAGACTGATTTATCATAGAAGCTTGAAACCGTCTCTGTGTCCCTTTTAAACCAGAGGCAAGAAGCACTGTAATGGAAAAATTAACTAAGTATGTGTGAAACCTATGTTATAGTTAGAAAGTAAGTTTTTGTAGCTCGGTCTAAAGGCTTTTATGACCTTTCTACATACGTATTCAAACTGTTCAAATAGTTTATGACCTGGACTGTTTTAATGGCCTGAACTGTGTATGACCTGAACACTGTTAGACCCTTTACTCTTCCCAAAGAACTGAACGTATATCTGCTTATCTCCAAAGGAAAAACATGTAAATCAGTTGTCTGTGTTTAGATAGCTCTCTCCCTGCGCCTACGGAACCAGTCTGGATTGGCAGAGAGAGATGGCCTCAGTCCTCCTATATAAGATCATGTATTTGACTGTCCTGCATCTTCACTCTGAGACCCTTGCGGTTTCCCTGTGTTGATCCTTTCTGCAGAAAGCCCCTTATTAAATACACTTAGATAACTTTGGTGTTTCAAGCCTCTTGTATCTCCAGATTTCCATCACAGCACCTGAGCATCAAAATAGGCTTTGTCTGTCTGTTTGTTTGTTTATTCTTCTTCTACCAAAAAAGCGGTTGAACACACCTCCGTTCACCCATCTGTTGAAGCCGTTCCTCATGACGGGTCACTGCAATTTGCGGCGTCAGGAAGCGGGCGCCGCTCCATGCCGTGTGGTTTAGTTACTGGAGTCGTGAGACTGATGGAGCCGCCGGCAGCTGTGGGCTCCAGGAAGCTGCTGCTGCTGCTGCTCAGTGCGTGCTGCTGCTCATCTCCTCTCCACCTCACACAGCTCTGCTCCACAGGGACAATATTACTGGGACAAATGGCCACCTGGGAGCTGGGCACTTAGCGAAGCACACCTTTTTGTTTTTCTTTCTCTTTTTCTAGCTCCCTATTCTCCTCAGTCAACCTTTCTTCCTGTAACACCGACAATCCCTCCATCTCACATCTGGCCCGGCAGCAGAGCAGATCTGTCGGGGGTGGGGAGGGAATTGCCATTTGCAAAAGAGTGGGTCTCACATGACCAGAGCCACAAAGGCTATACACGCATGCAAACTCATGCCTTTTTATTTGCCCTCATGACAGCCTAGCTATTAGCTGCCTGGTGGCGCTTTTTTTCCCTTGTCAAGCATTGAGAGATATCCTTCACAACTCATGGCCAGTTCACAAATTCCTCCGCGTTACCGAGACGGGCTTTGTGAGGAGAGTGCAGCGCTGCTAATGAGTTCCCTCCATCTAACTTTTCTCCCTCCTGTCGCCTCGGATCCGTTCATGTTTGGCACTTATGCAAGCGGCTCTCATGCTGAACTCGGGGAGGCCATGTGAGCGGGCGAGCGAGTTGTTACTCCGATGCGAGGAGCGCATTTAAGCAATTGTCTCTTCGCGGTTCTTCTGTGGATGATTGACTCTGGTCTTAGGATGATGGCCTGGCACAACCATTTACCTTCCAGGGCCTTAACTCACATCCACTCTTGAACTTTCCCCTTTCTCTTTGTTTGTTTCTGTTCAGTTCTTGCATGTTTGTGCCTTAGAGATGTCCTTTATGTCCCTGTGTCCTTATGATAATGATTTTGGCGATAAAGCTAATGATTGATGACGGCTGAGGTTGTTTTCCTCCTCTCCAATCACGACTTTCTGCACTTTTCTCTAACTGTAACACCCCGACCCTTTCACTTACCATCCCCACCATTCACTCACCGGCCTCTTTCACCGAGGCCACACAAATTAGCCCCCGGGCCGTTCGATGAGAGCCCAATGGCTACAGGACATGTCGCCGGACCGAGGCATAAATCATTCCCCCGGAGCCGGAGCGGTGGCAGGGCCGAGACGCGCATCCACCACCCCGAGATTTACGCCGCACATCGAAGCACAGCCCCCGCAATCTGGATCCTCTCCACCGGGTCATCTTCAAATTGGTTATTGATCTTCCAATCACAAAATGAATCATACGTTGCCAACAATGTTTAGGTACGGCCGTTTACAGTAGCATGGCTTGTGTTGCGGCTGATATGCAGCCCGGGGACGGATGATTGTTTAGAAAAAAAACCATGAGAAAACAAGTACCTGCTTCTGAATGGGGGGGAGTAAATAGGAATAGAAATTTGATGCAGTCTGGCTTGAGATAAATGGGTGACACGTCATCCAGCAGAGCCTCATTATAACATATCAAAACAACTGAAGAGACTGTTGACAGGCGCTGAAGTAAAGAGCTTGAAGTTGTCTATTCTACAGCGGAGATATGCAACAATGTGTGATTGCGACCGCAGTCATTTTAATATTTCCTCTCAGGTTTAATTGCTATGCCTCTGATATTATTACACCGTGCTTCTGATATGAAAAGCCTGTGATGCATTTTGGTAATTCTTCTTTTATATGATGGAAATAAATTCTTATTTGGGACTTTTTACTCGTTCTTTAAAAAGCAATGATTGAAACCCCTTAGTCACTATATGAAGCTGAAATGCACATGATCCATTGAAAGCAGAATCTTTGCTTCCATCTATAACATCTAACTTAAATGGGACAGGTTCCATGGAGGCTCTTCCTCTCAGCTCTTGTCATATACTACACCGTGGCGTATTATTTAATGGGGCTTCACTTCTTGCCCAATTAGGCTCCAAGATGGTGTGTAAGTGAAGCCTCTGCCCTGGGAGCAGCTCCCTCATAAATGCCAGAATGGCCATTATCAGAATTCCTTTGTGAGTGAAAACAGACAGCTAAAATATAGACTGGGTCTTAATTGAAAGATTGTACGTATGGCAGTGGCAGTGTCTTTGAATCTCCTCTTAAAGGCCAAGTCTCTGAAGCTCTGGACACTGGGACATTTTTTTTGGATCTCTGTTCCATTTTGGAGGGAAAATGTCATCCCCGGTTTCATTTTCAAAGATGGCCGCATCATCGCTTGTTGCGTCTGAATTAGCTCACAGGGCGGGGGAACCCATTTGGATGACAGGCTCAGTGTAACTAATTGGCTGCGGGACGGAGTCGGGCTGTAATCTAGTAGCTGTTATTTTTGATTCATGTGCACATGTTCAATTACGGAGGCTCATTAGGACGACACAGTGATCAGTGATTACAGCACATGATTTGTGAGGTGGCTGACGGGCTCGGGGGGTTTTGGAGCCCGGTCAGCTGTGGAGGCAGCAATCCAACTTTTTATCAGATCAGTCCTCCGCTGCACTCTTTTAAAAAAGCTGTTTGTACTTTAAAGTATATTTGCCTATCTGTATTACATAATTTCACTGCTGCTTTTGAAGCTTCTGATCAATTTGTACCAATTTCTGCTGAGATTATCAGAGGTTTCTCTTTGTTTAGGGGAGGAAGGGTCTATATGCCAAAGCATAGACATTGGCCTTGCTTTGCTTTTTCCCTCCTCAGCCTCAGCGGCCTCTCATTCCTCTCAGACTCAGACCCCTGGGCAGTGAGGAGAGAACGTGGATGGACAGCTCTGCTCCCCTCTGCTCCCCTCTCCAGTCGATAGCAGCCAGCAGGTGAGCCTCGGTCTCCGGCTCCGGCGTGGCTGACACTTAGTGGTGGTAATGTCCGGCCATCATCCATCGATCTCAACGCCAAACCCTGTCACTAGCTTCTCCTCACGCAGCGAAAGCACCGGTCACCTCCGGCACTGGCTTTAGATGTCCTGAGCTTCATGTTCTGTCAATAAACTCGTGTTTGGACCGGCAGCATTATACCTCTGAGGGGACAGCAGTGTTTTCCTTACAGTGGTCTTTAACACATAAGGTCAGTCTGGACATATAGAAGGAAACATTAAGGTTCTTGAGGCTTAGGGTTTAGGTTTCCTATAATCATATTCATATATGGCAGTAAGGTCACACTAAACTGATGAAGCGCTGTATTTGCCGGTTACATGCAGACACACATTCCTCACAGTATTTACCTCACAATCATGAAAAAACAAATCTAAATTCAAATCTAAATTGGTATACTGAAATGTTGCTGTGTATTGTCGAATCAGGTGCTCACAAATCATATGCAAATCTAGTTCAACCAGCCTCGTAGATCAGCAGTGATATTGTGACAAAAACCCACAGCCATTAAATTCAGAGATGATAAAAGGCCAATAGACCTTGACAGTTTGTTACTACTGACACACTGAACCGTTTCTTTTAATCTGTTTTGAGTCGAACATGATTTATTTTCATTGGACCAGTTCATGGAAGCTTGACTAAATGTTTAATGCTTTTTGGGCACTTTGTCAACTTGGTTCAGTGGTTGAACCACTGGAGAATAAAATTTGGGTCTCTCCCCGAAGACCTTATCCGATGCCAGCGGAACGAGGCCATCTGTTGGGAGTGTGCTGGAGAGGTGGACGCGCTGCAAAAAGGAGCCAGTTGTTCCAGCTCCAGCTTAAGCCGGATCACCATGCATAGGGTTTACTTTACTACAGTGTTAGCTTAGCACTGTGTTTGGACACATTAATAATGTCTAGTTAATTTGTTGTTGTTTGCTTTATGAGTCAGGATGTCACAGGATTTCTATTTATTTCACTATACGAATGTAAACAAACCTTTCCAAGCATCAGAAAACGTCAGGAACTCTGATTTACAGCAGCTGTTGTGCAATGTTTTACTCAACTCAAACTAATGAGTCACTTTTAAGTAAATGCCATAAATTAAACAGAGTGAAATATCAGCTGTGCAGTTAATATTTACCATTTTCTTGAAGTCAAGTGGATGATATTTGTAAGTGAATTCAACATCTGAATGCTGTTCTGTGTGTAATTGTTGACAATTGGTGCTATGTACCCAAGCTACATTCTGATTCTGATTCTAACTTCATTTGGCAGCAGACAACTTGTATTATACTGTGTCTAAGGGATTTGAAATAATGAAATGCATCCAAATCCCATTCTGTGTAGTTATTATAACTAGGTCTGGAGTACAGGTATGTACACTTTAAGAAAATAACCCCGAAGCTCTGAATCCATCAAATAACTACAAGCCTAAGAAGACAACCCAACATGACACCGGATTTTTACTGTGATTCAGGATCATAGCTTAACAGAGTTTCCAATTACAAAAGAAAAAACACTTACAACTGGAGACATAATAGTTTGACGTTCATTTTATTTCTGGTACTAATCATCAGTTTAAGGTTCACAACAGTTCTATTCCAGCTTATAAATGGCAATGTCTTCTATTAGCTTAATATTGAATTGACTACTTTATTTTAGTTTCATATGAACATAGAACAGACGAGGTCCAGGACATTACACCACTGACCAAAGGTAAAAGAAAAGTCCTACATGCTTATACCACATATATCACATTTTTCTCAGTATTTATTCCCCTTTTTATTTTTTAAGTCAAAGAGTGAAAGTAATTTTCTACACTGAGCGAACAGAGTTGATTTATCAGCAAAATATAGTCTAAAAATATACTTTACAATTTCTACCAAACAATCATCAAATATTTAATGACTTAATAAAGTGATGTTTTACACATTAGGTGCAATTCACAAGAATGTGGATGTAAAGATGAGTGTAACTTTAATTTATCAGTGCACATTAATACTATATTAATACTATTCGTTTTTAAGAACTAGAGAAACAGGGAAATTCCACTGAGTTACACCCGACAAACATTACATTCATTTACATGTATCACTCTGATTAGACAGCAAACACCAAGTCGATCCAATCCACATTAAACATTTATAGAATAAAACATCTGTCAACAGTTTGCAACACTTTCTTTTAAGGCTTCATTGCTATATACCATATTTTACGATATGATTATTTAAACTCTTTATGTGGACATATAAAAATACATTTAGTATGGAAGAATAAACATGCATTTGTGGATTTTGAAACCATGGACGTGGTTCACATTCACTTTGGCTGATGATGCACACGAATACGTGACGAACACACAGTAAGTGTCTTCGTCTGGACACGACAAATATCCTCACACTTTCACCACAAGGGTTTGGTTTGCTTCAACAGGAACCACAGACTGAAACAAGACCAACGATTGAAGTCACGGTACACTTTGACCAAACCAGCATGCGTGTCGATTGACATAATTCACTATAGAGTCACTCCGTTGTTTCTGAATATCAAAAATAGCAACCGTAGCTTATTTAATATAACATATTAACTCCATGCATCTAATGAATCGATGTGGAAAATTGCACATACACCCTCACTGCACTTGAGTTATTGCACAAAGAACCTACAATAAAATACATCACTGCCCTCATTCTACCTCGACGTGCAAATAGAAAGCGCTCATGTACATGTGAACACAGTGGTTTGCCTCGCCTAGTCACCACTGGACTGTATCTTACTTATAAAGTAGCTCTGGTCACTTAACACATGGTAACTATTGCTGTGATATTGAGCTCATTACCACAGATGTGCCACTGAAATATCACGTTTTTTCTCAACACACGTACGTTACTTATCAACCAGTCCTCGATGTTTACACGTATTCCTTCACATCGTTTCATGAATACCTTAAAGTGCCTCAAAGTCACGCAGACGTCACAGATGCACAACACGAGGGCGTCAGTAGAATCACTTTACACGTTTAAACACATTAAGAAGAAAATAGAACCATTGATCCAGTTTGTTGCGAACACGGCGGCACACACAGTGAAACAGGTCACATTTACAGGATGTCATGATTGTTTTGAATATATATATATATATTTACTTTTTATTTTTTACATAAACCTGTCATGTCTATTACATTGCTACTCTACGGGTACAAGTGTGAAATACAGACGGGGGAGAATCTAAAGGAAAGAACACATACAGTGTGATAGTAAGGTGTCGGACCACCAAGCGGATCCAGAACAGCTGCACTGAGCCTTGGCAGTGAATCATCTCTGGAGCTCTGCTGGACAGTTGAACACCATTCTGCCAAAACATATTCCCTCACTGGATGATGGTACTAGAGATTCGCATCAGTCTTAATTTTCCTACAGGTGTCCAACTGGTTTATGAATCCGTTGACAGTCGAGCTCAATCCACATAATTCACTTCAAGTGGATTTTCTTATTTTCTAGGTTTTTCCTTTCATTTCTCCCCCGGTTGTATATACTGCGATCACTCGGTTTATCAACTCTCTGACAGAGGACTATCCCCTCACATCAGTGCTACAAAGCAGACATGGCTTCAGATTCCTAAAGGCAGCAGACCAGTTAATCTCAAGTCTGCTGAGATAAGCAGAGGCAGTGTTGGAGCAGAACGTATTCCGATGTCCACACAGACCCAAAAGAAAACTACTTTCCTTCATCTTTTATATATGTACATACTGTACAGTATCTGATCTTTTAAGGCTTTGCATTTGTTGTGGAGAGAACACTATTGCACAGACAACAAAGACAGATGAAGGCATCTCAGCTACTGAGTCTAAAGCTAAAATCTAAGTCTAAGTCTCAGTATGGCTTACTTCCCTGATTTATGAGGCCGGGCGGCTCCTTGGCTGCTTTCTACCGGTTTTGCCGCTGCGGCGCTTCCTCTATTGCACAGATCCCTGATTTCCAGCAGACTCTCGTTCAGGGCTTTGACGAAAACGGCCGAGCTCGTCTCTGTGTTCTCCCAGAAACTAGACACGCAGAAGATGATGTGGTGTGACTGCGGGTTGTAGCAGGCGCCATAGCCGTTGGGCACCACGGGGCCGTAGCAACAGAACATCTCAACTGTGGTCGGAACCTGGAGAAGGGAGGACGCAGTCAGGATTAGACGACTTCAAGAGAAAGACTAGACACTGCCATAAACCAGGGAAAACACTGGTAGTACTTTTTGAGGACAGGACAGGAGTAAAACTAAAGCTGAAGACTTGTGATGGTGTTGGTCATGGACAAAGAGAAATTCAGCACATTCTGATTATACTTTAAATGATTCAGATATGGATAAATCAAAGAAAATTTTTATTTTTCATCTTCATCGACTCTGTGTGTTGAGTTGATTCTGGGGAAGTTTCCTCTTTGTGTTCAAGCATCAGCATGCAAGTTTAAAACAATAACTTTAAACCAGAAACTGTCATATGTTCAAATTTAGCAGGATGACATGTTACCTGACTGGTGGAGAGGATGAAGTGGTTACTGGCCACATATGTCTCGTCACAGAAGATCTCCGGCTTTTCCATGTTCATCTCCCTTGAGATTCTCAGGAGCCCGAGGAAATGATTGTCTATAGCCATGCCTGTAATCGCCTGAAAGACATTTTAGATTTTTACTCAGTGCTAATGACGTCTTTTAGAAAAAGACCCATCCCTAGTTTTGGATGAAGTACTTTTTGTTGTAGTTGCAGTTGGATGACAAACTTTTATTTTATTAAACTATAGCCCACGTTTACTACAGCTAAATTAAACTGTAGAGCCAATTAGGAAATGTTTATTATCACGTTCATGCTGAGAGTTGGATGAGAAGACTGATATCACTCTCATATAGATTCAATTTGAAGTTACAGCAAGGAAGTGGTTAACCCAGATAAAAAATACTTACTGCAATTGTATAATTTGTCTGGGCCTTAATTGCATCCCTCAATCGCTTCATTTTTTCCGAGTCCTGTTGAAGAGAACAGTACATCCAGTAAATACATGTTTCAAAGATCCATTAAACCTGCAGGGAGATCATCTGTTCGAATGGTGTGCAGAGGGGGAGCCGATCGCACCTGTTTCATTAAAGCCGGTGTGATGGGCAGTAATGTGGGAGTTACTCTGTAATTGGGGTCAAAGTGAGAAAAATGACTCACGGAGAAAGTGACCCTCTCGTCTGTCATGGACTTCACGAAGGCCAGGACCTCGGGGGTGGCAGAGCGAATGTTGTCCACCCGACCTTCCTGGAAACGCCGGATGGACGCGCTCTCATATGTGGACACGAGCCGTCCTCTGCATCTGAGCACATGAGGGACAGGATCATGGCAAAATTACCAGGATGTGACCGAGGGATCTTTTATAAAAATTGAAATATGCAAATAATTCGTTCTTTTCTTTACTTGTAAAATGCAAGTTGTAAGGAAACTTGTATTAACGCATCTGGACTCATATTCTGCTTTTTGATGAATTCTTTTCCATAAACTGTGAACTTGAAAACATCCATGTCAAGATTATTCACCAGCCTGAAGGAGAAAAGCACAAGAGATGTGAGACCTGGCGTCCCTGGAAAGACGTGTAATCATTATGTGGATGTGTTTGTTTGTTTGTTTGTTTGTTTGTTTGTTTGTTTGTTTGTGCTGTTCTTGCCTCTGGAGTCTTTCTCCAGATGCCGCGAGGACTCCCTGGATGTGGGGGCTGCATTTCCAGAGGAGTCTCCTCGGAGGGGCGAGCTCTCTGATGCTCAAAGCCATCTTGTAGGGACTCCCAATACTGTTTAGAAAACCAACATTTACATCTCCTTCATGTCAACCGCAGCAGCGTTTTAGCTTGAGGTAAAAGTATGGTTACATGTCACTGCCCTGGCCTTACTTACACATATTTCATCAGGTATTCAGAGCACTGCACCAGAACTATCCCCTCGAATGGCGAATGGTCGCACACGACGCCGCATGTCCCGTCCATTCCTATAACAAACTGAGAGACTCTGGATTAATGACAGGAGCAGAAATCTTTATTCGTTGTTGAATGACTTTGAACGTGGTCCTACCTGCATTGACTTGTCGTACCAGCGGTTTGCACCGTTCTTCTCGCGGCCGCCACCGTGCAGCATCAGCAGAGCTCTGTTGGTGTCACTCTGCATGAGGCCGCTGGGTTCATCCAGACACACCACGCACAGGCAGCTCTCGATCAGAGCCAGAGAGTCCCTGTTGGTTTGGTCTGGATGGAAGAAGGAAGCAGACGAAAATAAAGCACACTCTGGATTTTCCTTCTAAGTGGTGTACGATTGATCAAGACTCCTGAAAGTGATCATAGCCGTGATTAGAAATAGAAAATGTCAGCGCTGAGACCTTTTGTCAGTGCCTCTCTGGCTTGGGCCCACTCCGTTCTCCCATCAGATGTCAGGATACCGAAAGGAGGAAGTCTCTCTTCAGCGTTTTCTGCCATTTTCATGATCTTCTCCAGTTGGGATAAAATCTCTGTCTCGCTGAGCTGCTTGCCGTTAGCGACGACATCCAACACAAAAAACTAGAAAGAAAAGCAGATACACAAAATATAGAAATCATTCACCTGAAATATACACAAGCATGTCACTTCCACATGTTGTTATTAGCCTGGTGTAGCTAAGATAAGCTAGGATACTAGGGCAGGAACTAAAAACGGTCCTTCAGAAAAGTGTCTCCTCTCCTGTGTTTGGTTAAAGATGCTGCTCAGGGAAGCTCTCAGTGAAGTGGTGGATTCAATCAACAGTAATTCTGTTAACTGCCTGTGTCTCCATGGGGACTGTCCCAGTGTGCCGCAGATTGATAATTCCCGGAAGCTCTTCAAAGTAGGAGAGTCGCTCTGTGGTCATTTATGACTCAATGAGGGATCATTTTGCATCTGTAACCAAATCGTTAGTGTCGCTGCTGTTCATTTCCAAATTAAACAGTTTGAAGTTGTTTTTTTTGTTTGATTTTAAAGTAAGAACAGGAACAATGTTTAGATCAGAGCTACACTAAGATATCAAATATCATCCTGTTTAATAGATGTTCTCATTGGTGTAGTTGGCCTATATATTCCTGCCCCTTGCCCCAGACATGAGTAGTTATTTCTTCTAGACTAGCAAAGTGTTCTGGCCGAGGGCCTGTTTTTTGGCTGTTGAAACAAAAAGAACTGGTCTTTAAGACATGTTTGTAATTAAGAATTTTATAACTTATATATCCTAAAATATTCCATGAGCCTGCAGCTGGAAAAAAAACCTTGCATTCATAATCAGCGAGGTTGATAAAAGATTTGAACCATTCCAGTGGAAAAAGGAATACGTTTTCTGCACTAGGATCCTTACATGTACATATACATTCTCACTGTTTCCGGTTAGAAGTGTGACAGAGCATAAAAAGCCTCCCCAGAATCTGGCGTCCTGACCTGGTTCTTGCACGCCACAATGATGTGCTCTGGCGCCGAGGAGGAGGCTGCGTTGGTCTGCACCTTCAGCGTGTCTGTCTTCAGCCCCGGGTAGCGGTAGGAGGTGAAGAGGCGGTAGTACTGCTCCATGCACAGGGGGGTTCCGGCTAACTGGCCTCGAGCCGACTCCACCGGCAGCGCTCGCCTGACACACGTAATCAAACCATGTCAGATTGCCTCTGAGAGTCATGACTCATCGTTATTATACGTCAATTTATTTTCATGTGCGAATGACTGCCCTCACTCTGAAGGTACTTACTCATCAATGAGTCCCTTGTAGTCTAACACGCCTCTGATGATTTGAGCCGCAAATCTTAAAAGAATGAAAAGGAACAAATTTAAAACTGAACACTGAACATGCAGAGGACAGGCTGGCGATTATACAGAGACACACTCTCATCTGAACAGTAATCACATTGGGGCAAATTACTTGGATAGAGTGAACGTGCTGTGTGTGTGTTTTCCAGTGTTGGCGAAGGAGAGGCAGCCTCTCTGTGGGAGGGGGCGGTGCGGGCAAATAGGGAAACACAGAGCCCTGTCGGATCGTGTGTTGTATGTCATTTGTCTTGTTGTTATTACGTCCAAAGCTAGATCAATACAAAAGAGTCGGCCGCAGCGCACCACACCCCAAAACGAGGCCGGGCTGCCAGTCTCTGCGGAGAGCTTGGTCCTGTCACTCCCAATTTAATAAGTGGCCGTGTCAGTAGATTACCAGCCGCTCGGGGGGTTCTGGAAATATTCAGTTAGTGCGGCCCGAGCTGACAAAAGCTAATGTTGAGTTATAGGCCTGGACGGACTGGTGTAATGTCTGGTTGACCACTCATTTAATAACAGGCAGAGAGATGATGCCGGTGATTCTTGCCATGTCCCTAATTCAGATCTTTATCCGAGTCTGTGTCTGAGAAGAACATAAACCATGTCAGCAACTACAGGTCTGAACAACATGTATATTTTCTATCATTAGTGATGGTGTACAACTATCACTCCTGTTAACCTTCGCTGTGTGATTTCACTTTTTGCACAGGTCAGTGCAAAAAAGAAACCCTCTCTTTTGATAATTTCCTTCAAACCAAAACCTCAGCTTAATTTGTGAAGCTTTTATGGCCGGGATATTTTCTGCTGTCAAACTCGATTATGAACAAAGCTGAAACACGTTGTCTTACAGTGATGTCTGAAAACAATTTCCTTTTTGATCGATTCTTTCATTGACCTACACAGTCTGACTCTCAGAAACCTTCGTCAGTGTCTCTGCTGCATCACAGCTGAAGAAGGAGGGTGAATAAGGTTTACTAACTCGCTACATGCTAATATTAGATTGTCTGAAGTGCAGCAGATACCTGAGAGCGTCTTTCTGATCTCTGAACGTCTGCTTGGGAAACACCATGACGGGACTGGAGTTGACTGGCAGAGCCAACCTGTTGTTCAGGTACATGTCCTCCAGCCAGTAGTCATAGACCTGGATAATAAAACACAGGGACGCAATTTGAGAGATGTTGCTTCGTTTAACGCTTTCGAACTCAAGTTATTGCCTCAAAGTGGAGACCTGTGGGCAACGGAGAAAAACACAAACAAACAAACAAACAAACCCATTAGAGTGTATCACTGCCAGATGAGAGGTAGAGTGGGAGAGAGCATCAGTGTGAGAGTGGGAGCGTGATAGATTTCAGTGCGCTGGATGAGATGTGGACTCACCGATCATCCAGACGCACGAGCAGAGATTGAAGCGACAGAGGACGAGCAGAGGCTCTGATAAATCTCTGTCACCAGTTTTTTTTTTACTGTTTTCACATCTCTTATGAATGGATGATGTATAGGAATCTTATATAGGAGACACAATCTGAGATGGGTTTTTTTTTCAGTCTGAACAGGGGAATTTGATACCTAGTTCTGGCAGTATAACAAAAGATGATTCTCAAATTCAATATATTGCATTGTTTTAGTGTTTCACATTAAGATTTATTACCACTTGACAAGATCAAATATCTTAATTGATTTAGGGATACATTTGTGGGTTTTTTTCTGCTAAGGCAGAGAGCAGCAGTGTATTATTTTATAGTGTAGATGTGACAGTTTACCCAGTTGGTCGTCTTGTCCCTCCTCTCTAAAAGCTTCTTCTGGAGCAGCTCTCCGACTCCCCCAGGAGCGCCGAACTTCTCCACCATGGCCTTGGTTCTCTTGAACTGCTCCTCCTTCACCAGGTGTTGGACACATTTCAGATATGTGTCCAGGGTTTGTTTCAGGGGGGGCACCGGGACCTTTGGCAGCACCTGACGTCACAAAAAACAAGCATAAATAAACATAAGGAGTAATGAAAGTTCAGCAGCAGCTTAGCATTAAATATGCCCCTCGTTAAAGTAATAAATCCCTCACATCTTTTCTTTCATGCTTTTATTATTAGAAGCAGAGTTAATAATTAATCTTAAAAGCTCTAAGGCCTGTTTGAGAATAGATTCCACAACCTCATGGGACACATGCTAATTGATTATAGTATGTGTGTGGTGTTGGATCATTTGCATGTAGATCTAAGATGTTAATATTGACCAGTACAACAGATCCTACATTACATTGTAGCTGTGGGTTCCTGGAAATGGGGACTGTGTAGTGTTCACTTTAAATATCTGCAAGGATACATAAAATGTTGCCTGGAAGAAGCAAAACCCCACTAATTGTTTTCAGAAACAGTTGAACCACAATAATGTGACTATACATTGTAATATAATCCTCAACTGCCTCAGAGTTTATTAGATAACTGCATGATAAAAATATAAAAATTCAATCTAAGTAATTGGATGAAAGCTTCTAAACTCATGTGGATGAAAAGCCTGCTGTGCAACTTTCGCCCCTAGCGGCCAATTATGTAATGGAAGGTGGCGCTGTCCCTGGTGCTGAAACCAAGCTGCGCTAGTTTGTGAACTTCAGCACCGCGGACAGCGATGTCACCCAGCAGGGAATCTGTATGTGGAAGATGAGCAGCAGCCTTTAAAAAAACCCAGTTCCAGAATATAATCAGGGACATGTTTCCATACTTGGTTGTCTCGGTCTCTGGCCGTCTCTTTCTGTAGGATCGGCATCTTTGCATTCTACTCCGTTCGGGTGGAAATAAAGTGGAAACCCTCTGGAGGTGGTTCGAGTTCAGCTGCTTTCCCTGCACGGAGCAAATTAAAGCATTTGATTAAAATAAAAGAGTATAAAAATAAAAAGTGGTGAATGAAGTCAGGCCTGAGACATGGAGCTATAAACGCTGCTGTCTGATGTTGAGCCAAACAGGCTTCTATTCTTTATCATTCTCAGCCTAATGCAATTTGCTGCTTGTGTCCTTGAATTCCAGCTGCGTCTCATAGCTCACGACTACAGACACAGTATCTCTTAAACACTCACTTAATACACATTTCAGTATCCAAAACTGTATATCGAATAAATAAGATAAAAGGAAAAGGTTTTTACACATTCTCAGAATATTACTTAAAGGAATATATGTTAAAGTGGAATTCTGTATTTCTGAATATAAGTTGGTTGAAAACAAATCAAGTGATTAAAGAATGAAACACTTTACAAATTCGATTTGAGAGAAAGTAGACTTTTGCGCACAGTGGATAAGTTTTAAACACAGAAATCTCCATTCTTATCATTTGAAAGGGTGAAATGAATAAAAGAGGTGCCTTACCTGATCGGTGTGGAGCTCAACGAAGTGTGCATGTGCCTGCCAAGTCCACGCACGCCGTGAGATCCCATATTAGAGTGAAGCTCCGCTCCGGCGCCGGACTGCTGCTCCTCGCTGTCCTGCGCGCTTCGCCATAAGGCTGCGGCTCCACGTTAAAAGTGGAAAAGCAAAAAAAAAAAAAAAAAAAAGAGATGCTGAAGGTGTTTGCGTATACCTTCCCCCTCGAGGCACGAAACTCCTCCCATCCACATCTTATCTGACAGCTTCCACCCACCACCACCTCCCCCCAACCGCCCTCAACCCCCACCCAGATCCCATAATACTGTTAATACATGGGAGAGAGTGTGTTTTTGGAGTTGACCGTCACTGTGTGGACTTTATTCTGGTCAGATTTATGTTTCAGTCATATGGGATGCGACTACTAGCTGAAGCATAATTTTGTTAAACTGTTGCGCACTTGGATCAGTTTATTTTTATCCATTTTTTTCATATGCGTCTAAGTGCACTCTTTCTTTAGTGTGTGTGTGGGTGTGTGTGTTTGTCTGTGTGTTTGCGTGTGTGTGCACAGTCAGAAAGAAGAACTTGTGGAAATCACATATCTGTTATATTTTTTATAGTGCTTATTCATTCACAAGAGAAAAGTTCGTGCCTTTTTCACCATTTACATAAAAACTAAATCCAGCTGAGATCATTTCCCGAAACTTTATATTTTAATGCGTCTATAACGAACAGAATAACAGTTCTTGTAATTTTTAAAACCAACATTATTCATATTTCTAACGAAAAATAAAACTAAAAAAATCCACAGTTTTGTGGTTTTTAGTTCGTGTGAAGTTTGAAGTGAGAATGAAAAGACATCACCACAGTCACGGATCCAAACAGAGATTTATTAAAACCACAATCGGTAAATGAATAGCCTACATGTTTGTGCATCTTCAGGAGACTGACTTTATCCCACACCCACACACATACACACGCGCGCGCACACACACCAACACACACAGTCACTTTGTAGAGGTCCACGTATTTTTTTCTTACAATTTACATTGTGCATGTATATCCACATATGTACAAAATCCATTTATAACAGTACATTTAATTTCAAACAACAACCAAAAACTTGAGAGATATAACTAATAAAAAAACAGGCCCATTTGTTAAAAATTAAAATTTATAATTTTTTTTACGAATCTTTAAAGAGAAAAACAAAGAAAATGAGGCCTTTGATGTGCGAGTAAAAACATTTTCCTCAGAGACTAAAAATATAGGCTGTTTTTTGTGTAAGGGGGAAATGTGCTTTATACTTGGTCCCATATAATCTCGTACGCACATATACCTATTTATATCATCTTTTTTTTAACAATACACACAAATTCAACGGTAGCTGATAGATCTCTCACAAAACTCCAGTTATACGTCCATGACAAACGATACATAGACTTGCTCGACACAATGAAATCACAGTGAGAAAGAAAATAAGAAGTAAACTTTGGAGAACGGGTCACACAATCATGATTTTGGTGATTGGGTGTTTATATTGCACATCTGTACTTACATAAAAGTTTAAATCACTAGATTGTAGCCTGTCTGCCTGCAAATCTTTTCTGGGGAATGTTTCGGGGGGGGCATTAAGAGTGTGGCCGGACTAAGTGTACTCCGGACCGGACGACTCTTCTGACAAGGACCGCTGTGCTCCGAATGGGTCAAACCCATTTTCATCTACTGGCAGGCAGTTCCCTGCCGAGCTGTAGCCCTTCTTCTTAGCTCTCCTCTCCTCCATCCTGATCGTATCGTACAGCCCCTGCGGAGCCTCGTCTAACAGGTTATCTTGCTCCGAGCGGGAAGGTTTCATTTGGCACACGTTGCGCAGCAGCAGCAAGGCTGGTGCGTAAAGCACATTGACGAGACCCATGCCTAGATTGAGCTGTACAAACCCGTGATTGTGCACTATCTGCCCGGCCACTATAGGACCCATAGCATAAGCAACAGAATAGGAAATATCTGCTAGGGCGTAAACACTACCGTACACCGAGACGTGACGCACGTCGACCAAGAACGCGAGTGTGGGCAGCAGCGCGGTGTCGACGAGTGCGATGCCAAAACAAATACCGCACAACGGGGCGATGAGCTGTCCAAAAGTTTTGCATGCGGGGACTGTGCAGGAGCTGGCTCCTATGATAACCATACCCAGCGCTCCGTAAAACCACTGCAGGTGTGGATGCTTCGCTGCCAATTTAACTGTGAGGTACACACCGAGCACGTGAGGGAAGAAGGCTGGGAGCCAGGTGATTCCCATCTCCCACTGGGAGGAGTGCATTGTGGTCTCCATCCAGTTGGAGATGGTGGGCTCCAGAAAGGCAAGGGGGATGTTGCACACTGTGAGCGCCCCGGCCACCACAGCTATGTACGGGTCCATTATGAGTTTGTAAATGGGGGTGCCGACCGGCATGTTCTCTCTAGTCCTGTTGGAGAAGGGCTTGATCACGGTGAGCAGCAGGATACCGTCCGCCAGGCAGATGCAGGCGAGCACGATGAAGGGCACTTTCTTGCCCGCGAACTCGTACAGGATGCCCCCGAAGGGAGGCGCCACGAGGCTCCCGAAAGAGATGAAGGCCAGGGCGATGCCCAGCGCCCGGCTCCTCTCGCCCTCCTCCGTGTATTTGTCTGCGATCATCGCGATCCCAGACGTGTCCGCGAAAGCAGAGCCCAGGCCCTGCAAACTTCTGGCAAAGAAGAGCGTCGCATAGTTCTCCCCGATCGCAAATATGCAGGTGGACACGAACATAACCGAGAGTCCAATTAAAAGTGGGATGTCATATCCGACCCGGTCTATGAAAGTTCCGGACAGCGGGTTGACTAAGAGCTGCAGGATGGCTTTGGAGGCGAAGAGAACTCCTATCTGGATGTCTAAGTTGTTCTTGTTGATTTTGTCTTGGCTTGTGCTGTTGAATGAAGAGTTGGGGTGGATCACTAGGTGGACGTGCTCTGACTGCTCATTCTCCAGTTCAGCCAGATAGTCTGGGATAATTGGCACGATTACCATGTAGAGCATATTGTCCAGCAGGAGAGCCACGCAAACAATCACTAATATGATCCGTCTCTGCCGGTGTGGATCCTTCATCGCGGTGCCCAGCCGCTTGGTTTTCTCTCCCATCTCGGAGAGTTTTAAGGCGGCAGATTTTGCCAGCCCGGAGGATCTCGTCTCTCCCTCCATGGTGTGCTTTTTTCTTTTTGTAAAGATAAGTTTTTTCGGTTAGAAAAATGGTCCTTGTGCTTCTCCCCGTCTGCTGCCGATCTGTCAGCACCTCGGATGACTCATGGGTGATTTCTCTACATGGAAGCGATGCTCTCCGTCCTCACCTCGCCTGTGCGTAAAGGGAGAGGCGCACAGGAACTTGGCTGCTTCATCGGCGGAGATGTCTTTCTTTAGCTGCCTCAACTTGTCCTCGCCTCAGCCCCATCCGACTTTGTTTCATGATCTCCCGAGAAGTGACGTGGTGAAGTCGCAGGTTTGTCTGCACCGCGCAGAGTTTTCGGTCGCAAATCTTACATGGCAACGTTTGTTAGGAGCGATTTTGTTACTTATTTGCCAGCCCGCGGACGCTCCAAGACTCTCATCTCCGTGCTCATATCTCCTATCACCTGTGGCACTTTTGCGCTCAGCTCTGAGACCACGAGTGACTTCTTGGCCATTGGTGCACATTAACCCGCTCGTTCTCCGCTATTTTAGTCGCTTTTTTTTGTCTCCCCCCTTTTCACCAAGCGCTATGACGCATTAGCAGCTTGCCCCCAAGTGGATCCCTTCGTCACTCGCCTCCTTTATGTTAATATCCAACCGTGGCAGCAATCACTTCAACCAATAAGAGCCAGTGAGTGCATCTCGGCCCCTCCACACGAGCAGGGAAGTAAAGGTTTTTTCTTTCTTCTATTATTCCTATTGTCCAGTGTGTGACTCCTGAGTCTGGAGTCGTGGAAAAAAATAGAAATGCACTTATTGGCATATACGCACAAACATGGAGTGACGATATCTGCAATGATAAATGTGCAGTAAAGAACATCTGTCTGATTTTAATCTGAAAATAAGGTACAAATAAAACAAACACAGGAAGACATAAGACACATCTCCAGAAAATAAAGAACAACAAATGACCATAAACTTAATAATAAAGCTCAAATTATACAAATAATATTTTAAAGAAGTCACCTACTTGCGATGTTAAGACTTAATGAAATATTTAAGTGGATTGATTGAGGGAAAGTTTCTAGTTCAAGGTGTTTAAGGGACTTTCAGCCATTGACTGAAACTGCTGCTGGAGCTGACGAGCTTTCAGCACCACGAGGCTGCGGACAGCTCCTGTCGCACACGCATCTTCTCTCACACGTTTCTCACCTTTAGTTTGATCACGTGTCACCATGGAATAACAACATTTATAAAAACAACGTCTCATTATAATTGGACTTCACATAAAGATCCAAGGTCCTGAGATGAAATCAGGTAAAACACACACGTCCATGTGCAGAGCCTCTTAAATTTAGCATGAGCCTCTACCACCACGTTGTGGTGAAAATCTAGAAGTACACACAGACGCCCATGAAAATCTTCTCAGTAAATCAAGGGTGTGAAGTTTCCTCTTTAGTTTTAAATAACCAAATATTGCGCACAATAAGAATGAGTGTAAATTAACCGTTTTGTCCTTTTTTTTCAATTTGTATTATCTTCCTCTGCTCTGGCGAGACTTTACTTTGAGTCCAACAAATTTGTATAGGAGCAACATAGATATACATAACTGTTATGCATGCTATGAAAAAGGTGTGAGGATGCATGTGTATATAAATGTGTTTGTCAGCGACTATGACTCCTTCTGTGAACACCATATGCAGCCATTATAAATAGATATAATGACAATACGTAAAAAAACCCCACAAGCACTTAAAATTATCATAGTCACAGAAGACTGAATAATAGGGAATACTAAAAGAAATGATTACATTTAGTATAAATGTTTTATTTTATGTAAATATTAAATAAGAAGATTTAAATCGTTACATGTTGTTATATTGTAAAAGGCGGTCTTATATATATGTAAGACTGTTCTCTCATTACTTGCCACTAGGGGGCAGTGAAGACCTGCATATAATAACAAATGTGTAATTCATGAGCTAAATCCAAAACCTAGTGGAGCATCACTAAGATTGAGGCAGCAACCGACTAAATGTGTCTGTGTTTTGAGTTTATTAATCCAAGTTTTCCTAAGATGTTGTATTTATCCCTCAAGGAACAATTGATTCCACAAATGAGCACACACACACACACACACACACACACACACACACACACACACACACACACACACACACACACACACACACACACACACACACACACAATCACAAGGCACTGAAATAGTTAGTTGTTCATAAATCTATTGGCTTCTGGAATAAAACCGATCATCCATCTCTTTATTTTATGTGCTGGAATCCTGAAACTCTTTCCTCATGGCTTTAGCTCAAAGTAGCAGTAGTCAATCTAAGTTTCTGAATAAATATCCATATTTTAAAGCTTTCAAATGTTTGTTGACGTAAAGCATGAGCTTGGATGATGGCCTGTGTGAGCAGACGAGGAGAGGTTCCAGTTTGTTCAGTGGATGATTTGATGCAGAAAAGACCAGAATTAATTCACCAACAGGGGGATTAACACCACACAGGAAATAACTGCCCAATTTCACTAATGAGAGCAGCTCAGCACAGCAGCAGCTGTTAGATAAACACTTTTCATATCATAGCTTTGCTCCACACACCCTGCTACAATTGGTTTTCCTCTTGAATAAAACAGGTTTCATACGGGTGACAATGCAGAGATGTGAATGTTAATCTCTGTACAAAGTCGCTCTAGCAACTTGGCATCAGCAGCAATCCTTTAAAGATGCTTTCAGGAACAATCTACTGTACGTCACAGCTTTGACCCAGTTAGTGTTGTGAAGACGTGATTATGGTTTCTGAACACACGTTAGCGTTATGTAAGATCTTTGTTTTGATCATGTGACCTGTCTCCTTCCTGTCATCTAATCTGACTCATGGACTCCAACGTGTGGCGTTTAAAAGAGCTCTCACGCTCACCTTTGACCCGACCTGTGTTTTGCATCATGTTGAGTTTACCCAACTAATGTTGTCCTAACGTGACCTGTGGGCTCCAACTTTTACTCAGTAAAGTATTTTTTATTTTCTTTCCCACACTGTAGCTCAGCAGCTGTCATGTGCACTTAAACAGATCATCAGCCGGTGGAATATAAAGTGCTTTTCAACCATAATCCTCGTTTTTTTATAAAGTCCCAATGTATTTTAATTCTTATATCAAAATCTATCTGAAAAAAATAATATCAATAGAATTTTATTTTATAAAAACGTATTACACCATTTCAAAATTTTTGTTTACATATTAAAAGTGTAAAATCCTTTTTTTAAATTAGTATTTTGCATTGTTTTGGATATAAAATCATAGGATGTTCTTCAGGACTGTAGATATCATTATAATGGTCAAACCCTATGATTTTTTTAATTTAAAAGTGTTAAACAAACTGCGTATGGAATATTAGTTAACGCAGATTTGATCATCTTTAGATAGTTTGGTTTTGGACGTAAATTGGATGAAATTAATGTTTTTTTTAATCTTTATTGCAAATAATATTTAAATGCAACAATTCTGCAAGTGCGTAGAAGAGTTTGAAGCGGCATCATGTGCAGAGATATAACCACCATAAATTACTGCACTTTGTGATTTAAATACAACAATTTTGAAAGAAACTTTTAAAAACAGATTGTAGATATTTGTTTGTCAAACATTTCTCTGTGTGTTGGGGAAACTAACAACCTCAGAAATTCAACATCTCTGGCTGCGTCCCTGGTGTCATTGACTTCTTAAGGTCAGAATCTGACTCCGATTAACTAAATCTCTCTGAACATGTCACATGTCCCCAGCCATGTGTGGTTGCTGCTGCTTTTTTTGCTGCGTAAAGACAGATGTTTTCCTCTGGTGTTTTTTTTTTTTTTTACACCATCTGTCTGTGACCGTGGCATCACATTCACCTCACCCCCTGTATCATCGCAGCCGGGGACACCTTCCCCTCTCCCTGTGGCTGGATGCTGATCTAAATCCTGTCTCCGCCAAATGAAAACAGTTGAATCAAGTTATTTGTACAATGGGTTTGGAAGGAAGCTCAACGAGGCTAAATCCGTCTGTGACAAGTCGTCCTCCTTCACTGCTGTGAGCTTGATGCTATTACTGCTGCTTCTATCTACAGCTCGGACTGAATTAGATCACTGGCCCACAACACTGGCTTGTAATCAGCCGTCAGTCAGAGGGACGACTCCTTCCAAGAAATTGAAGCTAATCCATCAGATTCCTCAGACACTTCCTGAGAAAAACACCTGATCAGCCCAAATTAACATAGATCTGTGGAGTGTATGAGAAAGTACATGATTATCTTCAGCCTGCTTATTTGTTCATGTGATGGACGAACATGTAACTGAAGAGTCGGCTGCTTATCATAACTCCTGAGGTCATTTTCTGACTTCACTTCTTTCAATTTATAGCAATTAGTTTCTTTTCAACAGACTAATAGACTCAAAACATAAAGATTGAATCTGAGTCTGTGGGTTTTCTTTGTAAGAAAACAAGCATAAGAATCATGTTGTCATGCTTGTGGCTCATGTGAGGATGTACAGAAGTTAAAGTAAAAGAAAATCCATTTCAAACTTGAATGGGTTCTTCATCCCGCCAAAAAATCTGATGGAAATCAGTTGAGTAAGTTTTGTGAAATGCGGCAAACTAACCATCAAACACAGATGAAGACATTGGTGGAGGAAATAAAAGACGTTTTGCAGTTGAAAGAAGTTAAGTTTTACCAGTGACTATAGATTTTTAATAGATATTTTGACCTGAACTAACGCTCAATGTTTCTACACCGAATTTAAGTTAGTGCAAGTCTTCTATGTTTCTATCTTCTTTATTAAAA